>NW_005187466.1:1272009-1318842 GCF_000239375.1 Pundamilia nyererei | reverse complement strand
CTGCCTTTGTACACACACACGCACACTCCAGCACAACCACATATACAACACAAAGACACTTCTAGGAATGCCTACACACTACTTAGCCAGATGTTTTTGTGTCCACTTAATTGTGGCCGGTAAATATTTTAGCAGATTACCGGTCAGAAGCATTGCCTGAATGAGTCCTGCATCTCAAGTCCCTCAGGCTGAGCATGAGCTGACATCTTTAAATATGGCCATGCCAAGATAATGGAATACTTTGGCTGTTTTCTATCCGATCAATAGTTGTTTATATGTGTACAGTGACACAGTATATCAGGGTCTGGGCAGACTGCCAGCAGGTGGGGAATGGCTTCAGTCAGCACTTTGGGAGATGTGGGATTGGGGGAGGAGGGAGGAGGGAGGAGTACACACACACCAAGTACACACACACACATAGAAACCCATGCACACAGATTGTGGGCCTAGAGGCAGGGTACCTTGGGATTGCATGTATTTGTGAGGCTGATGAAGAGCAGCAGTAAGGGTGGAGCCAAGAGCGCTGAAGTATTGGCGTTCAGTGCATTGTGAATTTGAAATCTATGGAGCTGCAACCTGCAACACGGCAGTGAGAATATGAGGCAGACAGACAAAGACAGGAAGACAGGAAGAAAGATGCAAACATGCATACGATGCTCTTATTTTGATCAGTTGTACCTGAGTGTTTATGCCATCTAAATCCAAACACAGTTTAAAGTTTATTTTTTAACATGATTCATATGTATATTTCCAGGTTTCTATTAGGCTTTGCCTTCACAGCCTGGCTGCAGATAAAGATGCTCATGGTTCATAGATAGTCAAACCTTTCATCAAAAATAAAGTAACTAACATGTCATAAATAAAATGTTTTTCTATACACACAGACACTATAGAAAGACCCTTCATTTCTGGTGCAGCCATGTAGTATTTTTCACATCTGTCACACCGTCTGTGCAGCAGTGCCAACATTAATTGACTCAATGATCCAACAAAACATCTGTCCAGAGGTTTCTCTCACTCCACCGCTATCAGTAAGGCAATGTCTTTGATTAATGACGACATTTGATTAATGAAAACAGCCATCGTCTTCCACTAACTGTCTCTGTTTTTATTAAGAGAGCAACCGCTCTGCTAACTTAAGCTAGCCATTTCATCTACGTGGAATGACAATGTTATAAAATCATAACACCGTGAAGCCATTCTTTGCTGCCTTCGTAATGATGAGATTTTGAATTATGTCTTGTAATCACCCTGCACTCACCAGTGGCTAACAGGTTAGAGTGAAAGCCTCGGCAGCAGTCCATAAATCCATCTTTGCAGCCTTCAAGGTTGAAATAGCTTTTGCTGCTCAAATGGGCTTAGGAGACTAAGGTGATGATGCCAACTAACCACACATCACATGCAAAGAGTAACCTGGGTGAGGGCTGACAGTATGTAACATTAAAAACTTGGTAAGCATGTCATGGCAAGCCCCCCTAAATGTTAAGATGAGAAGAAAACTAACAACATATTTACAGGAAATGTCTTTTTGTGTCAAACTGAAACAGAAATCTGACTCTGAGAGTCCTCTTATCATTGTGCAGAGAAAGTCTTTTGTTTTTTCCACTCCATTCACAACACTGTTTGCTCTACAGAGATTTAAAAGGGACCTAGCGGCATTAAAGGCGAAAGCTGAACAAATTTGCAAATATGCAAATTTCCTCTCAAGCTATACAGCGACAGCTCTGTAAGAGCCGACCGTGCTTCCCTTTAACGCTTGAAGAAACAGAAAAATTATGTTGTTTACTACTGAGCTCAGCTACAGGAGAATGGAATATCAGACTAAACTGCTAATGAGATTTACACCTCAGGATTCAATATATATATGCTTTAAAAAAGAACCAATGAAAATGCAAAAACTGAAAACAAAGTAGATGAAGAGGTGAAGAAGTTCATTGCAGTGTTCGACATAAAAGCTGGAGTGGATGGAGTCACTGTTTCCAGTCTTTATGCTAAGCTAAGCTACTGTAAGTAAACCTGCTGGCTTCACATTTAGAGTACAAACATGAAAGTGCTGTCAAAGATAAGCCTATTTCTCAAAATTAAACAATATGATCACTTGGTTTTGGTAGGGTTATCTCGTAGCTCTTCTCCACTGAAAATGTTTACTGATTAAAAAAACACACCAGCAAGTTTTATGTTTTATGGTTACAAAAAAAATCTGCCAACACCAATTTTGATCTGACAAACTCATCAGAAAATATTTGAAAAAAATCTGTTTGTATCATGTGTGCATATCATTTTTCTCTGCTTGTCCTAAAGCATTTTACTTTGTCAGGGGGACATTTTCAGTCATGACTGACCTTCATGCTTTAAACAGCAGTGATGTGCCTTGCATTTTGATGAACTGCAAGAGAGAAATAAGCTAGAGTAATTTCAGATTCTAGTCTGGTGTAGGGATTCTCTATTAGGTGTTACTGCTTTTTAGCAAACGAGCATGGTAGAGGACACTCGTGTGCCTACATATAAGTGTTTCAGTCAGTCATTGCTAGGGGAAGGTCGGCTTGCATCAGCTGGTAATCTAATATCTTACCCTCACCTCTCATTAAGGGCACATGTCACTATTATTCCTGCACCTAATAGATGAATGGTAGAAACAGAGAACTGAGAGGATTAGGGACGAGACCTGCATCTTTCAGCCAGCCCCCAGCCTCCACCTCAAAGCTCCCCAGTGTGTGCCTGCATGTTTGAAGACTGCAAAGGCCTGTACTCTGTGGAGCATGGGAGATTTGTCAATAATTTGGCCTCTGGAGAAAGGTAATCTTTACTCTGCCAGCCTTCAGGCTCCACAGCGTTTCGTGGGGGGAGGAGAGTGTCCCTTTGTGTCCCTTTTATGTGTTTACCTCCTCCGTTGCACATCCCTACAAAACTGCGGAGACACTGTAAGGATTCATGTATATCTCATACAGTAATGTCCTTCTTAGTGTGATACCGGACAAGAAGACAACCTCAAAGCTGTTCTATCGTGTGGTAAAGAGAAAAACCACCTTATGATGTTTACTCTTTAAGTAGAGCTGCTGTATCACGGGAGTTTAAGATGCAAAACCCTCATTAAACAAGTCAAAGCCACAGTTTCAGCTTCAGTTTTAATAAGTAAGAAATGTCTATTTGACCAGATCTGTAAGAAAGCTGCAATGAAAAGATTAAAATACAAATAAATCAATCTTATGAGAGCTTCCCAAGGTTACACAGTAATCCTTTCCCACATATCAAGACTTTAGAGGGAGCTGTGAAAGAAATAACTGAACTATTCAGTATTTTTTATTTGAATTTTGAGTCAAGTTATATATTAGGAAAACAAAAAGCTGGTTTAAAAAATAACTACTAGTAGTGTTTCTCTGCGTATCCCTCTGGTTTCCATAAGCACTGTACAGCAACTCAAACCTTCTATGCTGCCAATTGTATTTTACCAATAAGTTGACCATGTAATCCTTTGCATAAAACTCACTTTCAAGGGAGCATGAATGAGTAAATGATCTCAGATGCATCCAAGGTATGTATCTCTAATGTGATTTGCTTTTATAATATGTAACTTCTACACAGAGATACAGTAATAGTGACATTTTATTAAGATATTCCTGATGTTCTGTTATTAATGGTGACCATAATATAGTCAGTCCTGTTTTTTTAAGTCCTCTGGATAGAGAGCCTGAAGATTAATGATAGAAATTTGCTCTTTCTGACCCTATTTCCACACCTGTTCAGCTGCAAAGGAAATCAATGCTCTCTGATGAGACCCAATTATGCAAAGCAAAGGCTATTATTAAACTACCTGATTTAATAAGTGCATCTTTTAATATTACCTCTGGAAATATGTTCATGGTTTTCTTTGCCTTTTCTTTTTGTTTCCTTTCTTTTTTTGAACCAGATTTAAAGAAGGCATTCAATATCCCGACTTTGATGATGTCATTTTAATATTTCATCACTATGGCTGAGAAACAAGAAAGAGGAAAAAAAACTAGAATACATTTCTGAGAAAATTTCATCTTTTATGAAAACTTTAAACCGATCAGACCATCTGAGTATATCTTTAAAGCTCCCGGATAAGTAAGAAAGGGAATTCTCAGCAACAGTCACTAAAAACGATTCATCTGAAACTGATCTGAGGCATCGTCCTCACTCGTGCTTTGAGCTTCTTATGATTAACTATTCCATTTGACACCCTCACTTCTCTGACTGATCTTATGGCTCGAGGATGGTCTTCTTAACATCAGGTTTACTTCATCTTTGTTGCATTTCTCTGTCTTTCTTTTTCTCTAAATGCTGTGTCATACACTGTAGGATAGATATTGAATGAAGCCCCTGTAAGGGCGCAGCTGCTCTATTATGGATTAGATGGCGGCAGCACATAGCTCTTACCTCATAAATAGCTGAGGGAACATTTTAGGACACTGGAACATTGTGCACACTCTTCAGAGATGTGCATTTGTCTAAAAATGTTGCAAATATACTCTTCTGTGTTATACAAGGCCAAAGAATGCAGATAATTAATTGTTTTGTACTTAGAATTGGTCCTTTGTGTGATGATTATGCAGGAAATGCAGTAAAGCAGCCCTAAAATGGTGCTGCCAGGAGAAGTATTATTTCTGAAATTGGCAACAATTTTATGAACATATTGATTTGATATTAATAGAAACCAGAGGATCATCATCGTAATTGTCGTAAGAAAGCAGTAAACAAAATCTCAGGATTTTCAAAAATATTCCTAAGTGGTTTCAAATTTCTGAAGGGCATACACATTTCTTATTTATTTATTTACTAGATGTATCTCCACAGTGACATTTTGTGCCTGAGGTGCATCCAGTGCAGCATCGGTAGCAGTCTGCAGAGCTTCAGTTCAGCTACTTATGATGCACACATCAGCTTCTCCAAGTACCTTCCTGCTCCTCCACCGCCTTTTGATCCAGCCACCTGAAAGCTAAAGATAGACAAATTTTACCATTTCATCTCAAGTTTTCTTGTCTTATCTGTGAAACTTTTTTTCTCCTTATATCCTTTTAATCACTGAAGGAAGTGATGAATCACACCTGAAGAAAAGAGAAAGAGATTTCACATGAAAGGGTAGAAAGGAGAGTCTCGCGGTGTACTGCTTTTTATTGTATGTTATTTTTGGCTGTTTGATAGACAACATCTTTCTAAAAAATAAAAACAAAAAAAAAGGTAGGAAGGTTTGAATTTTGAAAAGCCGCTATGAAAATGTAATCGATCTTATTTGGTCTTGGTTTTGCATCTTTCTTTTATGTATATACATACATTATATAAAAAGAGATGTTGTAATTGCTTGATTTATTAGGCTTTCATAGAGTTGTATTTAATGTATAAATACCTTTACTGTCAGATATAGACACCAGCAATTATTCAGTACATCATATATAATTTAAAAATGAGCCAGACAAAGGTAGAGTGGTGTTCAAAGGGGCGTGTCCTTGGAATATATTCAGCAAACAAGCACTAGTACTCTTGAAGATAAAGGATGCAAATCTTAAAATATATCATATATCAATATATCCTTATCCACCCTGTGTAAGACTGGCAACCTGTCCAGCATATACCCCACCTCTCACCCTACAGCAGCAGGGATAGGCTTACTTATATCCACTATCATCGGTTTCTTCAAAAGGTGAACAACTGTCCAGTCTATATACAAGAAGAAGTTAGTAATTTAGCCAGAATGTAGACTCTGTCACAGGTAGGTGTAAAATATAAACATTGATATATATTTTCGGTTTTTTGATTACTGATTACCATTTTCTGATTACTGAAACAGACTTTGCACTTAATGTAATTATATGTCTCATGTTGAACAGTCCCAGTACCACTCATCCATCCTCACAGAAGCTGAAAGTGAGGTCAAAAAAAGCTTCGACGTTCCTCTTTGTTCAGGGAAAAACATTTTCCTTCACCCTGTCTGTCTGGCTGTCTGGCTCTGTTGGCTCTGTCTCTGCTATTATTAGCACAGACAAAGAGAGAGAGAACACACAGTCATGGCTTGGTTAACAGGGAGCGCCACAGAATGATTCAGCACTTTGTGCCAGACTGGAAAATTGTTACATTTCACGCAAAATTGAAATATATCTCTCCACTGAACATTAAGTTGTTTAATTAATTGCTAATTAATGAATTAATTGTTGCTGACAGACAGTTTATGATCACTCAATTGGTACCTACCTCAAGGATCCATTATCCTGTATGTGGTAAAATTATGCTCAAGAATTTGTTGATTTTCTTTGTCTTATTCACATTTTTTTTTATTTGTTTTTCATCTGTATGCTCTTTGCCTCTATTCTGTCTAGAATAGAGGCAAAGAGCCTCTATTCTCTCTGAGAGCGGTCACTCCCTAAGGCTGCAGGAGCACAGCAAGACACTAGCAACAAATTCCAAGGCAACAGCAGCACTAACTCAGATTAACACTTTGTTTACTGGTACAATAACTGGGATGTATGTGCATATCCACCATTTTTGTTGAACGATAACCAATGCAATGACTGAGAAAAGACGGAGATTGTGAGTTTGCCGCTGAGTCTTCTTTTTGTGTTCACCTCACAAGAACAGGTGATGTTACTGCGTTACCTGCGACACTAAACCATAAAACAAACAGTTCTGTCTGTACACATTGTAGCAGATGTATTTAGAAACTGTAAATAAATAGGTCAATGAAATGCTGGTCATTTTTGGTTTTCTGGATGTCTATTTCTGTGTGAAAGGTCACACGCATACAGACTTTAATATGCCTGCAGAGCTGACACCACAGCCCAGTGAAGAGGAATGGCTTTGATCCAGAGAAGCTGACAAACTGGTGAAATTTATGGGCAAAGCTCGCTTGCTGCACAGCCTGATTCTCATTTCCACCCCACACCACACCCCTGCAATCACCAGACAGTACATAAAACATGCCTCTCCCTCAGCACGGGCCCTTTTTTTCTTCAAGATTGCAAAGATGAAGGCATGACTAAGAAGAGTTGCCACAGTCAGTGAGGGATCTATATGTATATATAATATTTAGTAATACTTCTCAAATTAAAAAATTCAGAGGGAGAGCCTAAAATGACTTTATATTAGAGGGTTGAATGATGAGTAGATGTGTGTAAAAGGATGTATGAGACATCTAGAGACATTTTTCAACACAGAGAAAGGGTTTATTCAAGGTAAATGGTCTGCATTTCATAGCATTATATTTAATAAGTGTTTTACAGTCTCATTCATTCATTCAGACAAAAACTCAACAGCACCATCTTACAAGCATTAGCATCATACGGAGCAGCTGGGAATCAAACTTTTTACCTTGCTCACAGCAACGTTCTTCACCACATGAGTTATGTAAGTGATAATGTTTTAATAAACAATGGCAACAATGTATTGTGTATTTTAAAACAAATAAAGAATTTGGACACAATCAGATGCTTCCCTGATTGTACTGCATGATGGATGAGAATGTAATCTTTCTGTGCCTAAACTTTTCACAGTTTAACTCTATGTATTACTGGTGTACCAGTGATGCCATAATAAAATGTAAGGAATCACTGGAGGAACTGTGTTTTTCTGTGTATTTTGGCTCAGTTTGTTGTATTTTATTACAATCAGTAAAACAAAGTTTAAACAGCACTGCAGGTATGGTAATATAAGCATGTGTTCAATCATTAAAAAATGACACACTTGAGAAATCAGCCAACTGCAATGCTTATAGATTGCAGTGGGAGTGCAGGCTCAACCTGCTCTCATAGCATTCAGCAGTAAATTTCAAATTAATCCCAGATCGGACGCAGTTTCCACAAGAATCCTTTACACAATAGAAGGTAGTACAATATTTCACATTCTTTTATAGCCTCGTAAAGCTCTTATGGGTTTTTTTTTTCTTTTTTGTGGCGGTTATGAAGTGGGGACAGGGTGGCTAAGGTGCATCTCAAAATAGAAAGTTGAAGCACTCTTGAAGTTTGAAGCAATCAGAGGGAGGGCTGTTTTGTAACAGGGCTTTTACAGTATTTCACCTCAGGACTTCCATTCAGCAGCATTGCAGAGGTATAAATCTTTGAAGAACTGCAATGTGCATCATGCATGCACACGCGGTGCTGAAGCTGTCCCGCACAATCAGTGCGCAAAAGGCAAGATGGGCTAATTAAGGACAATGCGTGAGGTCCAAAGACTCCAAGGTCAAAGGGTCTGGGTCTCTGTTTGTGTGAGTGTGTGGGGCAGGGATTGGGGGTTCAAGGGTCAATGCACAGTACAGCCTTAGGTAATCCATCATATCTCTGTGATGCACAGCTTCCTGGTCCTGGGCCTCTTAAAAGCTTCAAGGTGACATTGCTTTCCAGCCAGCCAGTCTTTTTTTCCCCTAGAGAAATATTTATAAAACAATACTGACCCTCAAAACTGATTTTCATCTGTCAGTCACTTGTTGTTTTGTTTTTTCCTCTGATTTCCTTTGTCTTGACCTGTGCAATGCCTTATTTGTTAGTTATTAAATTATTTGTTGATATATTTTGTATTAAATGCCTACATTTTAAGTGTAACTTGGACATAATTATGACATTTTTTCCCACTAAAGATGCTATGCAGAAAAAAAAATCTGACTTTCCATCAGGACTGTGTTTAAGAGCTTGTTATTGATCATAGATTAGGAAATATCCAGTTCATCAATAGGGTGCATAAACAGACACAAATGATGTGTGCATAGATGAATAATGACAACTATGTGAGTAGAAATATTTTGCGTTCAACTTTTGCATACCTTCCAGTAGGAAACCATTCCCCGTCATTTTAAAGAGACATAATGAAATCACGTGCAGCCAAAATTATTTCAAGGTTTTATTGATATGGTGTCATACAGCAATACAATAATAATAATAGTAAAGAGTAAAGCATGTCAACTACATTCAATCCATATGCTTTTGTTGTCACTGCAGCTATGATAAACACTACGAAAGAGAATATAACGGTTAAACACCCCACTGAACAGAGTCGTATGCATCAAACACATGGTCAAAAGCTGCTGGTGTTTTAAGGCATTTTACATCCTACAGTATTTCTTTTACAGTATGGCTAAATATTGATTGTTGGTTTTGAATTGGTGATATACTGATCATCATTTTCCAGAGCATGTGCATTTAGAAAAGTTTGGCAGTGCTGCGAACGCAATATTTTTCTTTAGACATCCATGAAAGCTCTTTTGGTTTACAGTGTAAGGATAAAGGCTTGACATTTGCAACCACTAGCAACTCATTCAGTGTGTTTATAACTTCTTCTGTTTGACGCTATAATTCGTACAATTCATTATTCTACGAAAAAAAATCAAAATGCCCGGCTTGCAGACTTGCTGTTCTCACTCAACACATAATTCCAGTTATGATAGGCCACTGTGTAGAGACACAAACACACTTAGTACAGTACTATCAGTAGGTTTTGTTACCATTCTTAGTGTTAGTGCAGTTTGTCAGGGCATTATTCACCATGACCAGCAGCAAGAGAATAAAGATAGCTGTGTTAGAGTTGGCAGTGCACGAGCAGAGAAAACAAGCTGCAAGTCTCTTAAGCTACTGAAGGATTTCTAGTGGTGAGGTCACACTACAACAGACATTTTATCCAGTCATGGCCACAGTTAAAAAAAAAAAAAAAAAGTTGAGACGTTCTAAACACATCATGGCATGGCACGCTTCAACTAAATCATTCGAGTTTTGTCAACACTGTTTTCTTCAGGGTGACTGATATGGTATTAATTCTTGGGTTGTGCTTCATGGGAAATGTTGTTATGCAGCTGATGTGTAAAATTGATCACACCTCAATCGCTGGATCATTGTGAAAGTCGTGCATTTGTGCTACAGCATAATTTATAATTCAGTCTTCAACTGACTTTATAAAAGACTCTTTTATTATGTTTGCTCCATTCTCTAAAGTCTCAAATCTAACCTAAAGGCCTAACAAACACATGTCTAATGCAGTCATTAAAAGGTGTTGTGCATGATGATGCTCGACATAGTCGGCAGTTTTAACTTCATACAACAAAAATGTGTTGAATGAGTAATTTGCTGATGAATTCCATGCAAGCATGACATCTTCGTACACCATGCAAATTATGCCAGAATAATATATTTTTGTCTTTGTCCTAAGTCTTGATCTTACTCAAAGAGCTACATTAATATATTGTTGTTAGTGAAACTTTTCCAGGAATTCGAAAAGGGTCGGTGCTCCACTCCTTCAGCCGTTTGGGTTGTGCTCAAATCCCTTGCAATGAAAAGAGAACTGTCTGTGCAAACATTTGATTTAAGCAGGATATTCTTTGCACTGAAAAGGCTCAAAATGTTGGCTCAGTAAGACATTATCATTTATTATTGTTCATCTTATTAATTATTGTTATTATTGTTAGCTGGTTTCTTATGTAGACCGTGTGCTTACTTACTAAAGAGAAATCATTATATTCCTATTGTGGGTAGAGACCCATACCAGCTGATGTGTTTTAGATCTTTTTGGCATAGTGTGGAATGTGTTGAGAATAATTCACAGTTTGTGGAAGAAATGCACAACCGGAGTTGTTATTATTATCTACTGTGTGTCCGTACATATTGATTAGTGAGAAAGACCAGTAGAATAATGTACTGTGAAAGACCATACTCCTGTAAGAGATGCTACCTAAGTGCTTGATATTGTTTGAAGCTGAGAACAAGAGAGAACAAGAGAAAACAGATGTACTGGACTTTTGCATGATGTGTCGGTTATAATAGCGGTATAATGGATTTCCCTTGATGGGGGGAACACCTGTGGGGGTCAAAGGGGACAAGGACACCAACATAAAACAAACCTGTAGATCCTGCACTCTAATCACATCCAACACACACTAGCTCAGATATGAAAGACAATCTTACTATGCTTTTGGGATGGGGGATGAAGAGGTATGGGTTTGCAAGGCAAAGGGAAGATTTAGGGGTCAACACCAGGCTTAAGCTCTTAGTTTTTCTGATTGGTGGGAATGTCATCTTGCTGCTTCTCCATCTTCTTGGTGGTGACTACTGTCTCCTCATAAACTTCACGCTGGGACATCTTCCCACCGGATTTGCTCTCCAGCTGCTCGTCATCCTTTCCCTCCTTCTTGGAGCTCTTGCCAGAGCTTGTGTAAATGCGGGTCTGGTAGCTGTAGCCCTGCCCAGGTCCAGCACTTATGGAGGGACTGGGATAGGTGATGCCTGTCCCGATGCGGGTCTCCTCTCCCTCCAGTAGTTTCCTGCAGAAATGGTCATAAAAAGGCGTTAGAGGAAGACATTATATAATGAGAGAGGCAAGTGGTGAGGTGTCAAGAAACATACCTGTATGCTGCAATTTCTATATCCAGTGCCATCTTGACATTAAGCAGATCCTGATACTCCCTCAAGTGACGAGCCATCTCGCTCTTTGTGGTCCTCAGCTCATTCTCCAGCTCTACCATGCTTTCCTGAGCAGAAAATTAAAAATGAAAGTAGGCCAGAATTACATATTTTAAAAGGTGAAGACAATGTGTGTGACTACATGTCTTGCAGCAGACAGACAAAGACCTCTGTCAATCCCATTATTAAAATGGGCATGGTGTAGGCTAGAATTTGAGAAATGTATTAATAAATAGTAAATATTTTATTTTTAGTAAGAAGCTCTGGATCGAGCGTTTTCTTGTTTTAAAGTCGTTTTTTTTTTCTTAGAGCATTGACAGTGGGCGTTGTCAGATGCAGCTGAGCGCGCTATCCCGAAGGAACTAGTTTCAGCACCACGGACAGAGCCCGGCAAAAAACGGTTGTCCCGATCTTATTCTTGCGGTATTGTCACTAAACACTACACACATAGTAGACTATCAATTTAAATGAAACTTTTACGAGACTGCTATTTAACAGCCGAATATCATTGCAGGAGAAACCCGATGATAAGCGTCAAAAAAAAAGTAAAACAGAATTACCTGATAGTTTCCAATCTCCATATTGTGTCTGTCCTCCATCTCCCGAAGCTGCTTTTCCAGAGATTCGTTGGTTCCTCTCAGACTCTCGATCTCGATAGTCTTGGACTGCAGCTGCCTCCTGAACTCGTTCACTTCCTCCCTGCCGGCGCGGATGGCCTCGTTACTACGGTTAGCCTGCTCGGAAAGATCTGCAAACTTGCTCTTGTACCACTCCTCGGCGGACTGCAGGTTCTTTGAAGCCATGGACTCGTACTGGCTGCGAATCTCTTTGAGGGCGGAGGTGAGATCCGGCTTGGACACCTCCATTTCAACAGACACCTGTGCAGCCTGGATCATATCCGTCAGTTCGGCCACCTCCTCCTCATGCACCTTCCTGAGGAAGTTGATCTCGTCCAGGAGGGATTCCACTTTCTTCTCTAAGTCCAGGCGCACCATGGTAGCATCATCCACATCTTTTTTGAAAGCCTTGAGGGTGGCCTCCGCCTCCTCTCGGGCGCGGAACTCCTCTTCATATTTCCCCCTGAGCTTCTGCAGGTCGTCCTCAATATTATCCCTCTCGATCACCAGCTGGGACTTCTCCCCGTTCAGTTCGTCGAGCTGGGAGCGCAGTTCGCGGATCTCTTGCTGATAGAGCTCTGCCAGCCTGGACGGCTCGGTATGACGCTGTCGCAGAGCAGTCAACTCTGTTTCCAGCACTTTGTTGTGCTGCTCCAAGTTGCGCACTTTCTCGATGAACATTGCAAAGCGGTCATTAAGACCTTGCATTTGTTCCTTTTCATTAGTGCGGATGATTTTAAACTCATTGTTGAGGACGCTACTCTGTGTCAGGTCGAAGGACTCCACTGGCATAAGAGAGAAGGAGCGGCCAGACTTTCTGCTGAAAGAGCCCAGGGACGAAACGTTGCTTCGGGATAGGGAGGAGGACCGGTACCCTCCGCGAGAGGCCACGTTCGTCACCGTGCGCGATGGAGAGGATGCATAACGGGGAGAATCCCCGAAAATCCTCCGGTAGGAGGAGGAGGAAAAGACTTCAGATCCGTAGCTCATCTTCGCTTGTGTGTAGACAGAGCAGAGCAGTGGGCGCGTCTCCTTTATATAGGGGTGTCGACCCAATCACTAATTAATGCCCAACGGTAACATCCGGACTTAGTTTGTTCCAGATGCGTCAGGCAGTCCACTGTGCATATGCGAATGAACAGAAATCACTCCTGTAAACTAGATTTTTCGTTGATAGGTATATTATAAATATGACATCACTCCAGATGTGCACGGTTGACTCTATTTTTTTTTTTCTTTCAGCAAATGGAACTGTCCTTTTTGGCGCAGTGGTGATGTATCCGCGTCTGATCGCTTGTTGCTTATTTAAAACAAACAGCTAACAACATGTAATAAATGTTCCGTATAAGACATCCTTTAGCAACAGTTTCCTGCAGCCCATCTTCAGCGTTTTTGTTGCTGAGAAAAATCTCTGAAAACGGAATTTCATCTAATCCGCTCCAGTCTACAAATTCTATGCTGTTTTTAATTAACGCAGAATGACGATGACGGTGCAGTTTACTTGCAAACTTACTTATTTGCAGTGCAGCCAGGTAACATCCGTAAAACACTCTTCCCCAAACCACAGTACTGACGTCATACAACACATCTGCTTGCAGTTTCCAAATAGCATCTATTTAAATAATATGACTCATTATTTTAACGCAGATCAAGAGCGAGCCCTGCGTTTTTCTTGTGTTAAACATGCGTATAACACAATGAGAAATTTGTATTTGAAAATAAATATGTTATGCATAAAATGTAGCAGGCTGCACGAAATATAATTAGAGTTAGATTTCCAAGAAAACTGTTTTAAATAATATCTAGGGTTACTCGGACTGGTTGATTGTTATTTGTTCTGTTTGGTAAAGTGCGTATATATAAAGCCTGGTCAAACAGGATCCGACTGACAGGCCTTTGCTGCCCTCTGCTGTCAAATAGCGTTACATTGCAAGCAAACTGGACTACCGAACCGTATTAACTGCCACAGTGTTTTTATTCTAGTGTGTTTAAAATTTTTAGTGCGGCACATTCACAGTGGTGTTATTATCGTGATTTGTGGCAGAGCAAGATCATTATGAGAATGATTTATAAATAGGGCCTAGTTAAATGTGTTCATTTTGGTATTATACTCTCATCATGGACCTAAGGTTTTGTTGTTTGAACTTTGAATTCCAGTTTGCTATTAAGAATTCTTTTGTTTAGTGTTTTTAGTTGAATGACTTGACTTTAAGGTGTGTCTAGTAATGCATCTGTCCTTAGTCTTAAGTTGCACAGTATGGGGTAATGGCAAGAAAGAACAGTGAAATAAAAAGTAGAAATTTACATTTAGAACAAGGGAAGAGCAAGTAATCCTCATCAGATTGAGAATAAATCTCACTAGATTAATGGTACTCCAACTGGCTATTGAGCAAGTACTATTTTCATATTTGGTACAAAGAAGCATGAAGAGAGATGGGGGTAGTCATGCAAGGGTTAGGTTTCGGGATATCAATATTAGCGATGTGCTCATGTGTGGGGCCTCAACAGTGGGAGGAAACTACTATTTAGGTAGGGACATGTCTCCATTTTGAGCTTTAGAAATATATATATTTATATGCACTTCTCTGATCTATTAATCTAAGGTGTTTGGAAAGAAAAGCGACTGGACTTCTTTATGTTTCTTGAAGATGTTTCACCTCAAATCCAAGAAGCTTCTTCAGTTCTAAGACCAAATGGTGGAGAGTCCCAAGTATTTAAGCCCTAGTGAGATACCTGGGACTTTCCACCATTTACGTGTTTATATGTATTAGCAAAGTTATTGCTAAGGTCTGAGATAATGCATAGCTGTAACTTTGATAATACATATAAACACATATTGTTGTGAGCAGTAATTAAGGCTTAACAGATTAGACAGCTTCTCTTTTTTAATATTATTAGAAACTGTTCACAGTAAAGGTCCAGTTAACTGGGAAGGGACACTGGCTCACTGTTGATGGTATCTTAGTTTTGAACATTACACAGAGCATTACACTGCAGACATTTAACTTTACTAATTATAGCCATGGACTCTAAATCAAAACATCCTGGATTTGCTCACTTAGGACACCACATTAAATTATTATGACATTTAATAGCAAGAGTATATATGTATTGCAGGTACTTCTGCAGTGACATTCCAAGAGGAAAAAGATTGGCAAATCTGACTGCAGTATGACAGTTAGATGGATAAATATCCAAGAACAAGTCAACAAACAAAACATAAGACGGGATGGAAAAGAAATATAAAATGCATACATTAAAAATATGCATCAAAATAATGGAAAGATGATCAAAACCATGAAAAGTTTCCTGCGTGACCATTTAATAATCTGATTGTACTGGGAGCAAATGATTAGCCTACTTCTAATCTTTATTATGCTATAGGGTGAGTCTACAGGCAGAACAGTGAACTCTGAACAGTGACATTTCAGATATTTGTGATATCCATTTGTGATTTCACATATCTACATTTTAGTCATTACCAATCATAATTTTAATACGAGATATCACAAATGAAAAAAAATTATATCTGTTATGACTGTGCAAAACTGTCATATCCCAATCAAGATGTAATTAGTGCTTGTGTTGTTCCTAAAACAAGTTTTATCCTGTAAGATTTGACTTTCAGATTAAATTTACTTTCTGTATTCTGTTTTACTACTTTTAACCTCTTAACACTCATCAGGTCACTTGAGTGTCACCTAGGGTTAGGGACAGGGTTTGAACTGTGTTAACATCCTTCATTTTAGACCCCTGTTTTTCCATCCATCCCCATCCATTTTCTGCTGCTTAACCATGCCTAGATTGACAAGACAGTAGTCTAAGCAGAGAAGCCCAGACCTCCTTCTGCATGGCCACCACCACCACATACAGCTCATCTGAGGGACACAAAGGTGTTCTCAACCTACCTGACAAATATATTCTCACCAGCATATCCTGGGTTTACCTGGGAACACCCTTCTGTTAGGACATGCCTGGAACACCTCACTTAGTACATGCTTAGGACACATGTTAGTCATGTGCATGAATCACCTAAGCTGGGTCTTTCCACTATATTGCCATCTTATCATGATGGAAGGATTTGTGTGCCCTAGTAAGTTATGTTGTCAGGGTATTTGCCTGTGTGGGGTCTCAGGTAAATTGGTCCTTGCTGAGGGGCCAGATGACGAAGAACTCACAATACCCCTATGAAGAAAACATCACCTAATGTAGGGCCTCTAGGCAGAGGTCCTAGATATTTTTCTTATTTTGGCTGTTGCCTTTATGAGACACTACAGCAGATCATCTACCTCTGTCACACCAACACTCATCATCACATATATTAGGCTTCTCTGTGGTCTTATTAGCTATTACCAGTAATCTCTACAGTCTAAAAAAAGTCCCTACTCTCACCTCCACACTCCTGGCTTCTCCCTCACTGCCTTTGAACAAGCATTCTTCCGCTCTCAGTCTTGATGATCCACATATTTTGTTAGGTAAAGATTTTGGACCCAACGCCCTTCCTGACACAACCTTCCCCATTTATATCAGCTTGGGACCAGCACTAGTAGTACACCAGCTTGTGGCTTCAGCCCCCGTCCTGGAGGCCCTAACAGTTCAGTCCCTGGTTATTGTAACTATCCAATGGAATATGAATTTTCCTGTGTGTCAAAAACAAAACGACACCTCCAAAAGGCCAGAAAATTTGTAAAATCAACATTTAGGAAAGGTTAACATCTTATAGTTTCAAAAGAGCTTGGAAAGAGAGTGAGTACCACGACCTGAATGATTGAGAACCTACACACACATCTTATAGTTCGTTTGACAC
Organism: Pundamilia nyererei; assembly: GCF_000239375.1. NCBI lineage: Eukaryota > Metazoa > Chordata > Actinopteri > Cichliformes > Cichlidae > Pundamilia > Pundamilia nyererei. Next base: position 1,302,031 of record NW_005187466.1, on the reverse strand, counting down.
ACCCAGTATAGAAGTTGCATATGCATATTAGACTTGCTTAGCATATTGCTAAAATCAAATATTATTATTATTATTATTATTATTATTATTATTATTATTATTATTATTATTGAATCGTTATGTTATATTATTTTTTCTAAATTAATTAATTAATTTGTTATAAAGTGAAGCCTAATTCAAGTGGGGTCACGTGTTTGTGCCACGGCGCTTGATGGTCCCGCCCCTCTGTGATAGACAGAACTTAACGCCGCCCTCTGAATGTCTCATAACAGCAGCTGGCAGCAGAGAGCGAGACAGCAGGGAGCAGGCAGGGCACGGACAGCTATTACATACCTGGCTTTGCAGAGTACTCGTCACCGCTTCGCCCACAGCTTTCTGTCAGAATATACACTTTTTCCTGCGACTTGCACGCAGCTCAAGGCGCATGCTCAGAGTAACCGACGGCGCATTTGTTTTATTCAGGAACTCAGAGGTGAGTACAGTAACGCCAACCGCAGCTGAACAAAGTGAAATCTGCTCCCACAGTTTCAAGTCTTCGTGTTTTTGTGTCAAAGCCAGCTAACGCGTTAGCTGTGCCTGGACCACCTCTGGCTGCCCTTCGCATCAATGTCAGATAAAGAAGAGCTGGACGGAGGCGGTTTGAGCGGAGTGTTAGCTAGCCCCGTAGTCCGGTGGTAAATAACGGGATGTTGTTCGGTAACCCCGCGAACGAGATGTTCTAGCTTGTCGAGATACTTTTACATTAGGTTCAGATAATCTATGAGTATTCACCGTTGTTTTCTCTGACTGCGGAGTTCAAGAAAGAGCTGGCGTGATTTCTTCGCCAAAAACAAGTGACAGTTAGCTTCACCCGCTGTACAGTTGCAGTACTCGTTGATCCACGCTCTCTCTCCAAGACTGAGCAGAGGAAACAAAGCCTGCTCTAAGTTATGTTTGCTTTTCAGCTGCTGTCTGCAGTACTGTTGAGTTGAGCAGGTTTTCGTAATGCTTAGCTGTGGATTTTTGCAAGCCAGAGCTTCCTTCTGACCCCATAGGACCCATTTCACAACATGGGCAATTAAGATAGAGCTAAGAAAGCAAACAAGCTGTAAAATAACAAAAAAGTGATTTGTCTACCAGTTGTGTCCATACTTGTTTTTAAATACGAACAGTTAAAATAATGTTTCAGATGAAATCAGCTGAAGTTTTTGTTTTGTGTTCTGTGAAGCTGCACACTGATTGCAGTGGTTTTTGTTTGTTTTTTATGTCTGTGGCCCTGTTGACAGTTCTTTGCCTCAGCATGTGATTCTCATTTGCTTTTGTGCTGGCACTAAGAAGAAGAAAGCTGATCTCTACCCTTCCTTCCTGCAGCCTCTCCAGCAACAGTATAGGAATGACAGCATGTCAGCATAAGAGGAAAAAAAACACACAACACTGGCCTTTTAAGCTAAAAGACAAAACCAGAAACTAGGCTTGCATTCCACTGGAGCATAAATCCACAAGACTTCCCATATGTCTCTTTTTTTAGGTCTCAGCTTTTTTGCTTGCGATCTGATGTTATAACCAAATAAGGACCCATTCATATTCTGACTACCATGATCCCCATGTTAAATTGTATCACATGTCTTTGTTTTATCTCTCATTTTAATCTGTCTTGAACTTTTACATACAGTAGGTCCTCACCCTCCACTGTGTAATCTAATCCTAGTTTGATAATTACACAGGAAACACCATAATTAGGCGATGATAACCAAATTATCAGGATATTGGTTTGGCTCCTTCCAAGTTTTAAACCACTCAATTTCTACAGGTTGGAACTTGATTAGCTCATCCACATAATCCCATTTCTAAAGTCTAAAGGACAAGGTGTGATTGAATTATATTTCTATTCACCACAGACTTTGCTGCTTCTAATGGGGATTTTTCCCTCTTTTGTTGTCTGATCAACACCGATATTCAGCAACTTACATTTAGGCCTTCTGTGTCTCTTTCTTCTTTTCTCTCCAGAGACTGAACAGTTAAAAAGATGACCACTTCATGGAGTGACAGACTGCAGAACTATGCAGACTTGCCCGCCAACATGGACGGCCTTACAATGAAGAAGTACAGGAGGGAGCCCTACCACAGGTATGAAACATCCACAAGGGACACACTGACATTTCACAGCATAGATTAAGCAGCCAGACAGAGACTACTGTGGAAAAAACAAATAAAACTCCTGGACTGATGATTTTGATTTATGAATAGAAATGAAAGTAAATGAATGATAGTTTTCAGGAAGATTTGAGCATTTGTAATTTGGGGCTGTCAGCGCAACATAAAGAAAATACTGCTTGTAATATAAGGATTAATAGTGCTCATAATTCAGCTTTCATTCAGAGGTTAAATCTGCAGGTAATAATAAAATATTGTGGACGTCCATTCTGTAATATGAAAACTAATAATATGCAGTTTCTGTTTGTTAAAACGATGGATTGGATGGCCACCCACCACAGAGGGGTTTACAGAATGAATTGCATAGTTATATACAGAACCACAAAGGAATCCAGGGCCGCTCTGTGATACAGACATCAGGACACTAAAGAAACTACCATTATTAATTTCGGACAGCTTATGTTTGTGTTTTTTGTTTCCTTTTTATTTCCAATTTGTCATCAGCGAGTAGTCAAAGAAATTGAGTTAATTTCCTTTGTTTCACGAGTGTGTTTGTTTGTTTCAGCTTAGCTTTTATTGCTTGGAAATGTTTAGTTTTGTTTTGTTTTATTTTTCTCAGTTTCAGTGTTAGTTCTAGTCTTTGGTTATTATAATGTAGGTCTGCTTTTAAAGGACAAATTTATAAAGTTCAGATCAGTTATTAGGATTTGACTCACATCTATGTACATGTGCCAGACTCAGTTCACACTGCTGCCTCATACTTAATGTGTTTAGGAATTTGAAACTAAAACTAAAGGTATTGCCTCTGTGTCTTTACTTTGTAATGATGTTTTTCTCTTTAGTAAGAAACATTGTTTCGTTAAGGTTTTTTTAAAAATGTATTTGGGGTTTTTTGTATTTCTGTTAAGAATTGATTGATTGATTAATTTATTTTTTACACCAACAGTAACATATAGTTATGTAGTTATGTATAGTTAAGTAACTATAACAAGGATAACTCAAATCATGACTTAACCAGTTGAGTTGTGTTGGGTGGTCTTTGGATTCCCCAACAGTTTATGACAGTAGCTTGTTACTATTTATTTCATCATGGCAAAGCATGTCATACATTTTAAAAATATACTAAAGTGCGTTTCTTAGATTTTACATTGTGTATCACTTATTGTCATTATAACAGAGTGACTGACTAATCTGTGATTATATCTGTGATTATCCTGTTAGCGTGCTGTGTTTTCCAGTTTAATTCCCGTCTTATTTTACTTGTAGTCTGCCATTGGTGCTCAGCATGTACTAGGCTACGTGTCTTTGTCACTTCGACTGTGAAGCAGGCTGTGCTGCCTTAGATGTTTCATAGAATTGATTGTGACTGGGGTGTGGTCTTTGTAGCTGTTATGCAAACCTTTTCACTCATGAAACATCAGCAGAATGACAAGACCCACGGGCTAAATGGACGACTCGAGATCCAGATATGCTCAGCATATTAAACATGTAGTTGGTTTTGCAGGGATTTTATGGCTTTGACTTTATAGTAAGTAGCTTTATTGACCATTAATATATCTTTTCACTTATAAACATCCTTGTTCCTTTACCTGCTTGTAGTAAAGTCCGTTCAGTTATACTGACATAATCAGGGGTTTATTCCCTGTCAGAGCAATAAAATGAGTGTTTCTTTTCAATGTTTAACTCTAAGGCATGTTTACAATGGGTACTGCTTTTCTTCCATGCTATTATATAATATGCAGTGCTCACAAGGTTTATGAAACCATCACTCATTTGTTTGTTCTGCATGTGCTGCTGGGGAATAAATCAACCAGTTCATGAACCAGCAAAGGGTTACACATGCAGTGCTAAGTGAAAGTTCAAAGGTGCTCTTTGAAACAATGTGACAGAAGTTCTTGGTCAGTGAACTCATTACTGATTTAAGCGTGACCTTTTGTTTATCTTACAGACTCAGAAAGGCCTTTCCAACAAAGTAAGAGCTCAGCCGAAACAGTGCACCCTGTGTATATCACATTGCAGGGGGCTGATGGCTCTGCCCAGTGCAGATAAACGTTCGAGTCACTGTCTGCATGAGATTAGAGCGCAGTGGAAAAAATCTGGCTGATTGTTCTTCAGCTGCGCTCAGATGGAGTAAAAGTTATTAAGGGATTCACTTGTAGGTGCTATTTGAAGCAATACTGATGTCAGCAGGGCCAAAGTCAAGGCTGACTACAGTAATTGATCTTAGGAGGGGCACGCTTTATCATTTATGGCCGTTCTTTACTACCCCTCCCACAGGCATCTGGCAAGAGGTTACATCATAATGGCACCAGCAAAACAGAAATAGAAAAGATTTAAACATTGAATCCTTTGTTCATCCCTGCGAAATGTTGACTGTATTTGTTTTGGCTGATGAGGAGCACATCCTATTTTGATGAGCCAGTGTTAAATGTTAAATGTCAAAATAAGGCCAGAATAGGCTCATTTTTTTATAAGCAACTAAATATATAAAATAAATATAGATGATCAAATTTGATATAGCATTTTGATATTTGAGTACACGTTTTTCAAGTTTAAAAGGTCGTTAACCTGAATTTGCAAATCTTTTTTTTTATTTTTATTTTTTTTACAGGTGATCAGTTTGAGATTCAGTAGCGCTTAATTTCATCTACAAAATGTATTTATTTGTAAGAAAGGATTTACATTTAAAAAAAGAAAGAAAGTAAAAAGTACTATTAACTTTGTTAACAGTTACAGCATAAACATATTTAATTAAATTTTTATTTGAATAAAGAAGTCTAAGGATATTTGAAGAGGTAATTTTCTGTTGAAAATCACAACTGGCAGTTTTCACGGCCACAAAAATGAATTTAAAAAATAACCAGTAGTTGTAGGCCAACGACAAATGTGTATATTCAACCAGATGTGAGTAATGGGAAGCAGCTGTAGCTTGTGGCACTGGCGTGCTTGATTCTACCTGACTTGTGATTGTTCTAGATGTCTTTGAGGGCCCACAAACATCATGGTTCACAACAACCCTGACTGACAGCACACAACAACAGAGAATGACGCAGAATGGCCACAATCATTTTTGCAACAAGTCAGAAAATTTCTGAATGGCAAGACAGCAAAGAGAGAGAGGGAGGGGGGTTTTGTTTGTGGGTCCAGTGTTGCCCTGCGTTGCTGGAGCAGTGTCAGACCACCGGAGAGTCAAACCGAGGTTTAATTTCACACAGAATGCATTGCCAGTCGTGTCGTGGACTTTGCTCTAAATGGGAACTTGTTCACTATGGAGCTGCTGCCAGGTATTTCACAACTGATTTAGACGTTGGTGAAGATAAATAGACCATTGTCACAGAAAAATGAGAAGATTAGATGCCTTGCAGTTTTAGACTTGTGTATCAGTTCACCCTTGTTTTTAATTTAGTGTCATTCTTGATTTTTCTGTTGGTCTGATACATATTTCGGTTCTTGTATGATTAAATATTGACTTGTATAGAATTTCAACTATGTCACAGCTGTAGAAGATAAGTTATGTAGGTCTGTGCTAGCAGTCAGAGTTACGCAGACAGTGTGTGGCTGTATTTTCTGTGTCTACGAAGCGCTGGTTTTCATCGTGGCCACTTTATATTAAAGTATTTTAAGATATTATCAGAACTAATTATGTGTATTAATTTACTATTATCGTTAAGGAACACGCCAGCAAGTAGATCTCATAAAATACGCTCTAGAGAAACAAACAACTTGTAATAATGAAAGTATCAAAGAACCATCATCCTCGCATGGTATTTCCAGTACATACAAAGATGAAGTGATCTGAAATGGATATTTAGTTCTCATTTTCATTACAGCACCTAAAATGTAGTTAATTATGTGTTATATGTTGGTGTTTAATAAGGCTGAAATGACTTGGTAAGCTCTTCTTAAGTACTTGTCATAAGCTGCCTTTTGGCTTCTTAAGGCTCTGTACCTAACACAATAACATAATTTATTCTTTTACACTGTGTGGTAATTGCCAAATTTGGAGTAGTAGTAGTAGTGGTAGTAACTTCATCTTTTTTTTCTGACCTTTAGATTAGACACTCAAGGACACCCAACAGTAAACAAGATTTGTCCATGTTAGAACTTATCATATTTTCATTTTATGATTTATGTGGATAGAATAATTTGAAGTAATGAGACTGTACAAAAAATCTGAAAAAATAGGGCTATAACTATCAGTCAAATCTATAAATCACCTATATCATTGTTTATTTAGTGTAGTCTTTTTTTTTTTTTTTTTTGGCAAACAAACTCAAACTGCAAGCTCATAGAGGTGACACCGAGGTTTGTAATCATAACTGTACAAAAGAATGCAAAAATAAGAGTTACACTCTTATTTTTTTAAGAGTTACACTCTTATTTTTGTGTTTTTTACATTTGCTTTATGTATTTTTCTAGATTTGATTTTCACAGTTATTTTAACACCTCAGTCTATGCATGCACAGTGAAATGCACTGAGTCTAAATTACCTGACTTGATAAAATGTAAATCTATAGATGTACCTTTTGATAAAATTTAAAAGTTGTACTTGGAAGAAAAAATGATAGTTGTTGGATATGTATATGTGGGATAACATTCTTCTTTTTCTCACTTGGGGCAACTGCTATGAGTCATAATTTGTTGCGGATGATTACATAAAATTTACAAAAACCTTTTCCCCCCAGAATCTTTGTCAACAGAAGCTTGGCAATGGAGAAGATTAAGTGCTTTGGCTTTGATATGGATTACACTTTAGCAGGTAAGCTAAATACACAATCACACAATCAATTACAATCAGTCATAATCAGATCAGAGTTTGGATAATCAGTTAACTAATGAAGTGAGTGATCGGAGGGAAAAAAATGCCTATTTATCATTTGAAAAAGAGATTTCACAGTACTATGCAGTCCTATTATAACAAATTATACCCTAAATGGTTCCTGGACTTAAGACTGTAAATAGCGTCCAGGTGCTAATCGGATACAGTTGATTAATTGATCATCAGCAAGTGGGACCACCTCTGTAAAAGCAGACGTTTTGGCAGTTTTCTGGATTGAACAATTGAGATGTGTTATCACAATGTCACAGTTTTCCCAGGAGAGGACCCCACAAATTTACCCCAAGTTCTGACAATGGAAAGAAAATTTTAAAACCAAATTAAAAAAAAAAAACCCCCAAACAAACAGAAAATCAACACAAGACTTCTAGAACAATGACATTTGAACAGATGACACCAAAGTGGAGCTCTTTGACTATAATGCACAGTTTGAATACCAAGTACAGCATATCAGCACAAACACTTTATACCAACTGTCAAGAACAGTAGTGAAGAGGTGATAATTTGGGGGGGTTTTGTTTGTTTGTTTTTTGCAACTGTAGGACCTGGTTACCATGCAGTCACTGAGCTGACCATGAACTACTCTGTATACCTGAGTCAAAGATGATGCTATCTGTTAGACAGCTAAAGCATGGTCGAAACTGGGTCATGCAAGAGGACAATGATCCCAAGCATACCATTAACTCTACAACATAACAGCTGAAAAGAAGAGACCCAATGACAAAGTCACAGTCAGATTATAATTATTTTTATGATTTTGATCTTTTTTTTATTTTTACTTCTTTTTAATTCTAAATTTGCCAGTTTTTAAGAGACGTTTATTATATACGGTCCAAAAGTGTTTTAGATTTAATAAACAATTGATCAATTTATTGATCTAATTAATCAGCACTTTTTAGGGTTTTGGTATGCAGGCCAAGTTGGCTGGAGTGTTGTATAGCACATTCTCAGTTTACATGGCTCGTCTGTGCTGTCATCAACAATACAGTCTTGTCAAAATGACCATTCCTATCTTGATAAACGTTATGTAATGAATCTATAAAAGTGTCTTGGAGTGGCATTGACTGAAAGGGAAACCAACTTTGTGGTTGTCACGTTAAATTTAGATTTTGAGAGCGCATTTATTTATGTGCCTTTAGAAGCTGAAAAAAACTCCCTAGCTGTTAAATGTGCTGTGACCTCATGTTTGGTGTAGATGTTGAAGTCTATAGTATCCCTGTCTTTTCAGCTCTATATTTGGGTACCCTACCATTGCCCCTGAACCACAGCTTGTTGTTCATAAAGTATTATTTAGGTCAATGATAGTGATACACTGAGTATGCCATAACACTAGGATAACGAAATGTTAAGCCAGCAGTAGCTCTCTGTAACACAGACTTAATTGTGTATGTTCTTTTTCCTAGTGGCTAGCAACCTGGCTAAAAATATCCTGATTTTTCATGCCACTTTGTTCTGTGACTCAGCTCCAGTTTTCGGTCTCTACACATCTAAAAATAAATCTTCCCTGACTTTGAAAAACAGGTCACGTTTGTTTGTTGAGTTCAGCAATGACGGCTCCCCTGAGAACAAGAGTCACTTGTAGTTCTTCTTTGACTCTGGACCCCTATCACCATTCGGGGTATAAGAGATTTTACAGATGCTCAGCTGTTGACATGACTCTCTTTATGGAAGCTCATAACCAAGTGTTAATGTTTGCTTGAAGGGTGGCTATCGTGTATCTTTGGAGAGTGTTCACATTTTGATCACAGAACTGCTTCCTCAGATTGACTGTTGCTTAATCACATGCAACGCTATGTGATAGAAGGCGGTTCAGATGTGCAGCACGCCTTAAATATGTACATTTCAAATATTACTTGCTTTTTGCGTGCAATGTTTATGGAAAAAGGTAAGGAAGAAAGATTGGGATTATAAAAATAGAGATTTAAAGCAGAAACATAATTTATTTTTTTAAATCACTATGTAAAAACTCAATAATATCTGTCAGGAAATTTTGGTACACATGAACAAATGAAAACACAGATTATAGTTTAGAAAGTATGACAAAACTAAACATTAGTTGCTATTTCAATCTCCACTGTCCACTTCTGATGATGTTGCCTACAGTGCTGCTCCCACAGAGATGAGGGGCTCCTGTCTCAGTTTGTAGATAAGTTTGCAAGAATCTGTAAGATTTGAAGATATTTTGCTATTTTAAGCTAGCAGTTCTCAAATATGTACTCTTTGCATAACAAGCGCGGTGGCTGAGTGTAACATATTGGGAGTGGATGGGAGCAGTTGTCAACATGATTAAAGAGTTGTGTATTTTATTGAGTTCACTGCCTTCATTGTGGCATGTCTATGGTGTGTCGAGTGTTTCCAAACAGAGCAAGAAAGTCTAAAACTCAGAGAAACCAAGAGCAGTTTTTCAGTAATTCTTTTCGCAGTCATTAAGCATTTTGAAAAAATAGTGGGTTTTGGGGAAAACCCTTAAGTTAATTGAACGTATGCAAAACCTAATGTAATGATTTTGCTTATCTTCGGAGATTGTGTGAGGCTTTGGGTGAATTTTAAACACAGTCCCTGTCAACTGTAATCAGTTTAGCATATATCACACCGTGCAAAGACTACTATTGTGTGTATTCAGCATATATTGCAGTTCTGCATAGTGAATTTAAGCTGAAGATAACGGTCATATTATAAAATGTTTTAATAAGTTAACTTTTTCTTTACTTTGGTATGCGATTGTGATTGAAGCAGGAAATGCACTCCATGTCCTGATTCATGAAGATAATTGTCTCTGTTTTTCTGGATTAATCCTTGTGCTTACGGTGACATACTAAAATACCTTAAAAAGCTCAGAAAAATCACATCTTATCTATCGAATAAAAAAGGTAAAGTTTGGAAAGGAAATATTGCTAGGAATGCGAAGGAAAAAAACTATTAAGGTGCCTTTAAAGTTCTTGTGACCTTGGTTTCAGATGTCAAAGCATTTTTGATACATTTAAATGTATTCAAGAAAGAAGCAACAATCTAATCCATTCATAAAGCTTGCTGTGTAATCAAATTTCACTATGCCAGCAACAGGGGAATTCCATTTTAATTCAGATATTGAGAAATTACGATTGGTTCTTGGAGACTTCACCATCGCCTGTTACTAGCTGTGCTCCTGTTATCCCTTTCAAACGTTTGAGAAGAGCACAGACTATAAAAGAAATGCAATGTAAACGAACTAATTAACCAAAAATTAAAGTATTTGTGTTCATATGACTGTCTATAGCTCTTGGAATAAAGACGGTCAAAGAAAATGTGATTTCAGGGCTTGTTTTTAATATCAGCATAAGTATTTTAGATTGTTATAGACAATCTCATAATGTATTGTCGTCATGCATCAGTGTAATGACGTACAGTGACTTCCAGAATGAGACATTTTGTGCCATTTTGCTCAACACGAGGATAAGAAGAGGTGAAAAGTTTGTTCTATTCTAAAGCTTTAGTGCAAACAAATTGCAAATATCATACATTTCGTAAGACTTTGTAAACTGAATTAGCATTGGTTGAGACAACATTGCGTCATCTGTTCTTCTGCTCCTAAAGGGAACACGTAACACCCTGCAGAAAGTTGCTCAAACACAGTTTTAGGCCCAGATTGCAGTGAGAGATACAAGCAGGTTTGTCCTAGTTTTCTCACAGACTTTTGGCTGGAATGTGTGCCCCTGAGGCAATGTTTAAGCTTTCTAACTTTTCCCACAATATGCTTCATAGTGTTGCAAATTTGTCACAGAGGCCTACATTTCCACTTTATTCTGTGCAAATATTAAGACACAAGTTAAATTATTGCTGTGTGAAATGGGTCAGATAGAGTCTCCTTGTACGACACACTATATCTGATTTGGAGATAAGGGTCTATCAGCAGAAGGGCTTTCTGCTGGTTGTTTATCTTGTATGCAAGAGGTCTACGTTACATCTAGGCCTGTGGTGGCCTGGCCTATAAACTCTGGAGACATACGTTGCTGCTCAGCAGTGGGAGTATAATTATCTGGCATCAGTCCCATTGGGGATAAAAAGGGAAACAGATCTCTGAAGTTCCCACCACAGGGGGAGAGAGTCAAGGACACAGCAAACAACAATAACCCAACTTCCTGTTTACAAAAAATGCAGTAAACATGAGCATCTCAGCTGTCTCATTTACTAAAACATGCAGCTTTATGTTGCATTATGTAGTCTTGGGTGTGGCTTTCATGAAATACAGTTCTACGATAGTCTATCAACAGTTCACAGTTCGAAGATTTGATGTAAAGGGCTTTTAACATAAAATACCTAACCATGGTTCATTCCAAACTTAACGCTGGCTGGTGCACTTTCATTAAACAGTAACATTATGGACAAAATGACATTTTAAGCCAATTACTGGGGGAACTTTAGTGGCTTTTGACCTAATATTAACTTTGTGTAGTAGGGAGTTTTAGCTGTCCCATAGGTTTTTAAAATTGTCTAGAATAATTATTATATATCAAACCATTTTCCTGATTCAGTTTTCCAGCCTGACAAACTCGTAATGAGATTTGATTTATTCTGTTTTATGTGTGGGATGTACTAATTTCCAAAAGACAACATGTAAAGAGAGACTCCCAGTGACCTCAAGTGAAGAGGGTGACATAGGGGAAACAGGTTTTAAAATAGGCTTCTTTGTAGCAACTCATGAGGAATATTACAAGTAAGCAAAGAGGAGGGGGGAATGCAGTTATATTGGTGTATGCTGCTGCTGCTCTGGGCAGAGGGCCCAAACCCTGTTTACTGGGAGAACACAGCAGGGGGTGAACTACAAGAGGTTACGTGATTAAAATGCAGAAACTGCCTCATGCAGTTACATCATATGATTGTTGGGGTTTTCTTTGTTTTCTTTGCATTATTGTAGGGTCTTTACTTTACAATATAAAGCGCCTTGAGGCGACTATTGTTGTGATTTGGCGCTGTTTAAATGAAATTGGATTGAATTCATGCTTACAGAGTAAAGGTGTCAACAAAAGAACAGAGCTTTAGTGAACCCAGGCTTTTCCTGTACTTCTCTGTGTACTTATCATCTCTCTGTATAACCCAGGACTTGTGTATACACACACGTTTTCCAGAGTAGGACACAGATGTTTTCCTGCTTGACCTACAGTGCTGTTCCCTCCAACTAACTCTTCTCTAAGTATCATCAGCCAATATTTCATACCCTTGAGGGGCCTTCCACCACCCCACTGGGGGTATAGAAAGCAAGCATTAACACCAGTGCATTCTCTGTTTTATATTTATAACATCTGACATATTCTTTCCCCCTGTCAGAAAGCATTTTAATCCTCTGCCAGTCTTTTTTTAGCCTTGCATCACTGTATGTTTTAATTTCCAGAGCCCACTCCTGTCTCGCTTTTCGTTTAGCCTGGGGTAAATATCTACCGCTGGCAGTGACGGGTTAGGGGCTCGTCAGTTGGGCTCATTAAAGCCACTGCTTTACATCAAGTGATTTTTCATTTGCCCGCCTGATCCTCTTTCTTTGTGGATTTACATGCAGAACATCCTGGTCTGTGTTGGTAGCCAGGACTGAGAAGGGCATTGGGTGTGAGGGGATGTTCCAGTAGAGTGAAAACATGTTGTTGACAAAATACAGACAAGATGATCTCAAATGGATAAGGTGGCCTTTGAAAACTCAAACTTATTTGTTGTGTAACTTGAGTAAGTGCAACAAAATGCATATCACCTCATTAACCATTGTTTGCCATCGAATCACCCCACAGGCTATGCTTCTGGGGTTTTTAAATACAACATTGTTTGTATAATTTTGAGTCAGGTTTTCAGATCGATACCATTTCAGTACAGCATCACCGTCAATATTAAAGTAGTTATCCTACAAAAGGTAATAAATACAAATTCAAATAAACAGGGGAAAAAGTTTTTAAACATCTGATTTAAAATCTGTTATATTGATAACCAATCATTTGTTTGATTCTATATGTATGTATTTATAAAATATTAACTACTTTCATGTAACATTTCACAGTTTTTAAAGTGTCTACAGGACACTTTTATGGGCAGCTGGCATTATTTACTAAACTAATGTGTATGTGTTTCCTTTGTAGTGTATAAGTCACCTGAATATGAATCATTAGGCTTTGAGCTGACAGTGGAACGGCTAGTGTCCATCGGTTATCCTCAGGAGCTCCTGAGCTTCGTCTATGACCCATCATTTCCCACCAGGTGAGACCAATCCCATCTCTCTGCACAGACATCATGAGGCTGATCGTGGCCATCAGATTATTGACCAACTGCTGTTTCTGTTGCCTAATCTCTAAACTTTGTAGTCCAGATAACCTTTTAGCTGAGCTATCTATCTTAGCCAAGTAATAGTATGAAAAACCCCATCACCTGTGCAAAGTTCAGTGTCACTGTATTTATTTTGTAGTAAAAGATAACAAGTGACAGGAGTTTAAGTGCCAAGATTGTTAGAAAGTTAGAAAGGCTGTTTTACTCGTGCATTGCAAAATCATGCATCCCTCTGCTCCTTTTTTCAGAGGCCTTGTGTTTGATACCATGTATGGAAACTTGTTGAAGGTTGATGCTTACGGTAATATCCTGGTCTGTGTCCATGGATTCAACTTCCTGCGAGGGTAGGTATTTTCAACATTCCCCCTCAAAATGCACAGATCTCTGCATACAAGCATAAATATGAACATTTGATAAAACATTTTATTCTCTTTTGTGCTTTTTTTGCTTTTTCCAGCCCAGAGATCCGTGAACGGTACCCCAACAAGTTTATCCAGAGAGATGATACAGAGCGTTTCTATATCCTCAACACCCTCTTCAATCTGCCAGGTGGGTTCAAGTTCAAGCTTATTGTAGCCATTTCAACAAAACAACTGATAGGAATTGTTATGGTGTGCTCACATATAAAACAAGACACATCCCACAACACACAGCACCGCACAACGTGATACAAAATACAAGTGCATGTAACAGATCAGCCCATAGTAGCTCAGTGTATCTACCTTTAAAGTGATTTTTAGTGCAACAGGATATAGTCCAGATTGCAGAAGGGAACACTCCATAGTGCAAGTAGTACAGTTAATATTGCAAATGCATGATACATACATACACATTTTATTGCCCAATGCATTTCGATTATATGAGCACAAGCTGATGTAGGTAAAGTGAATTAATAAGAGCTTCAATGCATCTTCAAGAGCCTAATAGCTTGGAGTTAAGTATTATCCCTAAATATGTTCAGCTAGTAATGGTTTTGCCCAATGGGAAAAGAATGGAAAAGGTCATGTTAAGGGAGGATTGGTCATGGATGATGCTTCTGGCCTTGCTGGTGATTCTGGCGGCTTAATGTGAAGCTGGATAAAATGGATCATACCTTACAGACTGACTCTCTATTTCCTTAGCTGCTAAATAAAGTCAAGTCTCTGGCGGGCTTAACAATAAGACCAGTGTTTAAGTCCGATGATAAAAATTGGCGTATTGCGGTGGTGGTGGGAAGAACTTTCCCATACAGAAGAATGGGATGAATGTGTACAACAGAATCTAAATCTGGAAGGCTGGGGCGGCAAATAATTTCACTGAGGTTCTTGACATTATCTTCCAATCTTCCTGTTTCCTTCACAGAGACCTACCTTTTTGCTTGCCTTGTGGATTTCTTCACCAACTGTGATAGATATGACAGGTAAGAAAACCTTTCTCTGCTTTATCTGGCCTGCAACAAGTTTCTGGGCGCCGCATGATGAGACCATGACAGTTGCAAGCCACAAAGGGTCAAGAGCAAGCCCTAACGCATGGGAGGGTTCAGGTGTCTCAGCTGCTAATCTCGTCTAATTCTATTGTTAATCCAATGGGAGTTCAGTCAAATAACCCTTCGTTTCGATTACAATTACTATATCTATTAATCTGTTCTACCAATTGTGAAAAAGTATGGATTCTTATCAAATTCAGATAGGAATAAAAACAATTACTAACTATTTGCAGAGAATGAAATCCTGATATAACAACAAGATAATCCTCTGACTGTTAAAGTAAGGAGATTTAATGGCCTGTAATTTTTTTTTTGAGAATGTAATCTGGAATGGTTGCATGTCCTTTGTCCTCTGAAACCTGGTTGTTGGTCTTTTAGGGGGAGAATGTTTTCCTGTTTGGCTGGGGACCCCTCCAACAAGGGAAGGCTATCCCATTTAAAAGCAAACAAAAAACAAATGTCATGTTTTTGAAAACCTTCTATAAAACTATGGCCTGTCCGACGGCTGTGTACGTGTGTGTCTTTGCTCCCCTCCCCCAGCTGTGAAACTGGCTTCAAAGATGGCGACCTCTTCATGTCCTTTAAAAGCATGTTCCAGGATGTCCGGGATGCTGTTGACTGGGTCCATTTCAAGGTAAAACACATGCAACCACTAAGATTTAATCTGATTTGTTGGAACTAAAACTAGTTCATGTGATGAAATAGAGTGCATAAATTATATCTTGAGGACAAGTTATTATTTGCAAAGAATAATTGAATTGAAATAAACATACTGGCATGTTATATCATCACAACCTCTCATACTTTTGACATCTCTGTGATACCCCTTCCTCTGTCTTGGTGGAAGTCTTACCTTCCTTATTTATTCTGGCCAAATATAACATAATGTGATAACAGAAGGCAGCCACCAACAAGCCAAGTAAAATTTTCCTCATACGATGTCTGAATCGAGTCTCTTGACAGAATCCAGTTAAGTTTGTAATATTTACTTAAGAACATCAGGATAATGTCTCCCAGTTTTTATCTGATATGTATTTGTGAAGACGACATATACAGGAAATTTTGAGACTGTCTTAATAATAATGCCATTCATCATATCGTTCATATGCAGGCATATATTTTCTGTACACAGAAAATATATGCCTGCACTAACATACTAACACAAACTCACAGTTAAAATTCTGTCAACTATGTCTTCTTATATTCAGTTAAAAAGGACTAAAACCTGTTTCCAAAATAAACTGCAGTTAAAACATGCATATTTGTCCTAGACTGTAAACCAATTTTTAAACCTTTGCAAACGGAGAAGTTGTTTACAGAAGAATTAGAGATACTCTTGAAACACTACCACTGATTATGCCACAACTAAACAACACAAGGTCCCAAAGGTTCTGCAGCAGTCGTCACCAATTACTGCTTCCAAACTGCTATTAACCATACAGCTGTACTTTAAAATGTTACTTCACTAGAATGTCTGATCTTTATTGTGTATAGTGATCTTTTCTTTAGAGTTTGACACTAGAAAGCTGTTTTAATTTCGTGTGCTAAAATTGAACATCACTCTGAGCATCCTCTGAAAAGGAAGTGAGTTCAAGATGTGTAAGCACGTTTCAGTGATGTCTTAAAGCTAATGATTAAACTTTTGAAATGTTGCATTATTGCATAATGATAATGGATTGAAAAATTATACCAATGTTAATGCAATTTTAAATAAAGGAGTTAGGTTTACCTGTCATTTTAAGAATTTTTATCAGCGTTTCTGGAAATCCAGCATTTTTCACTGATATCTATAGTTATTGATGATTTTGCTAACCCCTTTGTCTCACATTGCAGGGTACGCTGAAGGAGAAGACTGTGGAGAACTTGGAGAAGTATGTAGTGAAAGATGTAAGTAGTTTGTATTCACTGTGAGTGCACTGCTGCAGAGAAAACACACACAGTGTCTCACACTCTTGTAGTCTGTGAAGAGGCTGGTTTGTAAAGATGCTTAGAGCTTCATTCTTTCTCTTTCTTTTCTTCTCCTCTGTTCCCACCAGGGAAAGCTGCCTCTTCTTCTCAGCCGAATGAATGAAGTATCCAAGGTTTTCTTGGCAACCAACAGTGACTACAAATACACTGATGTAAGTGTGTGTGTGTGTGTGTAGTTATGGTGGAAACTTACTGATTAGGGAAAACAGTAATGCAATAACAGTGAAAGACTTAGATGCCAGTAAGTTAATGCCGAGATCCTTTTATTAGCTTTCTACCAGTTTGTCGGTAACACGTGTATTAGCTTATGAACAAAGTATGTGTCACATCAGACTTAGAGACGTTGTGTTGTGTTACAGAAAATCATGACCTATTTGTTCGACTTCCCTCATGGCCCAAAGGTAAAACATATTTTTTCTATTTCCATTTGGTGACGATTTTTTTTTTTTATTATTGTCAAACATAAATGTACATCATGGTTTTATCTTTGTACTCATGTTTGTGTGTTTCCATCCACCCCAGCCTGGCACCCCGCACCGGCCCTGGCAGTCCTACTTTGATCTGATCCTGGTGGATGCCAGGAAACCGCTGTTCTTCGCAGAGGGTACAGTGCTCAGACAAGTGGACACAGTAAGCAAAATCAGAACAGAGAGTTCTGGCCAGAGAAGACATTATAAGTGAACCCTAGCTGGCATGTGTTATGTTGTGGCTTACAGTCTGTCCCTTATTTGCTGTTCAGTCAGGGCTTCTCAGGATTTCTTCGTTTTGTTTTCCAAAAACACACCAGTTGTTTCAAACTGAGGGCCAGCTTACTGAAAACAGTGTAGAGTGCATGAGTGAATTTTTTGTTAGATAGTCGTTCGAGCGTAGTTTGCATTTTTGATTTAGTCACTGGCTCAACCTGGGATCCATTCTAGGGTCGATTAGACAAAGTCTGTATGTCAATTATTTTGGTACATATATATTAATGGGAAGGCAATGATCACAATGATTTAAAAAGCATAACATTATGTAAATTTAAGCATGAATTTATGCCAGAAAAACGCAGAGGTAAAGGCCCTAAAAATATGCCATCAGTGCATAAGTAATTAAACGATTGTTCTCAGGAAGATGGAGCAATTGCAGAATGATTCAAAAACAGTCACTCACTTCACTTAGGTTATTCAGACCCACTTTTTAGTGACTTATTTATTTTCTTCATTTCAGACAACAGGACGTCTAAAGATAGGAACCTACACAGGACCACTGCAACATGGGATAGTCTACTCTGGAGGTAAGGCTTTATTTGTTTCATCATTCATTCTTTGAGCTAGGCTTTATTCATCTGTCATTCGTGGACCTTAAGAATGCATACATAGTTGGTAACACGCTACTGTCATTCAGGCTCTTCAGACATTGTGTGTGACTTGCTGGGGGCCAAGGGAAAGGACATAGTATACATCGGGGACCATATTTTTGGAGATATCCTCAAATCCAAGAAACGTCAAGGCTGGAGAACATTCCTGGTTATACCTGAGCTGGCCCAGGAGCTTCACGTGTGGACCGACAAGAGCTGTGAGTCTAGAAAGAACTTGACTCATAATAACACATAGTGTGCAGACATGTGGGAGGGCTAGTTTGGCTGCATGTTTTCTCAGTCTCAGAAAGGACTTGATCTTTAATAGCAATCTGAAATGTAAAATGTTGTGCAAAAACTACATCTATAAGTGCAAAACAAAAACCTGTAAATGATCTCACTCTCAAAGGATACATTCTCAAAACTTCAAATATTTGTACAGCAACTGTACATGCACTCAAATGTGCTGAAGAGAGAGATATTCACGCTCTCCTTCTGTTTTCCAGCATTATTCGAGGAACTCCAGGGCCTGGATGTTTTCTTGGCAGAACTCTACAAGTAAGAACTGTGACCTTTAGCCTCATTCCCCCCCACCCACCCCCCTACCCCCAGGTTCCCATTCTGCTGCTCTTTGCTCTCGGCTGTAACAGTGTCTGTTTGCATACATGTGTGGATACTGCATATTTAACAGAAACCCACAGGGCCAATAGGGTAAAGTCTAAAGTGTCAAAGTGTGCACCTGATAAGCAGGTTCACTGACGTTATTTATAGCCTGGCGCAATTCTCTGTTACGCCACCTCTTTGACTCATCATCTTTCAGGAGGCTGATATCAGTATCCACACCCCCACGCAGTCCTCATCGTTTTTCTCCTGCTTCCTTCTCAGGCATCTGGATAGCAGCAGTAATGAAAGGCCAGATATCAGCACTATCCAGAGGAGAATCAAGGTACACCCTTAATGACCTCTGCTGCTATGACAACAGATGTGCTGCTTACGTGGTTTTACTGCTGTTTGTTTCATAGAGACTAATCATTAAACCGCCTCATCAAAGAGCCCTTTCAGTCGGTGTTTGTCTCTCATAGGCTGTCGGAAAAAGATGCAGATTCAGCTGTTTCACTGAACAAATACGACATCCCAAATAATTTATTAACCGTACTTTCCAGGGTTAATGAATCAGCGTCCCTCTTTTTTTGACGTGATTTTGAAGGCTTACCAGTTTCTCTTTTTCTTCTTGTTTTGTAGAAAGTGACACATGACATGGACATGTGCTATGGCATGATGGGTAGCCTGTTCCGCAGCGGCTCCAGACAGACTCTCTTTGCCTCACAAGTGATGCGTTACGCCGACCTGTATGCAGCTTCCTTCATTAACCTGCTGTATTACCCCTTCAGCTACCTCTTCAGAGCGTCACACATACTAGTGAGTATCTGAATGTAAAGTGGGGGAATTGAATGAAACCACGCACCCTTAAGATGCAGACACATTGCCACACTTCACTGATGCACATACTAAAATTGTCTGTTCTGATCTGTCATTGTTCGTAAAACATTTCAAAGGTTAACTGTGTTCTTGTTGTGTAAAAAATGCTGTATACAGCTTGGTGAATTAGTCAAGAGCATATGACCAGTCATATTCTATCGCTTAGCAATTTTTCTTATTTCTCCTCTTCCAGATGCCCCATGAGTCAACAGTTGAACACACCCACGTGGACATCGACACAGAGTCCCCGCTGGCTACCCGCAACCGCACCCACTGCAGCGACTGCAAAGAGCTAGAGTGCAAGCGCAACCAGCTGACCCGCTCATTCAGCGAGATCAAGCCACCCAACCTGTTCCCTCAGACTCCCCAGGAGATCACTCACTGTCACGATGAGGATGATGATGAGGAGGAGGAAGAAGAAGAAGAGTAATATAATAGGACCTTTAGAGGGGAGCCATGTTCCCGTTCCTGCCTTCTTATCTTTCCTAGTAGAGTCAAGTAGTGATTGCTTTCAAAGCGAGGCAGAGAGGGGAAAACATCTCCAGTGTGCATATGTGTGATCACACACGCTCACACACGTACACATTCTTCAAATTTCTGAGGATAAGTGTAAAGGACCAGTAGCAAGAGAGATCATATGACTGTCAGAAGACTGCATGCTCGGTCCTCTAAACAAAACCTGTATGAGCTTAGTTAAAAAAGAAAACAAACACAAACTTCTTGATTTGTAAATTCATTTGATTTCTGTATAATTCTCCCAGCAGACAGACAGAGCACACACACTCAAACAGACATCACACACCACGTTTCTTTATCTTTTTATAAGCTGAGTTTTAAGTCCTGCTGGTGGATCACTTAGTTTTGGTCATGTTTACGGTTTAATCCACCAGGTTTGGACTTTCTACTGTAGTTTGAAGTGTAACACAAACTGACAGAATATGCACATTGCAGTCACGGCGTAAGTGCCGAAAAATCAGTGCAGACATTAAACATTTTTATATGCAACATGGGAACAACATTCAATTTTTTTTTTTTATCCATTTTGTTTTATTTGCTTGTCCTTATAGAGCTGTAACTTGTATGTAAGAGTATTTCTGTGTGTGTTTCTGTCACGGTAGACTCATTCAGACTTTAGCATCCTGAGTGACGGTAAGCAAAGAAGACGTTGGACAAAACTGAAGCACAAGCTCGCACCACTCGATACCCAGATGAATATCTTCTTTGACTTGTTTGGAGTTTGGTTAGGCGTACACAAGTGAGGCTATTGAATTGATGCTTTGTTACCAAGCAACAAAGAGGACAGAGTATCTATATTTTATCCTTAGTCTCTATGACTACCCCGAAACACAGTACTGTTTCTATAAATACCTGTAAGGTAAATGAGATGAGCTAATCGTTCAACACCATGAGCGGGCTGTTATGCAGTATTTGTCAGCTTGATTGTTTTGGAAGTATAACGTAAGTTTTTCATTTATCAGATTTTTCTTTTTTGGTAAGGGGGGTGTACAGTACAAGGTCTTCAAGTTTGTTATTTTGCGAAGTGTGTAAAAAAAGGAAAGAGCATGAAAGTGGATTCGGCATGTAATGAAAGTAGTGTTTTCGACAAAAAACTGAATTGAAAAGGTCTAATGAGTTTTAGCTGATTTTTATCCACAGGTCCAGTATTATCATGCCATTCATAGGATGAAATATGAACTGTGTTTACAGTATTTTGCTAGCGGGCTTCTTAACACTACTATGTGTTGTAGATCGTGTTCACAGGTCAGAAATGAGTGAAGTGCTCCAACATTAAATGCTTGATTTTGCATTTGCTCTGATCGTTGCAACAAAATACAAGCTTGTTAAACTTAAAGCTCCTGAAAACTTATTCTAAAACACCTTACACACTTCGTCTTATACGACTTCTATTACGCTACAGTCGGACTAGGAAAAACTGCATAATATGATGTGGCACGACCAAAATGATTGTGACCGTGTGCAATTAACTTCCAAATTGTTGCCTTTGAAATGATTTCTTCAATTATGGAAATTATGTCTGCGACCAGTCACAGTCAGTTGCCCTCTTCAAAGTGTGTTTTGTGTTAAGATGGCGATAAAATAGCAAAATGAGTCAACCTGTTATCAGTTTGCAACAGCAAAATGGGGCCAGTCTGTCTTTGACGTTATGGTGATGAATTTGCAAAATCACAAATCTGTTGCAAATTTGTTTTCTGTTTACATACGGAGAAATTCATATTAACTACTTGCATTCAGAGTCCAGTCAGAGCCTCATAGAAATTCAGAAATTCTTCCACAAATGGTGGCATAGTTGCTGCTGGATAGCGATTGAACTGCAAAATGACATAAGCACTCTGCAACCTTGCCTGTTTTATGGGAATTTAACCAGAATACAACCAGCTGGTACCCAGCTGAGTCGCGTCTTGGAAAGAGATGCGCTCAGATTGATTGCAACATGTTGACTCTAGTTATTTGAATACCTTCAGTCCACGTTGGACCACAAATGTTTTGGAGACAGGTTGCATTTATGCAGTCACTGTGTGACTTCATAGCTTAAATAATTGAAACAACTTGTGTTATGTGGACTTTTCTGCTTAGGTGTTTTGTTTTGTTTTTTAAATCCTAAATGGAAAAACAATTTTTGAATCAATATCAAAAGTTTTATTTTATTTAATTTTGAAAACTTTGGTTGAGGTGGTTTAGTAGGGGTTATGATAAAAACAAAACGTGACACTTCTGCTTGAAGTTTGAGCCCCTCTCCAATGGCACCAATCAGATTCATTTAAAATGCACACGCAAACTTACCTAATGACCAAACTACCCGCCAACTGCCACTGGAATGCATGTCAGTCTATACTGATTGGTTTAAAAAGTTAATGACGTCCCTGCTAGTTCAATTTCTCGTTTTTAAAAAGAATTTTGAAAGAAAAAAATCTTCCATTAAATTATTAAAACTGTTCAGATTTTGTTCATACTGGACTCTGCTGATCATCAAGAAAAGGTGATGGAAAAGTTTTCAGGATCTTTAATGCAGATGTCAGTGGCATCAGTGTTCATACACAAGGTAGAGTGCTGCCTCATATTATTTTTTTCAAACAGCAACTTTTTTCTCCCCCTTTTCCTACCATCCACTAAAAGCAACGTTAAGCTGCCTCACCTTTTTAAAGTAAGTCTCGACCTCTTCTGTCTTCAGTGTGTTGGATCGGCCTTTTGATTTAGGCCACAAAAAGGGAAGGAACATGCCGTTTCGTTTTTGGAATGATTTTTGGTTTGGCTTGATGTGGAGTGAGTAGTGGTGAATGTGCTTAATGCGTTGGATAAAACCATGTTGAACATATATGAACATATTACAGCTGTTTAGCCTTTGTTTTTTTGTTTGTTTGTTTTTTACAAGTGAAATATTTATATTTTATGTTCTGATGTTTGTTTCTTGAACATAGAATAACTGGATATGCTACATGATGCAGCTGCATTGCCAGCGTGGAAGAGGTGACTGTCTTTGCATCATTTCATGTGAAAATAACAACAGTATCCGCTCCGCTGTGGCCGTTATGGTAGCATCAGTTTGACTTCTATGTGAGGCTGCTGTCGGTGTAGTTTACACAGAGAGGATAGAGAGAAAAAACAAACTGTAAGCCTGCAAAAAAAAAAAAAAAAAAAAATCTTAAAATGAAGGGAAATGTGACTAGCATGTTAAGTATCATAATTTGTTACTTGTCATCAGCATCATGGGATTTTTACTTTTCTAAGCTAGTGTTTTCCAATGGTCTCTGTTTACAGAACTGTAAATAGACCTCGCCATTTCCTTTTCATATGATTTTCTTTAAAAAATATAACATTTTTTGTTCATTTTTATACAATATCTCATAAACCTGTCACTACGACTTGGAACTAACTAAAGACTGGTGAATAGGTTACAGTGCTTTAGAAGATTTTTATCTTGTGTTCTGATGCCCAGAATGCATCTGTATTAACAGGTGCAAGAACTCCACTGTTCATTTTCTAACCTTTAGTAAACTTTTGTTTTTATGCATATCAATTTATGTTCTTCAGTGTTTTGTGTGTTTCCACAAATTATCCTTTAGACTGTACATTGAAGTAAATTACATAAAAATGTAGAATAAAGATAGTTTGTAATATTTTGCTGTTGCTTCTTGGGTTTTCTTCTCTTGATATTGTGTTAAGGGACCTGAAACCAGGTGATACATATATTGTTGTATCTATAGTCCAGAGCTAAAACTAAAATTTAAGGTATTTAATATACTCCTAACATATAAAATTTTTATTATTGACATAAGGTTTCACTTTTCTAACACTTATGTGGCAAATATACATCTGATCAGTGACTAAGGGAAATTCAAGGCTCAGTTAAAGGGTTTTGCACATCAGGACATAATTAAAAAAGTAATTTTATCCATAGCAGGTTTTAAAATATAACAAAAAATTTTTCATTTAACAAAAATATTGCTAAACTGGAGAAGGCATCTATGACAAATTGAACCCTTTTTTGTTTATTTTGCAAAGCTTCGACTGAACAAACCAAAAGACTTCTGGAACAATTTTCTTGGACAAACGACCAAAGTGGAGATGTTTGGCTGTAATGCACCACATTGCATTTAGTGAAGGCGTATTAGCACAACCTCATACCAACACACGGTAGTAGAGAGGTGATGATTTGGGTTTGCTTAGCAGGCACAGGACCTGATTACCCTGCATTTGTGTGTATGCTAAAGAGTCAAATGTTAAACTGTCTGTCCAACAGCTAAAGTAGAGCTGGAATTGGGTCATGAAACAGGACAATCATACCAAGCACATCAGCAAATACAATGCAACAGAATTCTGAAAAAGAGTCAGGGTCAGGGTGACTGTTCAGAGGCTCAGACCTCTGACAACGCTGTAAAGAAGAGTGGCTACAAGTCATAAAGCATTCAAGTAATGCTGGTCAAGCTGTTTCTACAAACTACTGAAACAAGGTGTGTACTATTCACACCCCGTTTCTCCTCCTGCTGGAACAGAACATAATCCTGACTCAGCATTAGAGTCCTTAGTTTTAATCATTTAAGGTGCAATATTTTTCTTTTAATGTCCTCCATCCTCCACAAAGTATAAAGCAAAGCATGGATAGCAATGGATGCTAAATTCTAACATGGGAAAGTTTGCAAGTGAGTATAGTTGGATGAGATGTAATCCATGGAGTTTAGGTGATGGCTCAGCTGAAAACTTACTATATCTAGTTGGACATTTTTTACAGTGTGTTAACCAGTCTACAGCGCCATGTCAGCAAAGCCGCTTTGCAACACACCTTCGTTTTCCTGCGCCTTGCCATTGATACGCAGCCTCTCCTGTGCTGTGGGTCTTGCATTCCTTAAATACGTGATGAAGGTCGGGGAGGTGAGAAATCAAAGCCATGCTGCTAAACATATAGCACTGCAGATAGAAACATATTTCTTTTCATTACAGTTGTTCTGAATGAATTACAAACAAATCAGGATCTCTGAGAGTGATTTAAATGCTTAACAGCTGGTAAATGGTAATCAAAGCTACTGCTCATTAAGTAATGGCTTTGTTAATGACCAACAGCTTAAGATCCATTAGCATCTGAGTGTTTTGAATGAAGTGTTTTCTACTGATATTAACCTGACCCATCTTGGTGGGTTGTTAGATGAAGATTGTCCTGTTTTTAATTGCTGCTCTGGTGTGAGTATCAGTAAAACGTGTGTCAAGTAGAGGAAGTCCTGTCTCAAAAGCAAACATTTGATGCAGCTTCATATGCAGCACACAGAGTCACCGGCTGCCTTGTCTGTTAATCATTCACTTTTTTATTAAACCACTGGCTGGAGAAGGCAACGAGAGTGTCACGTTCAGGCAGAAGAAGGATTATGGACAGCACATGGTTTGAACAGCAGCATAGAGGTGGACAGAAGTCCAGTTTAACACAGGCCTGGAAGACATTCACATGATCGAGGAATGATGACCTCTGTTCAGCTGAGGCTGGAGCGTGTAAGAGGAAAAAAATGACTGTATGTTTGTTCTGTGTCACAGAATATTAAAATAACCACCCCCATTACAGCTGATGCCCCACCCCCCGCGTTTCGTGCAGACTTAAAAAAAAAAGTTCTCATGCTTCTTCTTTCATCGGGCTCTGAGGTGCACAGGCAGAATTTGAACATCACAACCTTTCAGTGTGAATCACTGTTTTATCTCTGGAGTGATCGTCCCTGCAGACTGCAGTGGGCCTGCTGCATAGGAGCACTTTCTAGTAAACGATAAACAACAGCAAGCGCAGCTGCAAACAATGCAGATGTTCTCTGTGACCGGTTTTACAACAGGGACGTCCCTCGCATCTGAGCAGATGGAAGGGCTCTTTGTCCATGTGTGCAGCTTGCAGAGACGGTTAGGGCACTCATACATATACCTTGAAATATAATAGGAAACAGCTACCACCAGTGGCTATAGTCTGCAACTGAATGTTAAAAAGATGACTGAGCTTTAGGAAATTTTCTGTTGCCTGTAAAGCAGCAAATTAACTACAAGCAAACATTAGATATGATGTTAAAGATCAGGCCCGATCTTTTCCACTGCCTCTACTTGTACTAGAAAATACTATCAACAGCCTAAAAAAGTCTCTCTTTTAAATAATACTTAATAAAAAAGGTCTGAGGTCTTGTAAGCAAACAAATCTGTAAAAACCTTCATAATACAGAGAAGGACATAAATTGTAGTGGTAGATGTTATGTGCTACCAAAGTCGTTTTTCTTATTTTTCAGAAAAATCTAAGTGCCTTTAAATATTAAGACAGATATTACCTTAAAAACTTTCCCAGTTGGTTTATCAGTTTGGTCAGTGGTTCTCTATATAACATGCTTGATAGAAATGCATTTTTAAAAAAGAGAATTGGTAATTATTTTATTAAACATACACAAATTTGCAAAAATGTCTTCTAGAAAAATTAGCTTAATTTATGCTTTGGGCAAATTCTTTTCACTTTTCTAATAGAAGATGTGATATGTGTAAAAAAAAGAAATGTGCACATTGACCATTGCATTAAAAAACAAAAACAACACAAACTTTAGGGTACTGTGTAAGTCTTAAGTCATCCCAAATGTCTTTATATTTTTAAGTAAAGAAGGCTTTCTTGCATTTATCTTTACCACATATTGTACACCAACACGGTGATTCCCAAAGATCTTCTACCTGAAAATGTTTGCATATCTCTGCATGCTGAATCTGAGGAAACTGGATAAGCAAAAGACAAAACAAATGGCAGCAATGGACAGGGTGTGAAAGTCAAATCTTTAGGAAATAGGAGAAAATCCATTGAAGAGTTTATACAGGAAAGATGCATCTGAGCCTTTACTGTTCCCTGACGACTCATCAGAAATGGTCTCAGTTCAAAAGGTGCCTGTCGAGAAACTTAAGGAAGGGGAAACGGGGAGAAGGCTGAGGTCTGCCAATTCACACAAGAACTGGACTGAAACTCAGGTCTGATGGAGTGGTGAATCCAAAATTTGACATTTTTGGTTGAAATTGTGGTAAATATGTAGAGAGGCGTCTAAGAGAGAGGTCCTGCAGTGACTGTCTACAGCCATCTGCGAAACGCGTGGAGGTTCTGCCACAGTTTGGGGATGCATTTCAGACAGTGTTACTGAGAATCTTTTCAAAGTTGATGGAATTATAAATGCAGAAAAGGACCATGACACAAGTGTGAGAGGTGAAACGTCTTCAAGGACACTTAAAGAAGTCCAGACGCTTTTCTTTTCAAGCTCCTTAGACTACGATGAGCTGGATGACTGAGAACCTTCACAGACATAGACTGATAAGAAGACAATAAATCATAGATTGGCCTTCCCAGAGTCAGGACCTCAACATTACTGAAGCAGTGTGGGACCAAAAGGCAGCCAACATCCT
Source organism: Pundamilia nyererei (assembly GCF_000239375.1). Taxonomy (NCBI): domain Eukaryota; kingdom Metazoa; phylum Chordata; class Actinopteri; order Cichliformes; family Cichlidae; genus Pundamilia; species Pundamilia nyererei. The sequence goes on along the minus strand of NW_005187466.1, from coordinate 1,274,629 downwards.
AAGAAGAGCTTTGAATGTCCTTCAAAAACCTGGAGAACTACTTTTGAGGATCACTTAAAGAAAGGATGAGAAAGCTGCCTAAGACAGTTCAAACTGTATTGGAAAAAAAAAAAAAAGGTGGTCGTACTACACATTGACTTTTAAGCTTGTTAGAATTGCACAAACTCCATTTTTGCTTCATGTATTTCCATGTATGTTTGCACATTTCAATAAATCACATTTTCCAAGCAAAAAATACAAAGAAATGAGGGGTGGTTCAAGACTTTTGCACAGAAATAGATTTCGTCTTTGTCTTGTTTTTTATGAGCATTTTTACACAATAATGACAAAAGAAAACATGAGAGTGATCTAAGTTAATGTAGTCTGCAAAATATCCAGTTTTCTCTAAACTGGGAAATGGCTATAGTTTAATTAGTTTAGTCTAAATTCTTTTAAAAACTGCATTTTAACTTTTAGCCTCAGACCTGAATTAAGTAAAAAAACTATTTTTCTTCATCATAACAGAAGCCCAGTGAAATAAAGGTGCGTTTCTCCCTATTATATTTGCTCTCTTACATTTTGGATAAAGAAACAGACTAAACAGACACGCAATGAGCATGCGTTCAGAAAAGAAAACCAACATAAAAAGTGGGAGAACATAGCTGTGTATCATTCATGGACACGTTTAATGTCGAGGTTGCTTTTTGTGACGTTGATGGTGCTCAACATGTTAGATGAGGTCATTAATACTGTGCAATTATCAAGTCTGATTATGCGTAAAATTGACAACAACAGAAGAAAGACGCATAACCCCCACATGCATAGATGCTGGACTTTCACACGACTCCGCTACCTGCGAACCCCTCCCCTCACCCCGGAAGCTACACTGTGGTGACAAATCTTGGCGTCATAACTCCCAAATGAACTGGCAGACGTGTCTGAGGTCAACGGATGCAAAAACACGAAGGAAACAAAAGGGTAAAGAGAGACTAAGACAAAAACAAATATACATACAGTACATACATACAAATATAATCTGTAAATCTATAGTACAGTGAATTTTTTTTATTCATAATCATCTCTTAAATAAACTGCGGTTCATTGCACTTTGTTAAAAATAATTAATTATATGATTTCTCTTAAAGGCAATAGTGTGATTTTTTTAAAAGGTGAAAAATATATTGTACCATAAGCCTGATTTAGGATAATAGTAAAAATAACAAGATCTGTAATATACATATGTTTCTGTAAAATACCCTCACCTCCTCATATACAGTGCATTCGGAAAGTTTTCACACCCTCGCAAGATTTCCATGTTTTGACTCCTTAAAAGGTTTTAGGAGTGTCTTTTTTATCCAGACTAACAAACACTAAAACATCTAGATGAGTCATTATTCTGTTTGAAGCTCACAATTGATCTCTGGTGCTTCCTTCCTTTATCAACAGTCAACAATCAAAGCATGGTGCAACTTTTACACTTAAGGTACACGTGCTCCGTATCTAGCTAGCATTGCGCTTTTCAATTTTAGTACTCCTCAGCGAGAAGTTTGTGAATGCTTGCAAACAAGTTACCATCTTCCATGCAAACTACTTATGAACTCAACCTGCTAGCAGCCAAAGCGTTTGCAAGGTTTTTGAGGAAACACCTCTTTGAGACCAATTTCACGCCGTTTGGGGTGCACGTTGCTGTCAGTGTAGCACTTCAACAACCAAACATTCATGGTGGAGTAGCCAAATGGAAGTCAATCCTTAATAAAAAGGCACACGATTGACTTGTGAAAAACTGAAAGGCAACTGACAAGATCTCAGACCACAAGACACACAATTATTGGGCAACAATCGTTAATGCTATTCCTGCAGTCAAACTGGGGAAGCTCTTTTCTGTGACACAGATTGGGAGGCTAGTAAAGATATGTGGAAAGATGGATGCAGAATTATATCCAGTGCAGTCCTGAGTGAAAAACTTTTACAGAGAGCTCAGAATCTCAGTAACATATAGTAGTGGATTTGTAGAGTGGCCCAACTAAAGTCAGGACCTGATCCCAATACAGCACCTCTGGACAGACCTGATAGTTGGTGCACACCAAAGCTCTGCAATGTTCTAAGGAAAGTACTAGGTAAGGTATCAGAATACTGATATCCTGGAATATTTGAGTGTTATTTGCAATTAATTTACATAGCACCTCAGTAACCTGTTCTTGATTTTTCTTCACGGTGTATTGTTATGTGTAGACTGTCAGAAAAAAAAACCTACTTTAAAAATCTTCAAAACAACAAAACTTCAAAGACTGTGAAATCTTTCTGAATGCACTATACAAGAATGGATGTTCATCCCCATATATGTAGCATATTCTACTTCTGTAGCACACTAATGCATGCTCATATGCCAGTTTTCTTAATATATATATCATATCTTCACGCAAACATATATACATACAATATTATAAAATAAATAAATACAGGAAAACATTCTTGGTTCGTGGTTTAACGGTTTCTTCCAAAGCGGTTTTTGGTGCAGTCTTTGACTAACCTCTCTGCATGTTTGGGTTTGAGCCCTTGCTGATGGGATCAACAGTTGACTGAGCCTCCCTGAAAGATGCACCGGTGGGGGAGTTGCATTTCCTTCTGTGCATGATTGTGA
>NW_005187466.1:1257723-1271747 GCF_000239375.1 Pundamilia nyererei | reverse complement strand
ATAGCCCCTTCATGAAAGGGTCTCACTGCCTGACTGACTGGGGGCTACTGATTGGAGCAGAACCCTCACTCCACCTGCCTCCGCTTCCCCACGTTCCCTCATCTTCATCTACATCACTGTGTGTGTGTGTGTGTGTGTTTCCACAAGACAGGGTGGAGGGTCTGGGTCTCCACCGGGCTCGGCGGGGCTAGATGGGTCCCTCATTGTGGGAGGAGTGGTTGCTCCTGCTAAGACCCACACAGTTCTGCTGCTGGTTGAGCAGGTGGGACGTTTCGTTGGCCACGGCAAAGGCCACAGCAGGGGTGGTGATAGTGGTGGTAGCCGTGGCGGTGACCACAGCTGGGTTCTCCACTCCATCGTGGAGCTCTGTTAGCGTGAGTTCGATCTTAGTGAACTCACTGTCTGTCGACTGCGGAGTCTTGTCCATCCGCGACGCCATCACAGCGTTCTGGTACTGTTGTCGCGTCACCTACAAAACAGTGAAGGTCGGGTCAAGTGTCACAACAAGAGGTTGCTGTGCCGTTATTCGTGGCACAGAGCTGGTAGCTCGGTAAACAAGGATTTGACACTAAATAAGGATGTGGAAAAGGCTACAAGTAATATTGCTTTTCAAATATTCTGTAAAAAATGTAATGATTAATTTACAATGATAGCCTTTCATTATCTGCTTAGCGTCCAGTGAGAGGACAAGAATATTACTACAAGCCAGAAAATGACTCATCTTCATTTGTTTCTATAGCTGGAATCAAACCAGCAACCTTTTGTGTGTAATGTGTAAACCGCTACACTCTGGAGCTATCCATGATTCATCAAATCTAAATGTTTTAAATTGTCATGAAGTAATTATCTTACTGTCAATTTATATCAGTTAGGTAATTGCTTTTTGATCTTTTCTATTGATTTGGTACCCGGGACCCTAAAAGGAAGTAATAAAACATCGCAGAAAGTAGTACATCAGTTACGTCAGAGCTCTATTTGTGCCTCGCGGCTGATAAGCAGAATAAACAAAAACAGCCTCATGAAGCAGCAGAATTCATCAATGAACATTTCCAAAGCAAGAGATTTGCCACATTTACACATCTGGCACAACAGCAGTGACTTTATTCGTTACTTAGAAGAAACAGAATCAGAGCGACTTTATTAATCCCAGAGGGAAATTGAGCAAATATACAACAAATGTCAAGCACTCGTATAAAATGAAGTGTCTCACTGCCTGACTGAGAGTGTATGCGTGCATAGACAGTGTACAGAGATATTGATAGATAAATGTTAAGATAAATATATAGATATGGGTATAAATAGAAATATTAATATAAAAGGACAAAAATATGTCATGTATGTCAAATATGTGTCATCAGCAGCAACATGATATATTTTTTTCACTTTTAGACAGGTAAGACTTTACAAGTTATTTTTCATAAAGCAGCCATCCTCAGATATTTAATGTATTTCTAGGTGTTTTTATTTCAGAGCAGAAAATTTGGGGAGGAGAATATTGAAATGACTTGTGCAAATGTGATTTCTGAGATCCAAATTACAGCCGTACATTTGACACTGACAAAAAGCAAGTTTTATTTGTGGCTGATATGGTTGTGATAGTTGCTGCTAGCAGTGTTCATTTATTTCGAGTGAGAGGGGAAGATGCTATCAGAGCGAGTTCCTAATTGGCACAGATGGATGGCTGAAAGCTGCGAGCGCACTGCCAAAGCTTTGGTTTCATTCTCTAACTGCTCATGTTGAATGTTGAGAACTCAGTGGGAAAAAGAAAATGGATGTGACATCACTACATCACCTACAATGTGCATATAATCCTCATTGCAGGCTAATTTCTGATCCCCTGTGTTTACTCACCTTTATATACTGCAGGTCTGAGCGTGCTCTGACAGAATAATCAGGCACATATATATGCAGGAAGGAGTTGAGCTGGTTGTTGCTGTTGCCCAGAGTCGGGGTGATGGCATCTATACGGTCACTCCTGTTCAGAGAATCGGAGTGATTCAGTCCAAATGGCCGTGGAGGAGATTTATTCTCTGTAGGAGAAAGAAATTTAAAGCATACTGGAATGCAAAAGTAATGCATGGCACTGCAAAAGTACTTTAAAGGGCCCTAATCCCTAAAGGTTGATTCAGTTCATCTGGACGTAGCGTTTTCAGAGGGAGAAACGTTTCGTCACTCATCCGACTGACTTCTTCAGTCTCAGCTGACTGCAGGTTTCCCCAACCTTATAAACAGCACGTTTGCACAATAACTGAAACTAGCACCACTGAAGGAACAATGGGCTGGGAGGTCAGTTCCTTCATCTTAATTATGCAAATTGTCATGACCATTGATCAACAACCACTTATCAAAGGCCATGAGTACCATTCACAGAGAGTTGGGGAATGGCTGCAATCACAGCATTGTAAGATGGCGACAGATGTACCCTTAGGCCCCTCCTCGATTCAGAGATGGTCTTTCCCTTTTCACGTAAATGGCCTCCTTGACTCCGCACTCAGGCCAGCGTTCCTCCCTGTCCAGGATGTGTACATCCTCATCATTGAAAGAGTGTCCACTGGCCTGTAGGTGTAAATAGACTGCAGAGTCCTGGCCTGACGAGTGACGAGGTGGCTCTTCTGTGTTGTGCCATCCGCTTCGCCAGAGGTTGTTTGGCTTCCCCGATGTATAAATCATGCCAATCCTCCCGGCACATAACAGCGTACACTACATTACTCTGTTTGTGTTGGGGGACCTGATCCTTGGGGTGGATCAATTTTTGGCACAGCGTGTTTTTGGGGATTAAAGGTTGTCACTCGTCCAACTGATTTATCCATGGGGCCAAAATATCGACATTATTAGCTATTTACTGACATATCAGTACTGATGATTATAACGGCTAATAAATGAAAATGAAAAAAAGTAGAGACAGGAGAGGAAGTCTTTAAATGTTTTTTCCAGTGTGGACATTGTGTAGTTTGTCTATCAGAGGGCCCTTTGCAGCTTCCCTGGTAGAAATTTAAAGCATACTGGAATGCAAAAGTAATGCATGGCACTGCAAAAGTACTTTAAAGGGCCCTAATCCCTAAAGGTTGATTCAGTTCATCTGAATCGTGTATGCTCTGCACAGTCGGGCAGAGCATACACGAGTAATCCACGACTTGTTCGGACAATAAAACAAGATTACTTTTCAACTGTGTTGTCATATTAGCTATTAAGTACTCATAAATTCACATAACAAATTTAAAGAAAATCTGTTTATTTTTCGAGTGTCTGACAGAAAAGAACACCGGAATTGGTTTTCAGTCAGTTTTCAAACTCCTGTATCAGTTGGGCTCTATTTTACATTTCTGCTAGTCTGATCTAATATTACTGTTCCTTAAAGTTCATATGACACTAAATATTGCTTTTTCATTGTCTGTTAGATGATCTCTTTGGGCCTGTGTAATAATGACAACATAAAAAATTTAAGTTAGAAACTTTACATAATTAGAAGTTTTGTCTCAATTGTTTTGAGGACATTAAGATGCTTAAAATTTAAGTTGTACAGCACTACTTAAGATCCTTTGTATCTGTGACTTTTTTCCAGCTTGAGTCTTAGGTACAAAGCTGTGATGTATGGAAATCTAATTTATGTGTAAGTCTTCTAGTTTCATATAGCAGTCTCCAGTGATGCTGCGTTCTTCTATGTGCTACCACATAGAAGACTTGTTCTTTTCTTTTCTTGGTTATTTTTAATTAAAGCCAGATTATGTTTTCCACTTCTTAAAGAAGCCTTGTGAAAATCACACACAACAAAGTGGAAACAGCTTGGCCAACACTAATGCTACTACGCTGACTGGAATGTATGTAATCCCACGTTGGAATATGTGTGTATGAATGTGTATGAGTGAGGAAGTGAGAGGCAAAAACAGTGTGTGTGTGGGGGTGTGTAGAGGGAGCACAGTAGGCCAAAGACCTGGCATGTGGACTCTTGTGGATTAGTACTCTACTTTTTAGGGGCCAGGTCGACACAAAAAAACGTCAGTGTGCTGTGTCAAGAAAACACACATACTAGATTTATAAACACACACACACTCAAATGCCACTGCACCAACGTGAGCACTGTAGGCCTCTACTACAGACACAATGAAAGTGCATTTATTCCACAGCATTTCCTATGGGTGCGTTCACTTTTAATTCACTTTCAAAGCAGCCCTTCTATGTGTGTAGTATTGTGGGTTTTGTTCATGGGCCTGTAAATGTGAACATATGCATATGTGCATGTCTTTGTATGTGTGCTCAGTGGTGTCCAGCAGGGGGCTGTAGCTGTAGGTCTTGTTTATGTAGTCAGGGGGTTAAAGGTTAGGGGCGAGCGGGGCGGAGCCGGGTTCCACTCTGGGGCCTCTAGTCTCCAACACCATTCAGCGACTTGACTAATGGCTCAGGAGACGAGGATGTTAAGCCTCAGTCTGGATCCGTTTTCCACTCTGCCTCTTTCTCTTTTAGTGTCACACACACAAGTTTACAGTGTATGTTGCATTCAGGGACAAACAGACAGTGAACACTTTCTTTGAAAGTCACACAAAACAAGTCAGTTCTCAAGCAGACTATGAAAACCGAAAGGCTAAACACACTCAGGTATATTTAGGTAAAGCATGCAGGTAGGTGAAACTGTGACTCTACAACTTCATGCGTCTATTTAATATCAACAAAACATTCTCTTTCAAATAATGAAATTTCATCACTATTCACTAAAGGTTATAGAGTGAGAGGTGATACTGAAAATCCACTGTACCTGGAGATCCTGCTAATGACTCAGCCCTACTGACTGCAAATGTACGAGACAGTGACAGAGGCACTTGGGGGAGAGAGGGATGAAACAAGAGAGAGACAAAAGAAGCGAGAAGACAGAAAGACCAGATTGTTAAAGTCGAGAAAATGGGTAATTTAATCAATTACATATGATAACATCTGATTAAAGAAAAGAAGTGTTAACTTGTTGTTCCTCTACTGATCAGCTTAAGATGAAAACTGGCACAAACCATGAAGCATTTGATTTTATTTCTTAGAGTGCACACATCCACCACAGGAGAGTTATTCTACTGTTTCACCAGTAGGTGTCTCTCAAATCACACCACCCAAATGAATCAGTCTAATAGCCGAGGACAGTGCTGTAGTTTATGAATGAACAGAGAAGAATGAGTGGATCACTAGATGATGCATTTTCATGACCTCTCTTGATTTATTATGTTGTCATATTAGGACTTATGAGTTATTATTATTATATTATTATTTACTCACAAAAGTGGCCCATTTCACATTTTTCTCATGTAACATGATGAGTACTTTATCCATACGTAATTTTTAAAATTATGTTGCATGAGAACAAGGTGAAAAATGACAATTTTATGAGTAAATCATAGTGCGCTGCAAGTCTTATAAGACCTCCAGTACCTATAAAGCATAAAGAAGTAGTAAAACCTCTAATTCTTCATATGAGCAGTCTATAACATATTTTACTGGAAACAAGCTACAGTGGATCACACTGTAAATGGTCTATATCACAAACCCAGAGAGAAGAGCTACTCGTCCAGCTGCATTTTAACATTTTACTTACTAATAATATCATTTTTCTGTCACAGGGTTTTCTTTCCATCCATCCATCTTCTGCCAGTTTTCTGGCTATGGGGTGGATGGCTCGCTTGAGCAGGTCATCTACCAGTCAGAAGTTCAGTGGTTCGATCCCTAGCTACATGCGGAAGTCTTTGGATACTGAACAATGCAACTATTGGAGTGTGTGTGCACTTTCAATGTTAGATAAAGTGCTTAGGTCTAAAAACAAAGTGTGTTATTGAGACTAATAGCAAAAAGCACTTCAAGTGCTCAGCTAGAGTAGAAAGCAATCCCTTTATTTGCAGCAGTCTAGGCACAGATGCCCAGACCTCCCCATCCCAAGATATTTCCAAGTCTGAGAGATATAACCTCTCAAGTGTGTCCTGAGTCTATCTTGGACGGGCCTCCTGGTAGGATATGCCCAAAACACCTAACCTAGGAGGTACCAAGGAGGCATCCTGTCAGAGCCTGAATCACCTCACATCTACTCTAAGCCCCTCCCAAATCAGACACCCTTTGCAGGAAGCTCATTTCTGCCATTTGTAGCTGTAACCTCACTGTTTCAGTCAGGCTAGGAACCTAAATCAACTGGTGACTCAACATCTTCAATTTTAAGCTCAGCTCTCTCTTCCCCGCAGCAGATCAGTACAAGATCCTCATCTCCTGCTTTACTCTGCCCATACCTGTGAACCAGAATCAGTGACAAACAACACTTTAGTCAAACACCCACCTAAAGTGAGCTTGACATCAGCGCCATTGATGCAAACCAAACTTCCACTAGTTCACAGAACACATGTAGACCGGTTTGGCAAAGTCCCACCCACCTCCAAGTATTCCACAATGAGTGAAACGAAAACTGCAGTTTTGCTCCTGATTGTGAGGTAAAACTAACAGGCGGATTCTTCTGTCCAGACCCTCTCAAAGGAGGCTGACGAGTGAGATTCCCTAGAAGTTAGGATTCACTTTCATGGGTATAAAAATTTAAGACCTAGATCAAGAAATCTTACCTGGTGAGGCTGTCAGAGCCATTATCCCATAGAAGGAGAATGGTCCCGCTTCAAACTTCATCCCCTCTTTTCCTGCTTCCACCTCCACCTTCCCCTGTGACAGCCAAGGAAAAGAATCATGAATTATCTTAAAAGTATGTAAGTGCTCAACACATTACATATCAACTTATCAGCTTAGTTAAACAAAAGATTACTTATTTGTGCTGGTTTTACGATATTTCCTTTAACTTTATGCTTTATTTTTTACTTTATTTATCCTGTCTGTGAGATTATAATAAATCCACCCTGCTTCCCTTGTTTCCTTTCCTTTTTACTACTTGTAGAAAATCCTCACTCTGTTTAATAGCTCCCAATCTGCTTCTAAGCTGGGTCTCAAGGGCAATGACCCCACACTTGCTCAAGCAGAACCTTATTTAATCCAAGGCTAATATACATGTCGACTTAGTGACCTGATAGGGGAAATATACAAAGTCTGCAAACCTTTGCAATATAGACTTTGAACTCACTTTAGGAACAGTTATTTGGGACTTCCCTTTAAGGTGTACAGAGAAGTCCCAATACCCTCCCTGAACAAGACAATAGTGCTGGCTCCAGCGGCATATAAGAAACAGTGCAGAAATTCAGGGCTGCTTTCAGACCTGAGACTAAAGCTACATGAAGTGCAGAAGTCCTTGATCTATACACTATTGAATACACTAACTATTATATATTATCATATATAATTATTACGCAAATGTGTTTCCAAGATTTGCAGGGTGAAAGATTTTCATTAAGGCTGGTGTCATAGCTTGGATTTTAAAAGGTTTTAAGTTCAGTTTGGTTCCTATTTAAAGTTTTTTTTCTGAATGATGCTTAACTTTGACTTTCTAAGACATTTCCTGTCACACTCTATGACAGTTCAAATAATAACATTTAAATGTGAACACTGTGTAACAATCAGAAAACTTCATTTGAGGATAATGCAGGAATCCCACAGGGTTCCGTTTTTGGCCTGCTTGTTTTCAGCTTTGATGTGTTTATGCACATAAGATGCTTAGATGACGTATGCATTGTCCAAAACTATGTGCGATTGGTTCCACAGTAATAGTAAAGCAGGCACAAGAAGAACAAGAAGAGTTCTCTAACTCCTTGTCCAGATGAACATGGGTACTGATGAACTTGACAAATTCAGCCTGACTGTGACACGTTATCCAAAACACCTGTAAAGTGTGTTTACCCCAAACCTTTATTTCTTTATTGCTTATTGCATTATTTAGGCTCATAGATGATACTGAACGCTCTTGTTTCTATTTCTTGTAGATAAACAAAACAATTTATCAGGACAACTGTGTCTAATTTTTTTAAATGTTGGAAGTTATTTGTCAAATAAATTATTCTCCAAGATTAATGAACCATATACTGAATACATTTGAGAAGTAATTAACTAAATAAGTAAATAATTAAGTATTTTATTGGTTATAAGCAGGACTCGTATTGGTCATACTGTATGACTGTGCAATTAATGTCTGGCTAAGAAACCACACGACTGAAATTTTCTCAAGAAGGTAAATATTTCATGGTTTGATTTCACTGAATTTCATCAGGGTTAGACTCATCTGGGACATAGTGATGTCACACATTCTCACGCTTACCACAAAGAACTCAAACAGGATAACAACTTTAAACTCAAACTGAAACAATTTTTGGATTAGTCATGGATCATCTGGTTTATGTTTCATTTTATGGTACTACTTTAAAGACCCGTCTAGGGACTGGCACAATAAATTTGCTCATGCTATAAATGCTATGGTATGTGGCACTGGTCTTTTAAAATGCTGTATCTCTTAGGTCAGACATTATTATAACTAATTAGCTTCTTATCTATAGTATTATTGCTTGTTTTAGTTTAAACTGCCCTACAGTACAGTCATACCGCGCATACCTTAGGGATGCATGGCTTCTGTGGGAACAAACTCGGGCAGTACAACTCTGTTAGATCGATGACTACACCGTGAAAAACTGTAGGCCAGAGGAAAACGAATGCTTGCAGTGCTACAAGCAGCATTTTTAAACTGATCACATAGTATATACTGTTTATTCATCTGTAGTGACGGCAGAAGGAAATAATGGAACTAAATGATGCAGGTAAAACGAACTTATCCTGCATGAGCAGAGTTAGAATACTTGCGTTATTTTTTTTAATGTTAAACCTAAAATACATATCAATATTTACATTTTCCCAAACTGGTTATGTAGTGGGGGGTTTTTGTTGTTGTTTTAAAAAGTAAAAATCAAAAATCTAAGACTACTGATGTATCCTTCCACCTTGAAACTCGTTGTGTCCACACACCTGCAGGATGAGGATGAAATAATCCACAGGTTTGTTCCTGTGGAAGAGGTAGTGCTCTGGTGCCCGCTTGTTCTTATCATCGTATTTTAGCTCCTGGATCACATTTGGATGCTTCAACAAGCGCAGCAGAATCTTTTCTGACATCTGCATCGGTGCAAATGGCTCAACCTCTGAAGAGACAAGGAGAGAAAAAGACTGTGGTAAGACAAAACATTTCATTTCTTATGAAAAGTTAAATAATTATATCAATGTAATAGAATTATTCTTATATATCTCCCTTATTGCCATGAAAATCCCAAAACATAAAAGAAATTAGTCCTAAAAAAGTATTACTGTTCATGGACTATTTACAAGAAAAACGCCACCGTGATGTCACCTGATGGTTTGAAAATTTTGTTTGCCACTGAGCACATACTAGTTTGGGGATGGGCAATTCGTTTTCCAAGGGGGCCACATGGTGCTGTTACCTGTGCAGACAAAGGTTTGATGTGTTTAAATGTGGCAGTTTTACTTACATTTATCCAAAGAAAGGCATGTATATAAGCTGGCCTATTTTTTTTAAACCAAAGACCCGGCAAACGTATATTTGTATTCTTAATATTTTATTTCTAACATATTGTTTGAAACTGATTTTAGACAAAGATTATATTGAAAATGACATCAACAAAAGCGGCAGAAACCGACTTAGTAGAAATTCTCGGTTTAAAAAAGAGGAAAAGTGAAAGATGAAACTGTAAAACTGGATTTTAATAATGACAGAGGTATCGTTTTTGAGTTATCCACATAAACCTAACGTAAATATATCAAATGCAAAGTTATGTAGGTTCTGGGATATTTCTGGAAAGATTCCTTTACAAGGCTTTGTTCCTTTACTTGTCGCAGTAAGGAATTTCAGAGATTAAAATCTCATATTAGAGGAAATTTTAAGATTAAAAAAATAAAATCACGTGTATTTTCAAGTCTTTGTAGGATTTTAAATGAATCAATTGTATAATTGTTGTTTGCATTATTTATCACTGACCTAGTGGATTATTTAATAGAAAATGGCTCACAGATTATTAATTTTGATGGCATGGCAATAAATATATTTATCTTAGGGTAATGATATATGTAGACAATAAACTTATTTTTCCAACATCAAAACAGGGGATATAGAAATAGATCACTTGTGCAATCTATTAGGGATAATCACTTAAATTCTGGAGCTTACATTCCATATGTTCTCAAAGTCAAAATTAATGCATATATTGTCCATGGATAGCAGGGAAGATCGGACCCACTCTGTATCATAGTCATAAAGAGAAGGATTACATAAGGGAAACTAAACTCAGTGAACTAGCATACAACTATCTGCTCAGCCAGGATAAAATGGGAAATATTTGTCACCATGGGTCTCGCATGTTAAACAGATATTGGATAATTGTAGCTTATCTTATCTCTGGTTTACACAAAAGTTTAAAAAACATTAACTAGGTGAAACATGTTCTTAAACACTGGATGAAAGATTGGTTCTTGCGAAAGTGGCAAAGTGATCATATGATAATTAAATAAAGTATAAATAAGAGCTATAGCTAGAAAAATCATCTGCTGCAGTAAAACAAATAGTACAAATAGCAGTGGCTGACAAATTACTCGCTAAGGCGAAAGATGAATCACGGGCATGCGATCAGTGCCGCTTATTTGTCGGTTACCAAGCTCCAGATGAATGACCATGCCAAATTTCATTAAAGTTAATAGGAAGACAGAATATTGCTGAAGTAAGCATTTCCCCCTCAAATCAATTCATTAAATTACTGTAAGAACCACACCCTAACAAAAAAGTTAACATTTTGATGGTTTGGTTTTTACATGATAACAAAAATACAAAATATTAGCAACATTGTGCTGCTGCAGAAACTGTATAAACCAAAAATAAGCCAAAAATTTCAATAAATGTTAATAGAGACACCCCCCTTCCCCCTCATTGTGTCTGGTCCTCTTCAACCACCTATTGGGCCAATCAGCTCCTTCAACTCATCAGCGGTGATATGTGTCAGCTGGCTGCTGGCTCCACCACCAGGAACTAAACTCCCTAATAGCCTTTAGAGGAACTTAATCAACGCTTAGCTGCCAGGTCAAAGTTCTAAAGCAAATCCAACTGCAATGAGGCATAGTGAACCGCTGCTGCTGGTGTAGTAGTACTTGCTGCCTGCTCTGAAATCCATTTCCCGAGGGAAAGCGGGTGAAATATTTCACATTTTACGCTAGTAAGTAACCAAGTATGTCGACTTGTGTGAGAACTGCGATTATAGGCCAAAAATCCTGGACGTGATGTCACTGAGGAACGAGTGTAAGCAAACAGGGTGGTGGTTTTTAAAGCTGTGAGCAAAGATCTCAACATGTAACCTTCTGTGCATGACACGCAAGCAAATAAACGCCTGCATTTTTTTGGACCTGTGTCCATTCTGCAGACATCCTGTGTCGGGCTTATAGAGAGGCCTTCCACCTCTTTACACATACATACCAGCACACTTGTTGTGAGTCCCCACGCAATTCATTCCCTCACACATAGACGCACACAACGGCTACTCATGCTACACAAATACTCACACCTCCTCCTCTCTACACCCACTTGCCCAAAACTCAAAGCCCGTATGGGCACACAAACACACTCACACACACACTTTCCCCACAGTGAGGGGCTGAGGGCACACTGGGGGAAGTCAAGCAGCAACGCAGCCCACTTGCCTGTTGCTAGGAAACGCAGGGTAGCCAGCAGAAGCTGAGGTGATATTTTAACCTTCATTTCATTGTCGGTAGGCTTGAAGGCCGAGAAATCCTGCTTTCTTTCCCGATGTGTGATTTTCTTCTTTGTCTTGTTGTCAGCTGAGGAGGGAAAAATGAAAAGTCAGGTGTAAGAGTCAACCTGCAACAGGTTGGCTGAAACAGGAAAAGATCAGTCCACGACACTCCTCTGACGCTGAGCTAGTCATTTCGGGTCAAAAGGTGACTAAACTTGAGTTACCCTGCACTGATTACTGTTTTCCATAAAAGTAGCAGTGCTGACTTTCTGAGAACTACAGCAGAGTTATAGGAGGGCTACATTGTTACCACATTCCCGGCATTACAGAAGTACTGGCACGTACTCCATGTACACAGATACCATCATTTTTTACAAAGTCGAAGGTAAAATATTAATTATGGTTGTCCATGATTATGAATGTATTTTGACTCCTATAATTATTTGATACCCTGATGAATTTGTAGGCTTGCTCACTTCCAAAGAAACGAACACTCTACTTTTTATTGCAGTCTCATTTTAATAGAGAAAAACAGAATATCAACCAAAAATCCAGAACAAAGCACATTTCAAAAAAATTATAAATCGATTTAGAAATTGATTTGCATGGCATTGATTAAGTATTTGATCTGTGTGCCATATAGCCACACAGATCATGAGTTGCCATGTGGGCAACTTGTTATGCATATACATCAAACCTGTCCACAGAATCATTTTCCATTCCAACCTCTCCACCAATATGAGGAAAACCAAAGAATTGTCAAAGGACATCGGGGACAAGACCACAGACCTGCACAAAGCTGGAACGGGCTGCAAGACCAGCAAGTAGCTTGGTGAGAAAATGACAACTACTGCTGTAATTATTCAGAAATGGAAGAATGAGAAATGAGAAAGGTGGTGGATCAACCTAAAAGGGCAGTTGGGAAGTCACCAAGGACAGTCACCAAGAACAGCACCTCCCACCCACCCAAATCCTCAAGATGGCACATGTAGACATCTGTCTTTAGTTTTACAGGGAATATCTGAATGATTCGGAGAAGGTTTGGAAGAAATTGGTGTGGTCAAATGAAACAAAGTTCAAGCTCTTTGGTATCAACTCAACCCACCATATTTGGAGGAAGAGTAATGCTGAGAATGAACCAAAGAACACCATCCCCCAAGTCAAGCAAGGACATGGAAAGATTATGCTTTGGAGCTGTTTTTCTAAGGGTACAGGATGACTTGGACTAATTGAGGGGCCAATGGAATGGGCCATGTATCATAAAATATTGGAGGAGAACCACTTTCCCTTAGCCAGAACACTGAGGTCATTGATAGCATGACAACCCACAACATACCACCAGGACAACAAAGGAGTGGTTCAAGAAGCACATTAAAGTCATGGAATGGACTTGCCAGCTTTTAGACCTCAGTCTATAGAAAATCCGTGAAAGGGAGCTGAAGCTTCAAATTGCCAAAGGGCAGCCAATAGGATTTAGAGTTTCTATAAAGAGGTGTGGCCCAAAAATCCTTCATGAGATGTGTGTAAACCTGGTGACTAACTACAAGAAACAGAGTCATAGTTTGCCTGGTAATCTTATTTCACTCCAATAATATTTAAACTGCAATAGAAATTAGACTTTTCATTTCTTTTTAAATTAAATAAACTTACAAATTCAGCAGGAGATCAGATAGATAGATGGTGTTGGGAAGGTTACTTTTAAAATGTATTTTGTAACGTATTCCGTTACATTACACAATGACAGTAACGTATTCTGAATACTTTGGATTACTTAATACAGTGGCTTACAAAAGTATTCAGCCCCCTTGAACTTTTCCACATTTTGTCACATTACAGCCACAAACATGAATCAATTTTATTGGAATTCCACGTGAAAGACCAAAACAAAGTGGTGTACACGTGAGAAGTGGAACGAAAATCATACATGATTCCAAACATTTTTTACAAATAAATAACTGAAAAGTGGGGTGTGTGTAATTATTCAGCCCCCTGAGTCAATACTTTGTAGAACCACCTTTTGCTGCAATTACAGCTGCCAGTGTTTTAGGGTTTGTCTCTACCAGCTTTGCACATCTAGAGACTGAAATCTTTGCCCCTTCTTCTTGCCACAGATTCTCGATTGTATTTAGATCTGGACTTTGACTGGGCCATTCTAACACATGGATATGTTTTCTTTTAAACCATTCCATTGTTGCCCTGGCTTTATGTTTAGGGTCGTTGTCCTGCTGGAAGGTGAACCTCCGCCCCAGTCTCAAGTCTTTTGCAGACTCCAAGAGGTTTTCTTCCAAGATTGCCCTGTATTTGGCTCCATCCATCTTCCCATCAACTCTGACCAGCTTC
>NW_005187466.1:1248355-1255988 GCF_000239375.1 Pundamilia nyererei | reverse complement strand
ATAGATAGATAGATAGATAGATAGATAGATAGATAGATAGATAGATAGATAGATAGATAGATAGATAGATAGATAGACAGATAGACAGACAGACAGACAGACAGACAGACAGACAGACAGACAGACCTGATGTTTAAACCTTCTGTTTGTAAGAGGCAGCCAATCAGAGGAGCTAAAATGGATTGTTTCAGATGCTGAAAAAACTTAGCAGATGCTTTAGAGCGTCAAATATAAATAATAAATAAGAGTCATGTTAAGAAACTCTTTATATATATCTTTTGAAAATAATCGCTGCTTGTGGAAAAAAAAAATCAGATGTTGGGTGCACAACACAAACAAGACAATCTTCTCAGTAAAAAATATGTAAATTTAGAGTAAATAAAATGCTCACCAAGAGTAGCATTCTCAAAACAACTCAATTTCCAACAAACTCCAATTAACACATCATCTCAAAAATGTATTCTTGAACAGAGGTTTGAAGCTACCATTATCTGCATATAATGAGAAAGTTGTCATTTATAGGCATGAACCCATAGAGCATTATCACTGCAGCTCTGCAGAGATGTTTTTAGCACAATATTTTGCATTTCTGGCAGCCAGCTTTACTGCTTTGATTCAGTCCCGCTGCACTCATTAGTGTGAACCAAAAACTGCACAAACTGGCTCTACCCCACAGTACCCACAAGGCACCAAACAGCAGATATACATAGTTAGAAACTTGAACATTTAGCTTGTAAACTGCACATTTTCTCCAGAGTTTGTGGACACCAAGTCAGAGTGACAAAGAGCAATGACAACAGGCAGCTGTTGCATCTTGAAATAGTGCTTTTGATTTGAGATTAAAATGATTGGCTGAAAGATGCAAAAATGCTGTTAAGAGACATGGAGCGTGGTAATTCTCAGGGATTTTATCATCCGTTTTGTTTTTCATGAATTTATTGTATCTGTTGTTATGTTGAGTTTAAAGAAGGGAACCTACTGTATAGGTCAGTCTCGTCGAGGATCTCTGACTTGATGATTTCTTCAATAACGTCCTCCAGGGTGACAATACCCAGAACTTCGTAGAAAGGGTCTCCCTCACCTTCATTGTTCACCCTCTGAACTATGGCCAGGTGGGATTTTCCTAGCAAATCATACACACACATACACAGGTCATAAAGTTGGAGTCATATGTTATAGACGGTTAAACGTGGTTCACACAGTGAGCTTGGTTATAAAAGAGAAGAAACAGGCGGGAGTAAACATGTCTAATGTACCAATCTGAGGTGTATCATGGATAAATGTTTTATATAGTCTAAGTTTTTCTGTATAGCAAAGAGGAATTATAAGTTAGGTAGCAGGGTAGCAGGGATTATGGGGATTCAAAATCACACAAAGAGCAGGTGATGCAAAGTGATTTGAAGGCATGACTGTTGTACCCAGGGATACAGTGCTTGCTAATGTGAGGGTTAAACTGTTATCAGTGCCAGGAAAAAGTAATTCAGACCAAGACAGACAATCAAACAATCCTAAATTTCATCGTATGAACCCCTTTTGCCCTCCTTCCTTCCACATCTGTGTTCCCAGGACCCTCCTGTGTGCTGTAACATCTGAAAAAAAAGAAACAAACTGCCGTGTATGCAGAGACGACTGTCAGGCAAAACACTAAACAAATTCTTTGACTTTTCTCAGCTTGTGATCATTTAAAAGGAATTTTCCAGAGGCCTAGGCTAATATTAGCCCCTGCAAAATGAAGTTTCCATTCCGCCCTGGCGATATTCTCACCAAGCAAAGGAACAGACCGGGCGAACCTCCGCTGTGTGATCAGATTGTCTCGGAATGGGCCGTTTGCATGCAGATACACCTGGGTATAAAAACATGGAGGACGTCAGAGTGCTTCTGCGTACGTGTGCATGCACGTGTGTCAGGAGCGTCTGTGTGCACAAAGGAGTATGTTTATTTTACAGGTACATCACAGGGTCTGGTCTCAGTTGCTGTTTCAGCTTATTTTTACTGCTTCGATGCAGGCAAGCACAGACTGAAAAGATGTCTGAGCTAAAGACCAACAGAGTTATACTGCACAGCATCTCACTGCTTCCTCGCAACACTATGACAGCACAACAATGTTCAGTAGCTAGAACCTGAAAGTGAGAATGTTGTGAGTGCTAGATGGAGAATTGATGCTTTCAAGAAAGATACTCAGGTTACACCTAACATGCTGGCAGCGTAAGATCCCTTAAGAGAGGTATTAATAATGTAAGGACATAAATCCACTAACACAAAGAGCCTGAAAGTAGAAGGCCTTAGAAAATCTTAGCACCCAAGTGTCAAAAAACATACAAATGATATCTTCAGCATAGTGC
This sequence comes from Pundamilia nyererei, assembly GCF_000239375.1. Lineage (NCBI taxonomy): Eukaryota > Metazoa > Chordata > Actinopteri > Cichliformes > Cichlidae > Pundamilia > Pundamilia nyererei. The sequence continues at coordinate 1,253,646 of NW_005187466.1, read as the reverse complement.
TTTTTTTACTGAGACAAACACAAATGGCACCTCATGGGTTAAAGCAATCATACCTCTGTAGTCCTTGAGCATGCACTTACTCTAAACTGCCCAGGGAGGGAAAGAGAAATGGAGTGGCTAGCACAGCACAGCACTGCAGAGTGAAATTGATCAATGCTCGCTTTTTTCTCGCTAATGGCATCCACTTCACTCATGTTAATGAACACAAGTTATGAAGTTTAGGTTTGTACTGTAATAAAACATGTTCTGTCTTTACACCATAGAGTTTAAAATGAAATTAACTAACCATTGTCAGTAAAAAAAAAAACAGTTTGCTGCTGCATTTAAAACTGAAAATTTAAAAAAAAGTACATATCTGAAAAGTCAAAAAGATTTCTGTTTTTCCAAGAGAAGAAACATCCAGCTTGTTATCAGAGCAAAGTTTGAAACCACCTTCTGCTTATAGGTTTTACATTTGCAATTACCCATGCCATTACTGCATATGGCATGGGTAACTGCAAATAGACCATTCATGTTTATAAAACAAATACTGGATTTGGAGAAAGAAATGCTGCTATTCAGGCTTTTCCGACTTGCTTCTTTTTTTTTTGAAACTCGCATGTATTTCAGCTGCACGAGTAACGTAGTAACTGGGTGAATACTGTGAAATGTTATTTATTAACATTAATCATTATCATTACTTATGTTGTATGGGGATGCAGATTGCGATTTAATATACTGTTTATGTTATCTTGTTAACCTTTTATCGTGTTTATGGGAAGAACTGGCTTAACCTGAGGATGAACATGACATGCACAGGACATGCTCTAACATTTGTCAAAGTGAGTAGGAGGACTTTTTATGTCAAAATATTTCCTAAATTGCAAAATAAAATTATGTTCATCCACACATACATAACCAAAGAGGGGCAAATTACAAATTACTACTACCAGACCTCATAAATAGTCACATCGTCGACTCTTTCTACAGAGGTTACCTTAACATCTTTGCACATCTGTAATTTCAGCCATTGGTATCCCAAAAGCACCAAAGGACTTGATGACTCTGTTGTAAGGGTTTCAGCAGAGGCAGTAAGCGTCATTACTTAAAAACGACATAAGGATGAAACTCAGTGGGAAGCCGAGATGACAGCGAGAAGCATGTTTATGCAAAGTTTCTAGTCTGTCCCATGGACTGATATATAAGGAGACTCAACATTTTGTTCTATATAACAGAGGGCACAGACTGGCGACCTGTCCAGGGTGTACCCCGCCTCTCGCCCTATGACAGCTGGGATAGGCTCCAGCGCCCCCCATGACCCTGAAAAGGATAAGCGGAAGCGATTGGATGGATGGATGGATGGATAACAGAGGGCATAAGAAAATGATACACCCAATAATTTTCTCTTGTTACTATACTGGATGTTTTATGTGTCATTAGGCCAATTATAAATAAAGGATATGCATTGACAGAATATGTTGCAGCTCTAAAACCATGGGTCCACTTTATTTCACCTTTTTCTGAATATCTTCAGCTCATGAAACGGCTGTTATGAGTTTCCATCACTAGTGGATGATCTTCCAGTACTTGATGGATTGGTTTAAAAGTTCAGTTTGAATTTATGATCACTTTGATGATCTACTGACTTTCCCCCCCATAGTCTGAGTAAATTTTCAACAACTACCAGAGAGTTTGCCATGGATAAGTGACAAGAGTGCCTATCAAAATCTGTGACCGATTAGCTTCAGCATTACTCTTTGCTTGTGATAAATGTGCTGGTGGCACATAGAAAAAATGACAACCGTGGTATTAGTTATAACTACATGACTTAGCATCATCATTGATGTTAACGTTTAGCTTGTGTAGCTGGTCTAAAGTTCCTGACAGAGCTACACTTTTTTATTAAAATATTCTTGGCCGAGCACAATTAGGAAATACGGAATGAATGAATGCTCTTCTAAACTCTGGAAAACTCTTCTTTTTCCTTTTTTTTTTTTTTTTTAAACAAACTGTATTTAAGAGCTGAGTCAATTAGACACTGGAAAATTTCCATGGGATTTGAGGGTGGGTGCGTGACCTCAGTACGGCCCTGTGGAGCAGACCTTTTGATGTACATCCTTCTCCTTATGCTGCCAGTGTATTAAACAACAGCTAAACTGTCTACTCAAGAGGATTAAGCACTTCCTGGTAGTGCACCTCTACTGCTTTGTTGTTAAGGAAAACAAAATAATCCGCTGTGTACTTTTTACTTCAGTTCACCCAATTACAAATAAACCGAAACTGTAATTTACAGGGCTACTGACATTTCTCAGAAATGTTCAAACATAGCACTGAATAACTGTAATAATTGTGTTGTAGTTCTCAACAGGCTTCCTTAATAGATGAAACTGAAAGTGAATTGACCCTTGACCCTGCTGTTTGCAGTGTGCCTGTGCGCTGGACTACCCAGCATGCATTCAGCCTCATCCCAGCTAGATAGCCCCAGATGTCAGGCAGCAGTGGTGGGTTATAGGACCCTAGACGACTGGCCTTAACAAGGACACGCTCTCCCTGAGGCCCGCTGCCAAGTTCCAGGCTCCAGAAGGTCCAGAGTGTTAGCTTCTACTCTCTACCTCTACTCCCTCTTTTTTTAAAAAAAAAACAAAAATACACTGCTTCTACGGCAGCGAAGCAGCTATAAATAAACAGGCTGTCATTGTCTCATAATATATTTATGGAACACAGAAGCTGCATTTTTTTTCCTCTTGTTTGTGTGTTATTTTGTCTTTGTGGGAAACTGGAAAGTATGCACTCATCTGTGGGACAGTGAGACAAAATAACTGGGATGGCACTACTGTGCAAACACATATGTGTGTGTGTATTTGTGTGTGTACTGAGAGAAGCAGAAAGTGACTCTAGTTAGTTAAAGGTAGGGTATATGGTTCCTTTCATGGTAACACTGCAACTTTTTATTCACATGTAAACAGAATTTATAACCTTCAACTGATTATAACCTGTCATAAAAAAGTTGTAGTGCTTGTATTTGTCAACTAACCAAACTGATTTTTGAACAAGAGTATTTTGTGCATTAGGTTTTTTAATCTAAGTATTCTAAGTGATATCAGACCAAAGCTTCAGCCAGAACAATGTGATGTGATGTAATTAAAGACGGAAAAAATGGAGGCACTAAAGGGAAAGTCATTGGGTCCCCAAAGTCAGTCAACCAGTCACCAAAATGCCAGTCACCATAATAAAAGAACCTTTGAAAAATCTAAATTGGGGTTGCAATAGTTCAGGAAGTAATATTCTTAATGGGCCCATTTTCATATGTAGTTTGTCAAAGATCCAAATTAAAAGCGCTCCAACTCTTGATAACTGTACCAAGCCAAACCAATAAACCATCCATCTATCCATCCATACCCCAAAGCCAAGCCTGAGAACCTCCATTTAGGCCTTCAGAGACTAAGCCATGTGCTCTTTTCCACCATTCCCATCTTATTTATGGAATGTAGCTTTGTCATATTTTTCCATAGCGCAATATGCCCCTATAAATAGGCACGTAAGGCTCAGAGACTTGGGGTGGGAGTATGAGGGGTCAGTATCTGTTGTGGACACTCATCACTGCCCCCCTCCCTGTCTCGCTCTCCCCCTGTTTTTCCAAATATTTGAGCCCTGACAAATATAGTGCAACGTTAGGGTGATGGGAACTCGTTGGATGGTCTTTCTTCTAAATCTACCTCCTGTGAAAAAAAGGAGCAGAGTTTCAGGCTATTCTCACCCATTTTTCCATTGACATGGATAAAAACTTTACCCTGGTAACATGTCAGCTATTTACAGCTTCTTTATTTACACAAACATTCAGACTGAATAAAATAGTGTCACCTTGTGGCCTGTATTATCTGGAGACAGAAATGGAATTTATAGATAAAACAGATACATGAAATGCCTGCTGAGGCATTTATAAGATTAATATAAATAAGGAAACAAATGCTCCTTAATTGGTTACTTAAAGGGGCAGAGCAGCTGCTGCTCTAGGCTCCGTCAACTTCACTTTAATAAATCACACAAGGGGCATTTGCACCTTTATTGATCCTGAACAAACTTTATAATGTGCATGCAGTTTGCTGAAGGGTATTTACAAAAATGATACAGAGATTAGGTCAACCAAGAGTGCTTAATTCATTTCGACTGTTCCTTTAATTAACTAAATATCTTTGAGTAGATGGTATCAACTGACATAACAATATCAAGATCTGGCTGTGTCTCAGGCTACGTTCATTAGACAGGGTAGTAATGCTGTTACGTGTTATGTGCTTGTACTAAATGTAGTTACGTAGTGCTCTGATAAATGCTATATGAAAGAAACATATAGATAATATGTTTTTGTTTACAAGTTGAACAGCCACAAGGTGTAATATCCTCCATGGAGAAGGAGACTAGAGGCCAAGCTCAAGGTAGCACAGAGGGAGGTTAGCCAACTATCGGAGCTGCAGAAAGGCGCGATGAAGAAGGTGCCTAAGAAGTATAGCAAGCTGTACTGTTCCCACTGCTCTTCTGCATAGTCCTGAACCCCCTCAGTGAGATCACTAACAAGACTGGCTACTGATACCGACTACGGAATGGAGCAATCATCAGCCACCTCGTCTACATGGATGACATCAAGCTGTATGCCAAGAGTGAACGAGACATCGATTCACTGATCCACACCACCACGATATACAGCAATGACATGGGAACATCATTCGGACTGGAGAAGTGTAGTCAGATGATAATGAAAAGAGGGTAGTCAGAATTGAGGGGATTGAAAATCTAAATGGGAGACACCCCCCAGGGTGGTGGAGATTGCAGAGCTAAGATCCTGTGGGACTTCCAGATACAGATGGACAAAATGGTGGTGGCTAACCAACTGGACATAGTGTTGGCTGACAAACAGAAGAAGACAGCTGTAGTGATTGATGTAGCAGTTCCGAATGACAGCAACATCAGGAGGAAGGAACATGAGAAGCTAGAGAAGTACCAAGGGCTCAGAGAAAAGCTGGAGAAGATGTGGAGGGGGAAGGTGACGGTGGGTCCAGTGGTAATCGGAGCACTAAGTGCAGTGACTCCCAAGCTAGGTGATCCCAGGAGCAACATCATATGTATCGAACAATACAAAAATTTTAATTTATTTTATCAACTTTCCTTCTGACGATGCTGTCTGTGTTGAGTGCTCAGTGGATCTGCGCTCGACAGTGCAGCCTAGGCGGAGTAGTCGAACGCAGATTCACTGAGCACAGGACAAGCTAGCGAGACAGAAGCTAAGCTCTCCTTGCAACATGGCAAATTGAACCTCC
>NW_005187466.1:1220933-1246698 GCF_000239375.1 Pundamilia nyererei | reverse complement strand
ATGTTTCTTTTAATTAATAACAATAACCTTTATAGATACTCATCAGCACATGTGATATTTGGGAAATTTATCACCGGATGAGGCATGCTTTGCTTTCTCACTAACAAAACAAACTGCTTTGACTTTGATCACTGATCAACTTCCAAATGGGTGATGTTGTAAGAAACTGTGGGGGACATGAGGAGAAACAGCTCAGATTTTAAAAACAACAATCATTTCCCAAACAATCATAATCTTCAGTATGCACATTTGGGTCCATAGCTGTCACAAATATAAACAATCAGGGTCACTTGGACAGAGATGAACACTGGCCTGAACAATTGACTCACTGACTGACTCACTTACCCTGCAATTTACCAGTCAATCAACTAAACAGTTGAGAAACAGAGCTAATATTCATTTGCATGGACAAATATACAACTGCATGTGAACACAAACTCAGACACACAAAACTGAAAATGACTACTATAATTACTATTTTTACTGTTTAGCATTATTTTAACAGCAAAACAAAACAGTTATTCTGTTGCGGACACCAAATATATGATCAAACGAGTGCAAAGACTGAAATAGACGCCTTCCTATTTTAAATGTCGGTTATTTAAATTGCCTTTCACAAGATCTGAGATATTTCAGCCTGGAATTTAGAGATATTGTCTTGTTCACAACTAATAATCTTGATACACTCAGTGACATTGTTTACTAAGCTACTGAATTGAGACAGCACATCAACCAAAGTGGAAATGCACCTTAAAACAGACTTATTTCTAGGTAAAAACAACTATTTCAGCATTTGTGTTCAGTCACTGATGCACTGGTAGGTCTTCTAACGAAGCAATAGCATGGACAAATCAATCAATGGACAAAAGTTAAGTCCACTTCCAGCTCCAAAGCGTCACTAAGTGGCCTTGGTCACAAGATCATTCTGCTGCTACTAGCCAGTGGTGTTTGACTACACACACACATACACAAATACAGGACAGCCACACACACACTGCTGGAATGACATTGTTGTTCATTCAGAGAAGCAGCTTGCTGTCATAGCTGGCTGCGTTTGTTGTTGAAAGGTCCCCTGGGTGGAGATTCCTCTGGGCCTCAGTCATAAGGAGAGGCATCAATGGGAAACCAGTGCGGATAAATGAATGAGTCTGCGGTCAGGTGCTGCTCTGTTATGTGAGTGTTGCAACTGCTGAATGGTTAGCATATCGCACAAGGATGACGAGGACTGAGGGTATCTTAAAAAAGCAAAAATGAAAGAAAAACTGTTTTGTATTATTTTTGTGGTCATTTCTGAACGAAAAATTGTCTTTACATAGAAAGTGCTTAATAGCATGCTAATACCAAGACCTGATCAGTAAGTATCAACATATTAGAGAATTAAATAATCAAATGGTGGCTGTGTGATAAAGATCATTTGCTGTAGTATTTTGTTTTTGAACAACATTCAATTTTCAATCTATTTCTTCTACAATTTTTATACTTTGTATATACAGTAATGAAGTGTGACAATGCAATAATGCAATAAATCTCTAGCATGTTTAGAGCAATCACAGTGACTTTATTAGACTACTTATCAAATGTCTGTTAGAAATTGCTAAACTTTAAAAATTAATATCAAAATAATGAATCAATTTATTCCATTGCCACACCAGCAGTCGAATCATTAGATGCACTCTTCATTTTTAACACAGAAAGAGCAAGTTAGTCAAACGCATAAAAACACACATTTCTTGGCATGGAGTACTCAGAGCTTTAAAACTCATAATTAATGCCTCAATAAAAACAATTAGCCACAGGGCAAAATCCTTAAAGCTACAATGAGCTAAGTACTGAATAAAAAAGCTCCTGTTCTTTCTGCAATAAGCTTTAAGAATGTGAAGGAAAACACAGAACCTGCAAAAACGTCCCGGGTCCCTGTGTTTCTTACCTCCACAGAATCATCAGTGATGATTCTCAAACTTTGCTGCATAAATAAATATGTAAACATGAACTCCAGTCAAGTGATTTTAACATCTGAGTTTTTCACTCCTGTTTAAATATTATATAGTTTAAAAATGACTTATTTCATGGTGTATGGTAGGCTACCATGCACCATGACACCGAACACATAAATAGCTTTTATCATTTCTCCATAGTTTTTCCACATTTGAAGTGCTTTCATTTAAATGTTTGGGCCAAGAATATCCATTTATCTTCTTAACTGCTTTTCCAAGCTGGGGTCGGAGGAGGGCTGGAGCCTGTCATAACTGTCATGTTGGAGAGGCAGCCTAGACAGATTGCCACAGAGAGGCAAGCATTCACCCTTATATTCTCTCCTACAGACAACTTAGAATCACCAACTAACCTAACAAGCTTGTTTTTGAAATATGGGAGGAAGCTGGAGTACCCGGAGAGAGCATGCAATCTCCATACAGAAAAGCTCCTGACAGCTGGCAGATTCAGACTGAAGACCTCCCTTTCTGTGAGGCTACAGTGCCAACAGTGGTGGTGTACCACTGCACCGTACCTCCCAGTCATATTGTGTTAATGGTACAAAAGAAAAAAAGGCCACAAGCTCAAAACATGGCAGTGCTCATCAGCAAAGCATAACAACAAAGTCCAAGAATGGACTATATGTTCAGGTTTTGCAGCCACATGACCACTAACTATATGATGCTAGACATTTAATCCTATAGGGTCAACTGAATAAGGCCCCAGCCACACAGGTCTATAGACCATTTACCAACAATCTGACAAACTAAGGATTGTGAGGGAAAAATGTGTACTCTCAGATCGCGGATGGTTTCTGGGTTGTAGTCGTAACCACCACCAGTGAAATCAATTCCTGAAGGCCCGTTCACATAGGTCTAGAACAGGGGTCTCAAACTCCAGTTCTCGAGGGCTGGTGTCCTGCAGATTTTTCCATGTGTCCCTGCTGCAACACACCTGATTAAAATTAGTAGGTCATTAGCAAGACTATAGAACTTGACTGCATGCTGAGATGGCAATTCAACCATTTGATTCATGTTACAGCAGCTTATGAGTAAATGAACATGGTCCAATAAAAGTACTTTTAGAAGTACATTTTTCCAAACACTTACATTTACTTAAATTTACTTGAGTAGGGTTTTGCCACTTCAGCATGCAGTCAAATTCTAGAGTCTTGCTAATGACCTCCTAATTTTATTCAGGTGTGTTGCAGCAGGGAGATATGGAAAAGTTGCAGGACACCGACCGTCGAGGACTGGAGTTTGAGACCCCTCGTCTAGAACATGGTTAGACCACTAACCACCAGTTACCAGGGGAAAAATCTTTTACTGGACTGGTTGTTGGAGGCATACACTGTTGCACTAAAATCCTCTGGGTGATTGTTCAGGTTGCTATCAGAAGACACAGACTTGCTTGCAAACACTAGTCAACTATTTCTTAAGAATGATAGTGAAACTGTGATAAGACCAACACAAACTGGAACCAGAGACTGTCTGCTTTCAAAGTAAAAGCTGCACCTTTCGAAACATCATTCTGCAACACTGAGTTACAACATTTACTCTGGAGGTAAAGATTTTTTTATTACAGTTTGTGTTTCACCTTTTCAAGTTTTACAACTGCTTGGCTGGCAGCCAATGAAAGTTTGTAGACAAGACTATGTAAACTACAGGCAAAGGTGACAATTCGCTAGTGACCAAAGCAATCACAAAGAGGTTTTCTCAAGCAAATGTTACCTAATGACAACTAGCAACCAACAAGAACCAGTTGCCAAATGGTCAAATAGTAACATTTTCCATCGTAACCACTGGTGCCCCAAAAAAATCATTGACTGTTCTCTCGGCCTATCTGACTGGAATCTGAGTGAGTGATAAAATGCTAAATATTAAATAATGAGAAGCACAAGTGAAAGAAATAAGGATGAAAAACCTCAATAGCTTATATCCGTCAAGCATGACATCAGATGATATCACAGAAGAAAGTTCTGTTTTTTCTGTGAAAGAATACAAAGGGGTTGATTATCAAAACGCAGGTGAAAACAATCAGGAACAAGTGAAGACAATTGCTATAGAGCAGACAATAACAAATAAGAAAATAAAGAAGTAACTAGAAGGACACACAACAGAAAACTAACCTTCACAGTAAAACAACACTAGGACCAAAAAGAAATCAAACAAGAATCCAAGGTACTATTCAAGAAAACCCAGGGCAATGAAAATAATGCATTTCCCAGAAATGATCTAAAATAACTCTTTTTAAATGATTTTGGCCTTGACTCTGTAACACTTCAATGGTCATAAATAACTCTTTCACTCATCTTAAGGTCAATTGTCATTAATGATTACAAGTCATAACGTCACACTTTGCACTAAACTTGGTTTTCCGATGACTTTACTAAAGTCAACAAACTCGGCTGTGTCCCTAAAGCAAGAAATTAGAACTTCAAGCTTTGATTAAACAGCCATCTGCAGTGGAAGCACACAGGACAGGAATAATAATTCAAGCTGGACAGTCAGCTGTGGATGGGGTTAAAGCTTAGAGGCTGAATCTGGGCCCGAAGGGTCAGCTGGAGCAGTGGCTGGGGCCTGCAACCCATAGTGGGGCTCTACTAGCAGTTCCCTCTCTTGCTGTTAGTTGGGAGACGCCAGAGAGGGAAAAGGTCCACCGCACGCATACCAAGAGTCCTGAATGACCTAAAAATGCATCTGCGTCTTTACAACAAAGTCAGATAGGCAGATATTTGATTTCTTCCTGCTTGGTTTCTTCATTTGAATGCAGAACTGAAAACAGTCTTGACAACTTAAATGCCTTTGTGTTATTTGTGCCACTTTGAGGAAAAAAGTTTTACTCTGTCGGTTTTCATGCTTGTACAAAATAATTGTGAAAACCTGAGTCAGAGTTCTTCTATGATTTGATACATCCAAATGTATAAGCATGAAAGAGGTGAAGCCACTTGAACTTGAAGACACGTTCTTCAACAAGATAACAAGTGAGCAAAACAACTGAAACGTGGAAAAACTGGTAAAATGTGTAAATTGAAAGCAGAAACCAAACCTATTATTGTGACTGCAGCGGAAAGTAGGTGCAAACCAGGGGCTCAATATTTGGGGCTCATTCCAATTTCAATACTGATCCGAAGGCAGTAAAAAAATTCAGATACTGACAGCAAAACAGATCAAAAAGGTTGTTAACCTTGATAGCTTCAACAGCACAACGGGCACTTAATTTTGCACGTGATTACTGAATCATGGTTAATGCCACAGAGTGCTTGTTGTTGGTATCCCGAAAGACATTTTGGACTTTTCCTGCAGAAAAATTATTTTATGATTTCCATAAAAGCATTTATGTCAAGTAGTTACAGCTTACCATATGCTCGATCAGAGCTTTTGTGACTCAAAATTGACCTTTAAGGTGTGATTACACAAACAGGGAAAATTGGTGCAATCAATTATATAGGTATGTGTATGTGTATATATGTATGTGTATATATGTATGCGTGTATATATATATATAGATATATAGATATATAGATATAGATATAGCATATGGTAAGCTGTAACTAGTTGACATAAGTAGATAAATATCAGCTGAACAAGGTAAAATGCTAAGTTATACAATTATATCATTTGCCTTGTCTCTATCATTGTTTCTGTCAGCAGACAGCGCTATGAGCATTTCAAACAATGAACTCTGAGTCACTCTGCTGGAAAAACTACACCAGAAACTGTTTATAAAATATATATTTTTACATGCTAGGTAACATGCAAATACCAAAAAATTTTTAATAGATTAGTATTGGCTGAAACATTAGTTGGACTCTACTGGAAACCTACATTCAGTTCAGCTAACATGAGCTGCTACGTTTAAGGTTATTGGTAATTATGAGAAGAAGAAAAAAAGGAAAACAATCATATTTGTCATGCGGGGTAAATGTTATTAAAATGTTGTTTTTTGGTTCCATTTCATAGTGGGTTTATTCTTTATTATAACTTTGGTAATGTGAGGGCACGAAATGGTCACATGCACTCATGGCCCATTAGCTTTTGCTAATAAATGCTAATGAGTGGCTGGTGCTGATTTCTGAGAAACTGAAACAGCAGTGTGAGAATTTTCCAAATGTCCCTCAAAGTGACTTTGATTACTTTCCTACAGACTTTTACAAATCTATAAAGTTTAATTAATAATTAAATCAGAAGGTATCCCATAAGAGTAAGTGTGAGGTCCTGATGCTCGGTGCTTTTTTGTCGTTTTAATCATTATCGATGTGTTTCACATTGCCAGCTGAAATAAAAACACTACCACTGCTTAAGTCTCAGGAAAGTAGGCTCCATCAGCTGATTGTAAAAAGCGCTGGTGTCTTTCGGGCCTGTGAAGGGCCCGTCTTGGGCTTTTCCTCTTGCCAGTAAATGGAGAGACGGACAGTGTGCCCGGTGTTATCAATGAAGCCAGCCTCTTGGCTCTCCAAAAAGTGCAGCTTGGAAGGCATCCATAGCAGGGCATTAGGCCTGGAGGTTTGTGTCGTTTGTAATTTATAACACTGAGGGAAATGGGTAAGAGGACAATATGGAGAGAAGAGGGAGAGAGGGAATGTAGGAGGAGGGGGATGGGACTTTGCTACACAAGCAAGTGGCTCTGCTTCCTTTAGTGTGCTGCACAGAGCCTGGTTACTAGGCTGACCAAGCTGCAGAGTCTTCTGTCCCTCTCTGAGGCACAGCCTGAATGGGCCTTATTTTTCTTTTTACTCAAGTCAAAGTTAGACACAAACCAGAAAAAGATACAGTCTTCTGTACAGAAAAAATGCAGTGCTGGAATGTAACTAAGTACTTTTACTCAATGTTTTCTTGGCCAAGTCTCCCTGGAAGAGAAGATTTTAATCTCAAGGAATTTCCTGGTGATTAAAGATTAAATAAAAACACAAAAAAACAAAACTTAAGTACATAACATCTTTTTTTAAAAACTAAATATAGTGAATTGCAATTATCTGACACCTTTAGCAGCCTTCATGATGTTTTGATTCCTTTGTTGATTCATATTTGATCACTACTTCTCTAATAAATGTTTAGACTGGGCAATACATTAATGCCAGAGGAGAGCAAACAAGCAAACAAAAAACCACAACATTTCCATGCTATGGGACTGATTTGTTAGGTAGATGAGAGCACATTTAAACAACAAACCCAGTAAAAACAGCTCTTAAGATTTTTCCTTATAGTCCTTATAGTCCATACAGCCTTATAGTCCAGAAGTCATCTGGACTATAAGGCTTAAAACAAGCAATGTGAAGCAATAATTTGTTCATTCATTTCCATAAGAAGTATATTAAAAAATACATTTTAAATCAAATAACTATGACACTAAAAAGCTGCTTGCACATTAATGCATCACTGGAAAAACCTAATTATATAAAGCATAATTGTATATTAGTCCCAGGCGCTATTCTATAGCCTCAACTTCTTTTGTCTTTAATACATTAAGTGCATCAGCCCATTGTACATTTATACCCAGGATGTAGTAGCAGCTAGTCGCCACTTTTCTCCACATGAGAGAATCAGTAGGATGCCAGTTAATCAGTGCTAATGGCTTTCATTAAGAGGAGTCTCACTATCTCCATGTTTCATTATGGCACGCCATCTCTAGAGCCTGCTAGAGCTTCCAGTGGGACAGACTGACGTAGAGGCGGCGTTACAAATTTGTACATTTCAACCCCTGCTAATAAGACATAATGATTACCGCAATACAGTGATCATCATCATCACTCTTCTCCTCCTACTAATCATCATACGGCGACACTAATAGCAGCAATTTCCCGTCATTTCATAACAATGACATCATGCACAACACCCAAATTACCCTGATAATATCTTAAAGACATAACCACAGTCAGAGCAAACAGTTCCTCTCAGCAGAGACAAAATGAATGACACTTTGCGTACAACTACATAAAGGATTTTTCTTTATATTAAATATGTAATGGTGGCATTTCAAGTATCAGCTTAAGGACGATTTTTGCTCTTTTTGCCATCAAATGCAAAAAAAGAGCATCTTTTAAGTGACTTTCCAACAAGATAAGGGTCTTGGTTAAGTGGTTTCTTGCTTTAGAATAGAATTTCTTCTAAAAATCTTGGAATTTAATAACAGCAAAACTTTAGTCTTATAACAATAAATTGGTTAAATTTGGTGCCTTTTTGTGTCTGTGTGTCTGCATGCATGTGTTTTATATTCTGCCATTTGGACGACAGAAACACAAAGTCTTTCTGGTGTATCATCATCATCATCATCATCATCAGTCTTTGAACATTTAGTAGCAAAAAAAATATTGGCAAATGCCAATATTCAGATAAAATATTGATTAACGCCAACAGTTCATTTCTCTACTCCCACTAAAGTCTTAGATTATACAATCCCAAAACAGAGGCTGTAAATCAGAGTATCTGCACTATGGAGATGATCATTTCACATTTGTTTAAAGAGGATTAAAGGGCCTATCAAAATTAATAAATTTAAGTACAAATGGATGTAAGTGCAAATATCTGATCTTCCATTCGGGTAACTTACAGTTAAATCCAGGCCAGCAGAGTAAATGAAAACATGAGGCTGTTCTGTTACATCATACACCTCTCAGCCTCAGTCTCCTGTTACAGTAATACCTGCATGGCCACGTCAATTACAAAGTCTAAATAATCTGTTAACGAAATAACGGGCAGGTGCAGTATGAGCTCTGTTTTGGGAAGCAGCTTATTAAAAGCAACGTGGGGGTGGCTGCATTCTGGATTGCATAATAACAAATTTTTTCATGGCTACAGATCCTAGGCAACATGCGCTGGAAGCAGATTCGGCTCCTTAACTACACGAACAACACAAAATTACAAAAGCCATTCCTTCAGGAGCAGCCATCGTCAGAGACTACCAGAAGTTATATGAGTCACTAATGAGTCTGCACTCAAGTTACTAGGTAGAAATGATGTGAAGTGAGATGCACTGCAGTGTCGAGAAAAAAGAACTGCGGTTTTTAAAATGTGCTCAAGATAGATGTTTGCACCAACACCAGAGACAATACATGACAGTGTTTGGATTTCTGTGCAATGTGTTCTGACCGAAAGAGACCTTACAGTAGTACAGTAATACCACTATACTTTCTACAATAAGTGCCTCAGGTTTATCCCACTCACTTCCTTGGTACAATATGGGACTTTTTCTCAAGTGACTACAGTGATAAAAACCATATTTGTGGATGTTCATAAAAAGCCCATTGTCACAAACAAATAAATCTGCCATACAGAAGCAAGGACGTGAGATTACAGAGGTTTATATCAAAAGTCTTCCATGTCAGATCTCCACACTTGTTACTCTTCAAAGTAACCCTTGATAAAATGTCAACTATAAAGCAACAGAGACCTTTTTGTGTGTTTTAACCCCTTTTGGATAGTAGTGCAGTCTCATTTCTACTATATCTTTGGATGGCTGTGCACAGGTCAAATTTGGAGGTTAATGCATTTTGGTGCTACTTCCAAATATAGCAAGCTGAAGCTGACATAGTTGTTTGTTTGCAGGAGTTGTAGGCCAGCAGTACTGCTTAATACCACAGCCTACGTGAATAGAGACTGGATCACACCCAAAATCTTAATTTTGACATCAGAATACATTACAGTCAACGAAAAATCTGCAAAACTTCCAGGAAACCTACTTTACATTTATTTTCCAGGAAGAAAATAAATGTAAAGAAAAGTCATAATGCCAGATCAGACAGGCTTTGGTAATGCACTGCGGCTAGATTGACACTCCTTAACTGTTGTACTAATCGGGTCTTAAAAGCCTACTCCACGTTGTACCAGAATCTGAAGAATGTGGGGCAATTCAAAAACTAGTCTTGTAACGCAACAAACTCAAGAGTTTAACCCAGTCAATATCAAAATCAGCAAAGGTCAACAGTGCATCCATTCATTGTTGGGAAAAGTTTTTTGGGTTTTTTTGTAATAAGTTACAGATTACTAGTTGACCTGTAATGAATTTATTCTTCATTGATGATGAAGAATAAATGTTTTTATTCTTCATCATCAATGTAGCTTATTGTAGTTACTGTAATTGAAATGCATTTAGTTTTTGATTACTTGTCTAATAAATTAAATTGGGCAATAAAGCAGAAACAGACTTGAGCAACGTCAACAATTTTTCACAGCTTGCAAACAGGGTTTAGACTTGTTTACTAGCAGTAGATTAATGTCAAAGATTTTAAAAAAAAGAAAAAGAAAAATCACTGAATTTCTGTACCCTGGCATTGTTGGCGGGTCATAGCATGGCCAGCTCGGATTTTTCACACAAATGTGCACAGAGTTGACTGGTGAATGACAACAAATTCAAACAACAGACACAAAAAACAACGCTAAACACCTTTAGGTGACTGTTGTTGTGATTTGGCGCTGTATATAAAATTGAATTGAACTGAACATTTGAGCACAAATTGCTAATACATCAACTTTTTGGAACGATCAGTATTAATTACATTTACTGCACAGTCTCACACCAACTTTTATTCTGAATTGACAGAAATTCTACATTTCTGCATTCGTGGATGTCACAAGTAACTAACCAACTTGACTTCACTGCTTGGGAATTACAATAAGTGAGATTTTGGCTACAGCTGGTTTTCATCCGTTTAATGAGTTTATGAAAATGAACTTACAAAGTCTTTAAATTTGCATTACAAAATGTACTAACCATTACATCATCTTCATTTCTTTTTCACAATTGTGTTACCCTGGAGCCTAAACAGTTATGAAAAATCAAACTCAAACAACGAGCAAGTATAAGCAATGCTAATAGAAAATGTCAGTTTGTTTGGTTTTTAATCAAATGTTTTTCTTCAGCCAACAAATGTGATGTTTGCTATTAGAGGAGGCCAGGAGGAGCACTGTGTCTTTGTGGATCTAGAGAAAGCATATCACAGCGTGCCAAGAGAGGACCTGTGGTACTGCATAAGGAAGTCAGGAGCGGCTGAGAAGTACGTGAGTGTGGAGCAGGACATGTATGAGGACAGCAAGAGAGTGGTGAGGTGTGCAGTAGGAGTGACAGATGGGTTCGAGTGAAAGGCGGAGTAGCATTACATCAAAGATCGGCTCTGGGCCCCTTCTTGTTTGCAATGGTGATGAAGAGATTTATAGATGACGTCAGGAAAAAAACTTTGTAGATTATGATGTTTGCAGACAACACTGCGATCTATAGTTGGAGTAGGGAGCAGGCGGAAGAGAGTCTGCAAAGGTGGAGAGAAGAGGAATGAAAGTCAGAATACACGAGTTTGAATGAGAGGGAGACCGATATAATAGTGAGGATGCGATTAGGAGAGGTAGTGACGGTGGATGAGTTTAAATAGGCATGGTGGAGCAGATGGAGACGAGTGTTGGGTTGATTTATCAGAGAAGGGTAGGGGAAGATGTAGTCAGACTTGCTTTGATACATTATTTAGAGACAGGGGCACTGACAAAAACACAGGAAGGGGATCTATAATAATGATAATAATAGATGGGACATGCCTCTCTGCCAGACAAATATAGTGTATTACAGAGTTTAAGTGGTGCAGAGGGTGGTCAGGGATATCCATGATGGATAACAGTGACCTCCTCGCTACACCAGCTCCACAAGTTCCAATTTGCAGCCAGTAATAGAGCCGGCCTTACTAATCAGTTTGTTCTGTTGGTGTCACCACCTGATGATGATTTCCCAGCAAACCACAGCAAAGTCCACCGTGCTCACCACAATTAACTGATAAAAAAAATAATCACCTTTGTTTTGATTGACAGATTGAAGGCTCTCAGCTTCCTTAGGAACTAAAGTCTGCTCATTCCCTTTTAGTATATAGCCTCTGTGTTGGTGTTCCAGTTCAGCCCAGGTACTTATACATCTGTACTACGTCAGTATCCTGTCCCATGATGGACACGGGTCATGAAGCCATTCTCTTCCTTCTGAAGTCAATAACCATCTTTCTGGTCTTATTCACATTAAGAAGCAGACAGTTCCTCCCACACAGTTCCACAAAATCATTAACTAGTTCTTTGCCCTCCTCCTTCTGCCACATAAACATCCAACAACTACAGAACTGTTACAGCATCTCTATATCTGCCATGAACTGCAGGTGTACAATGTGAACAGCAATGGAGACAGCACAGAGACCTTTCTGCACAGCTGCTTTAGTACACATCGACAAATCAGACAGAGCACCGCTCAGTCTCACATACTGTGACCTGTCTGCCAGGTGGCCAGTAATCCATGAGATGGTGGATGCATTTACTCACACGTAGCTTCTCTTCTCGTATCATCCAGTTCTGCATCTCTGCACTCCATTGTGCATATATACACAAAGTACTTTCTAGTGAATGCTTTCTAGTTCTGTTCTTTCTACAGCATTTCCATCCTCAGCTTTTTTCAGTAAGGAGTCTTAATGCCATTGTTTACCATTTTTAAAAAATGTTTTTCCAGCACCTGAAAGCATATGATCTGCGCAAATTGCTGGTGAACACAATGTGGAATTAAGGGAGAGGATCTGTTCCACAATAGTTCAGAATGTTTTAATGTAACACACTCAAGTCTGTTAGGGTCTGTTGGGATATGACAGACAATAATTTCCTCACTGGACGGTCTGCGCAAGGATCTGTGCAGATGTCCGAATCCCTGTCTGGTTTTTTGTGTGTCTTATCTAAGCCATCAACTGTTATGCATGCACACCTTTAAGTAAGTATAATAGGATAAGTATTATAAGTATAATAGGAATAGCTACTCAGCCATGGTGTCTCCAGCTGTCCATGTCTATGTCCACAACTTGGTATAATCAAGGCTTTAAGCAGTACAGTATACCAGCTCATATGACCACAGATCAGCCACAGATAGACATTTTTCTTTACATCAACTCTTTATTCAAGTCTGTGATCATTTTGAGACCATAAATGATATCCCTGAAAAGATGATGTGAGTACTTTTGCACTTTATTCATTAACCTCAAAGACAGCTTATCATGTAAAACATGTAAGTATATACATGTAAGATTTCAGTGGGCCTGGTCAGTCTCTCTCACATTAGATAATCATGCTGGTTACCTCAACACATGAAGATTACCAATGCTTTTTCAGGTGTTGTCAGCACGTGGCCTTTAAAGGGTAGTTATTAAATAATTCTCCATAATGTAGTGCTGTGCTTACTATATATAAACTCTACTTTCTCAAAAACTCAAACAATTTTCTGGTATTCCCAAATGATTAAGTTAATAAATGACTTGTCTGGTTCAATCAGCAACAATAAGTGAACTAACCGCATGAATTAACGGCAACTAGTGAACTAGAAAAATCCTTTGTCAGGTGCTGTCTTAATACAAAGAAAAGCAATGAAAATTTCATCGTGACGGATTACATAATGCGCTTTCAACAGGCTTCTCCAAAACTACGCCCAGAGCCAGAAAATCTGGCGGCAGTGAGTTATTCATCGCTTTTAGTAAACGGGCTAAAACACGCATTAACAACTTGTGTGGGCCTTTAAACTGAGTCACAGACAAGAAGTTACCAAACAACAGGTTACTACAACAGAGGTTTTCTGGCTTCTTTCTCAAAGACCTCCTAAAAGGGCTGCAGAAACAGAGGAATATGTTTACAAGTGAATCATTTTTGTTCTTATAAACCATGCAGACAGGTGCCTGAACAAATAAGCAGAAATCACAAGTGATATGATTATAAAAAGATAAGTGTTTAAATAATAAATAAATGCAGAGTGTTGGTTTTTTTTAAATGATATTACATTCCACTCGAGAGACAATCTGCAGCCGATGCCGTCTTCTGTAATACCAAGTATAGTGAAATGCAGACAACCTTTGATTCGAGGTAATTAGTTCTGATAAAGTGAGCGGCTGGCAGAAGAAGTCACGCTGAGTTCAAAGGGGTGTCCCTCATCAGGAAACATTAAGTGTTCTTACCAACATGATGTCATTTAATCCCAACACTTGATGCAGCGTTAAAAACCGAGGGTTACCAGGCAAACAATCCATCACGCTTTTTAGACATTTGCTTTTACATGCTCCACACAAACCCCCAGAAAGACTAAAAACATTTAAAAAACGCAACACACACAAACTGCTGTCAGTATTTCAACAAGGCCCAAAAGAGAAAAAATGAGTTTCACTTTAAGACAAAGTCCTAAGCAAAGAGCCTGCAAGGCTGCTGAATCTGAATTAAGCATAGATTGGCCTATATTGCAGCAATTAGGGAACTAGTTCAAGTCGTGCCAGTTCTCATGTAGGTTCTTTTACACTGGGGACTTTTACTCTAAAACAGTGAAGAATACAGTGCAGTCTGGGCTAGGAAACAGTGGTTGAATTGAAAAGACCACGGCGGAATGAACTTTTCATTTAACAGCAGAAAAGGTTTGCAGATGAGTGCTGTGCTTTGAAAGAAGAATATGGCATAATAGCTTGTAGGCATGACTAAACAGTATGCACGTGAAATAACATATTTATCACCAGCACGCAGGAGAATAACCGCATCAATCACACACGCGATTTGAAAATAGGAGATAAGATAAACTGACTCTAAGTGCCCGTGCATCTGATGCTGCACGAGTGGCCCGGCTTCCCCAGAATCAGAAAGCAGAGTGGTGTAGAGGAACATGTGTGCAACCTGAGTTGAGCTCTCATGCCTACGGTAAATCCATTTCTCCTCTCAAAAAGCTTGGAACACTGTATGTGAAGGGGTGACTAACTTGCACTTTCAGGAATATCGCTCATAACTGGAAGCCAGAAGGGCAGCTAAATTCCTGTTTTTGCCCCAGCTACTTGGTTTTGTCCCAAAAGGCACTCACTGACCCACTCATTAACGGGTAAAGCTGCAGCTTGACAAGAAACCCCCAGATGACAGTAATTGTTGCAGTCGCAGATGGAGAGCAATTAATGAAGGGTCAGAAGTTTCCAGAAGTGTGTCTGCCTGCATTAAACACCTCCTGTATGAATCTCACTGTAACCCTTGACCTAGGACCTCGATGGAGCTGGGTAAAACATAAGCAGGGGCACGTTGATTATGGTGGCTTCTCTATATTTCAAGTAAAATGAGCACTTCTGAGAATCTTTTTAAACCTTAACAAAGAGTAGAATCAGCATCACGGTGAATTATGTAATGCTGCACAGTCTGAAATCCTCTCTTACAAATCCACAACTGTGAAGAGGAACCAACTTATGAAAAAAGTTCTGATCCGATGCTCTAACACAGTCTCTGCCGTGAGCAGCATGTTTTGGGACTGTTTCTTTTTTTTTTTGTAACCGACTCCAAACGACTATGCAGCTCCGCAAGCGGCATCAAATTAATTAACAATGACTTACAATACAAAGCACTTTGAACTGAGTGTGTGCTGTGAACAGAGCCAGATTGACGGGAAACTTTGACCCCGCAGGCCTCCCCACAGCAGTTGCTTATGACTTGCCTCCCTTGAATTCCCCTCTGGTGCACTGCCAGCAGCACAGACGCTATACCCTCCAGAGCTGAGTGTTTATGATTAAGTATGCAGGTGTAATGATGCGAAAACTTAATGTATGCGTCTTTTAGTGGGAGTATGTGAACAGAATTCACAAATTGCCACTAACTACTGCAAACAGATACACCCGGTTACCCATTCACAAACATATCTGAGATGAATGGAGCTGAATTATTTAAAGCATCATTATGCAACAAGACACTCTCTCTGCTAACGGGCAAAATACTTCTACAGAGAAAAACTTCACATTATTTTATTAATTGTCTCTTTTTAAGTATTTCAAACCAAAGTATGTCATGGCTGCTTAGGCAGCAGCTTTTATTTAAACATAAACTCAGTGTTAGGTATGTAGCAAGTGTTTGGATGCTGAGGACGGAACATGAACTGATATTTAATGAGGTGCATGCAGATGTTTTAAACTCTGACCACATCTGCAGCTTGTGCACAAACTGAGGAATGACTCTAAAGCAAACTAAGCACGAGTGGAACAGTGGTGCAGTGGTTATGAATATCGTCTCATAGCAAAAGGGCCCTGGATTTGAGACTGTCAGCTGCCTGGCATCTTTTTTTTGTTTGGTATGTGGATGTTGTCCCTGCGCCTGTGTGGGATCGCTCCATTCTCATTAGGCTAATTAGTGATTCTAAATTGCCTGGAAGCATAAGCGGCTGTCCTTTTCTCTCTGTGATAGATGGGTGACCAGTCAAGGTTGTACCCCACCTCTTATCCCATGACAGTTGGGATAAGCTCCAGGCTAGCATGGCCCTGAACTGGATAAGGAGTTAAGAAAGTGGATAGATAGAAAAATATGCATCGAATTAAAAAGAGTAGAAAACGGTTTGTCTTAGTTTATTGTTTTTTTTGTCGAAACAAATTGTGCAGGAGTGTAATTATTAATTACTAAATCTCCATCAGAGCAAGGCACATTTTCCTTCCTTAAGAAGAAAATGTAAAAGTAAATATGTAAGAAAAATTATGTATGTTTCTGTTCTGTGTCCTGTGTACTGTTTGTTTGTATATGTGTCTTTTTGGCTGCTGTTACAACCAAATTTCCCCTTGTGGGACAATTAAAGGATTATTCTATTCTATTCTAAAATGTTGCTACCTTACAAAAATAAAAACTTCACACAAGTTTCTGTGTCACTGAAATATGGTGACTAATGAATCAACAACCCAATTATTTTCTTTTCACTAGCAGGGACCACATCCTCGGTAACGATGGGCGATGAGGGATGAGGAAGTGTGACTGGTGCTGCGGTTTGGGGAAGGCCTCGAAGGGGACTGGCGACGGCTCTCGGGCCGGGCAGATCCCCGTGTACTAACGAGAAATGAATGAAGGGAAGGAAGAGAGGAGAAGAGGAGAAGAGAGGGAAAAATGAGGGGGAAGGGTGGGGCGTGAAAATGAGAACAGCAGGTATTGGAGGAGGGGGGCTTTTATAGGCTGAGGCCGGAGGGGGCGTGAAGGTAGGAGTGTTCCCGCTCCTGAAATTCAGATGATATCTCCACCAAAACAGTTCCCAGTTAATGTTCTGCAATATTACTTATCAATGAAGTGACTTGTGGATTCAGCGCCATTGTGTAGCACACACACACAAACGCACACACACACAGGAACACAAGTAAACACAAACATTCAAATATTCACTAAATGGTTGTAACACACAAAATCTTAGTCATCAGATGTCTACTACAATCACAACAGAGATATGTAATAATAAAAAGAAATTGAAAAAACATTTGCTGATCTTAGTATTCTGATAAAATAACAGGATGGTGAACTTTCTCTGTTGACTCAGAAAACTGGTGCATGTCTGTGACTAGTCAGCTGTAATGAAAATAAATAAACAAACACCCCCCTCCCCAAATAGTATATTATGTAATGCTAATTTGGCAGAGGAACTACACCTAATTTCTGGTAATGGAGCTCGCTGATTTGTTCTGTTTTTCCTCCCAATTAATCCTCTTAAAGTGAAGCGAATATTCTAATAAGCGCACAACAGTCATGTTTTTTCCCCCTAGTTTTAAGAGTTCATAAATCAGCTGCTGACAGGTGTGTCTGTATATGCATCAGTCCAGTCCAGCACCAAATCTACAAACCCTTTCCAGGAATAACTTAGTCAGAAGCAACAACAGTGAGGGGGTTGGCTATGCAAAACATCAGATAAACCGTGGGTGAGGTAAACATCTTTCTCAAACACCATGCGCATACAAATACACACAGCACACGGGGGGGGCTTGAGGGTGTTAGAGGTTGTTATTCATTATCCACACGACTGCATTCCAGGATTGGACAAAAAAAGAGTTATCGCCACCATCACTCTGAAGCAAGCGCATGAGAGGCAGACAGGGATTTAAGCAGGTTCTCAAACAAGATGCCCCCACCTGATAACCTCAGTGCTGCTGTTGCACTATTCCCACATGTCCTAATGCATTTACAAATGAGAGAGAGGGAGAGATGAAAGGAATGGGAAAGTGTGAAAAGGGTTGCATAGGAGGAGGGCAAGGCATGAGGAGGAAAAGCAGGAGGGGAGAGAGAGAGTGAACATTAACACTTAATGGAAGTGATGGAGAATGATAAGGACACCTGCTTCTCCGCTTTACAGGAAGTGACCTGTGAAGATGTGGCAACTACACCTGTGGCAGATTCAGTGTTGTCTGAGGGGGAAAGAACCTTTGCTGCTACCTCCCCCATCTCTTTGTCCTTCAGTACAAGAAATTTATTGAGGAATTCCTCTTCCTTCTTTTTATTGCTCAATATCTGATTTTAGACATTTGACCTATAGATACACCACATGCACTCAGTGACTCCTTGCATCATAAACGATTACATAACTCATGTATCTACCTTGCCTTATCCAACAAAGAGAGTGGTCATGTGAAAGACCTGCCTAGAACAGACATCAACCTTTAACACATTCCAGGTGTCAAAGGTTGTTGCAAAACTCTCTTACCTTTTTTAAACTCCTCCAGCATTGCGTCAAGCTTGGTGTCATTGAACACAAAATGCAACGGGTGGCTGTAAAACTTTGTGATGGTTTTGAGCGGAGTGCAATCATCCGGGTCCACGAAGGCCAGGTCCTTGACCAAGAGCAGATCCACTATATTGGACCTCTCGCCCTCGAAAACGGGGATGCGCGTGTAGCCGCTCTTCATTATCTCGGACATGGTATTGAAGTCCAGCGTTGCATCCCCAGGAATCATGAAGCAATCCCTCAGCGGCGTCATCACGTCCTCTACAGTCTTAGTCCTGAGCTCCAGCGCGCCCTGGATGATGTTCAGCTCCTCTTTCACCAGATCGTTGTAGGGGTCCGTGACGCGCAGCATCTCCAGAAGCTTCTCTCTGTTGTACACGGTTCCTATCTCCTGTCCGAGCAGGTAGTCCAGTAGCTTACTGACTGGGTAGGACGCAGGGAAGGTAAGCAGCATGAAGAACTTGGTGAGGAATATGGTGTTGGCTCCCACAGCGAGGCCGTGCCTGGAGCAGATGGCCTGTGGCACAATTTCCCCAAAAATGACTATACCGATGGTGGACATGACAACAGCAATCAAGCCCGAACCGGCGATATCATCCAGCAAGATGGTTAGCGTGGTGTTCACTAACACGTTCCCGAGCAGAAGAGAGCATAGCAAATAATTCCCTTGGCTCCTGACCGGCTCTATTTTTTTGGCGTAATTCTTCTCCCTTTCCGTGCCGCAGTTCTGCACTATCTGGAGCTCCATGGGGTCCAGAGCCATGAGCCCCAGGTTCAGCCCGCTGAACATACCGGACAGGCAAAGCAACATGGAGATGAAGATGACCTGGAGCCAGAAAGGCAGCAGAAACTTTTTCTCCTCCACCACTATCACTTTGGTGTCATCCCCATCGTGGTAGATCCAGGTGTTCTCCGTCCGCGGGTCGTGCATCCCGGCCACGGCTGGTGTCGAGGTGGCGATGCAAAGGTAATACGTTTTACTCCTCTCCGTCTTTCGCAAAGGTTTGACCTCAATTTCAACTATACCGGATGTCTTTCGATTCAGGATGATGTAGGGCAATATCATTATATCCGAAGTCCTAAAACCACAGGGGTGCAAGCCGGACGAGTCCTCCTGGCTCTGGTTATCCCCCGAGGAGCTGTCAATGCTCCCAATCGCCCGGCTCCGCTCATGTTCCGTGAAAGCAATTTTGGACCAGGTCTCGTTGTTGATGTTCTGCCCGTACACTCTTAATTTTACCCGAGAGCGCTCACTCACCCGCAGGTAGCCCTTATCCATGAAGGAAATGTCGTCCGTGTCCTCCAGTCGGAGCCCTATGATGACGGTCTCCTCGGACCCTTCCTTGCCACTTGTCGGGGTGACACAGCAGCCAGTGACAGTTAAGAAAATCATCGCCAAAGCTCGGACCCGGTTAAGTGACGCCATTTTTGCAGCGGTGGGTGCTTGGGATAACGGTTCTGCCATATTGATAACAACTGGCAACCAACCTCCTGAATGAAAAGGGCTTTTAAAAATCAGAGCCAGTCGGAGTCCGCCTTCATCTCCGCCCAGGGTTGCCGTGACTTGTGCATCGGGACCTGCTCGTTCCCACTACGTGTCCGACACTGATGACTCGCGAGCGCAGGCTTACGGGCCAACTCGTGCCTCCCCTGGTGTCCCCGATACAGGCGACGGCGACGACCAATCGGGAGGTTCCGCTGGCCGGGAGGCGGGGCGTCCGCAGCCTCCTTGGCGAATCAAATTCCAAAACAAGTGCACCTCATGTTAGGAGACAGATAGGACTTTACTCGTGACTTCTTAAAACATATCATGCTAGAAAAGACAACCACAATACCCGGTCTAAATGTTTAAAAAAGGCACGTGCAAAGATTAAAGGTTAACTAAAATAAATACTACAACATGTTTTATCTATATAGAGACTATCAAAGGTTGTGACATGTTAATTTGTTTTCCTCCTATCGCATTGCATCATACTGCATGCTGAAACTCCGAAGCACTATCTATATCATGTCTCATTTTAATGACAGGTATTACAGTGGACAGTAATATGTTCTTAGATTGACTAACTTGAAGAGGTTAAAGTTGTCAAAACCATTAAACACATATACATGTACGTCATTGAGATGTGTAATACAAAAAACAATTTCTTTAATACAATTATCTCTTATTAGCCTATTTATCTTTTCCCCCTTTAAATTAAACTTAAAATGAAACTAAAGTGAGAGATCCTGACCACCATGTCTTGAACTGGTCCCCTTAACCAAAGCTTTTCCCAAATACAAATGTGCATTTGTACCTTTAGAAATAATGCACTACATCATAGGAGCAAAGATGAAAATAGAAGAGTCATTTCATTAATTAATATTTATTGTGTTTTATCAGAAATAACACATAACCATCACAATAATGAGAAGTAATTTGTACACTTTTGTTGAAGCATATCTTAAAGCCAGTCTGCAAAACAATTAAGCACCGATTTACTAAAACACAGGTTTTAAGGGAAGTAAAAAGTATTGTGTGAATAAACAATGTCAGTTTTATGGGTAAAAAAATAATTAGACTAAGCAGGCATATGACAAAATGAGGCACAAATGAAGAAGTTGCTCTTCTTAATACTGCTCATGGTTGTTAAAAGGTTTTAAATTTGTTGCATTTTTATTTTACCTTACTAAAGTTTTCCTTTTATCTATACAATATAATTATGTTAATGAATTGTTACCATATTTAATCCTTTCATAAAATATTAACTGGGAGCACTTGCAGAACCCTTAAATCCCTCAAAGTGATATTGTTATCTTGTTTGCGCAAGATAATTTATAGCCTAGGTACTCAACATGTGGCCTGTGGACCAGTGTCAGACTTCAAAAATGTTATGTGGCTTCTAATCACCCTTGATTCAACAACAGTTCAGTCAAAACCAATGGATAGTACCGCTGAAAACTAGAAGCAGGGAGCAGATCTCTTCAATTTTAACTATTTTCTTTGACATTATAGCAAAATAAACCACCCTAACCTTAATTTAAAAAATAGTTGGTACAATTTAACAACCACCTCACTCTGATAGGACAAACTAAAATTATTTGATGTGAGATTTCTTTTCCTTAAGGTCCTAAATCATATGCTGGCTCCTTAAATTGGCTCATATGCACTTGAAGCAACTTCAAATACAAACACTTTGATTACACAATAAAACATTTTAAAGTCATCAGCAGAACTCATTTCTCTGCAGGCCATACACTTGTAGTCCTTCACATAGTCATTCAGTATGTGAAGCAAATGGTGGCTTTGTGTAATTGCAATGCAGGGTGTTCCAAAGTGAAACTAAAACTTGACCAGCTGAGATGTCTCCATTATACACTGGGTGGGTGAAGTTGTTTGAGCAACCAGTATCTATTAAATCATGATCTACCCACAAGGTGTTTATTGTTTATCGATGTAATGAAGTTGTGAGGTCATATATGAGGAACATGATTATGTTTAATTAAAATGAATTAATTAATACTCATGGAAGTTCACCAAACATGTAGACATTATTGGTAGGCAGGAAGCTGAGCCTGTTTCTTTGTGCTCTTCCCACCATCATTTGCAGCAGCCAGCAGACTGTGTGCTGCAGCCAGCAGACTGTGTGCTGCAGCATCCCCCAGTGGCTGATGCAGGGCCTTGCACACCCAACTTCAGGGCCAGCTCAAAAGGGTCCTCAATGCCAGCCTGTATGAATAATTCAGCCAAGCAGAAGCATTAAAAGAACAAGCACCCAGTTACAAGAATGTATCATGTAACATTTGTGTTTCATCCCAAATCACTGTAAGCAAGGTCACAAAATTGAAGAAGTGAATCCAGGTACTATTACGGTACATTATAACAGAACACCGGCTCCTCTACATGGAGTCTTGTTATGGCCCTGTGCTTCCTTTATCAGTTACTGGTTGTTCATTAAGTCACAATTTCAAAGCAGCTGTTCTTTCCATGAATAAGACCAAAGGCTTTTTTATTACTATTATCAGCACACTGCTGTAGTGATTACAGAAAACTCTTCCAGACGAGACTTCACACTGTCCAAACTGTTAATAATGAGGTGGATTTTGATAAGCCTTTACCATTTTAATTTACTTCTATTTCTCATATCAGAAGAGAAAAAAAAATCTTTAATGAGCGGTTAACAAGTTAGAGAACTCATTTTAAAAAAAATGTAAAGCGGTGCTGTTAGGTGTATGTGCATAAAATGATTGCAAGCCCTGATGAAATGGTATTCTATTAGCTGAGTGTAGAACATTCCTTCTTGTTCAAGGTTCCCCAGCATGACTCCACAGTCTGGTTATGAGTCCAAGACAGCTGCTTGACCTTGTGCTCGTGCATGTGTGTATGTATGTTTGAGCGGTACGTGAATGTCCAAGAATGTACAGCATGCAGAAGCACATGCATGTGTGTTTATGAGCGCAGTTTGACAGAGGTGCTCTGCCCTCTGGGCGTGTCACACAAATTGATACCAGAAACATACTGACCCCTAATGTGTAAAAGAGACATCCAAGAATTTAAACACAACACTGACCTTAGGTTTGACTCCACAGGGCCCAGTGGGGCCCCCCAGTGGCTGGAAAGTAAAGTCCTCTGCAAATCTGGAATGTGTCAGTATGTTGGCCACCTCTCCATCCACCTCCACAACTTCATTGGCCTACAAAATACATCCAAATCTGAAATCATTTGCACAGTTTAAGCGAGTAGAAGGCTGATGCATATTCTAATACAATATATACAGACCATGAAGGTGTACTGACAGTCAAACTGGAAACTATCCTCTGCCCCTGTAATGCCCCCATTATATATGACTTTGCAGTTCTTGGTGTTCCCCTTGGGGACCTTAAACAAGCGGTATGTGGCAGAAACAAACTTGAAGTCACCTGTATTAAACACACAAGATTGAAATTAAAAAAATAAATAAATTTCAGGTCATGCAAGAAGGTTAGCAGCTCTCAAAATGTAAAATAACTTGGAATCTTGTAATGTTACATTAGTTGTAACTGTAGCTACATAAATATAGGTTAGGAGAAAACCAGCAGTGACATAATAGTGCAAGCTAACTTAGTAATGTTTATTTGTAGGGTTAATCTATAAAATGTTCTTCTTTAAGAACTTGTGCAAAAGGATTCTCTGATAGCATCATTCATGTCGATTGTGCCTGTATGTACAACTGACATGAATGTCACTGGATATTTACTCTTTTCCAGAGCTCTGTAAACTCCAAAGATGGCTGTGTGGGAAAATCCCAGTAGATCATCAATTTCTGAAATAATCATACCAGCTTATCTGGCACTAACAACCACGCCACATTCAAAGTTACCTAAATCACCTCCCCCCCCCATTCTGATGCTCGGTCTGAACTTCAGCAGGTCATCATGACCATGTCGACATGCCTATGCGCACCGAGCTGCAGTCATGTGATTTACTGACTAGATATTTGCATTAGAAAGCAGCTGAACAGATGTACCTAACAAAGTGGCTGTTGAGTGTAATTCTGTATCAAGCAAATAATGCAAAAGTCAAGCAAGTAAAAAAGCTGTCAAACCAAGAATGTCCTGCAGTTCCTTGTTGTCAACAGTGATGACACTGGCCGTAACCAGCCGTGGGGGGCTGAAGCCCACTTTTTCAGCCAATTGCAGGAGATCCTTCCAGCAGAGTGCTCCAGCAAGGCACTCACCTGCAAAGATAAAACAGATTATGATATTCTGGTGGGTGCTTGTCAATTTATGGCAGTAGAATATTAATTAGACACACCCCATAACACTTTGTGATTTTTAATTTCCTCTGTTAGTCTTCCATTGCTGTAAATGTCACTGAAGTACAGCTCACCACCATCCTAATGAGGAAAAATGAGAAAGTGTATGTAAATATTTGCTTAGCTTTGCTGTCATAGTTTTATGATTGAAGATTTAATAACAATATTTAAAAAAATGAGAAGCAGCGTACCTTAAGTACTTTGTAAGCTTCAGTCAGTACCAGCCTCTTGTCTGGAGAAAGATTCACCACACAGTTGGAGCTAAGCAAAAGCAGAAGATGTTCAAAACTGTTATTCTATGATTATATATTGTTAAACTGCACACAAAAAAGGATTAGTAAGACACCTTACATAATTACATCAAACGAGTCATTTTCCAGACCTGCCTCGGTCAAGGCTTCGATGTAGCCTTGGACAAAATTTATATTTGGCTTCTTGTAACCAAACTCTTTCATATGATGGTCCACATAGGTCCTGGCCAACTCCAGCTGGAATTAAAAAAAAAAAAGAAAAAAAAAAAAGAAGGTATTTATCAGAAAATAAGTCCAAAACTTTTTGGTTGTATTTAAGGCATGCATGCATACAGAACAGAGTTTTGTCTTTACAAATTAAGAAGTTGAAAAATCTTCATTTAGAAGATTTTAACAGCCTTAAATAGAGTTTTGGAGATATTCTGAGTTCAATTCAGTATCATTTAACCATCAGCTAGGATGCACCGATTAATCATAAGGCCAATGCAGCGATACGGATGCTCAATACCTGGCCATCAGTCATGTCAATACCAGTGACATGTCCCTTCTCACCCACAAGCTGACTCAACATATAGCAGTCCCTCCCACTTCCGCTGCCCAAGTCTAGTATCCTGCAGCCCTCTAAGCATTCTGGCACAACCAAACCACAGCCATAGTACCTGTGGGAGACAAAAACATATCAGGTTCACTGATTTTGAAGTGTGACTAGAAGAACAGAGAGGTCAGCAACCCACTAACCTAGCAGTGATTTCAGGGTGTACTTTCTTCAGTGCCTGGCGAATGAAGTCAGGGGTGGGCTGGACTGGAGCCACACAGGCATTGGTCTTTAGGTCTGAGGTTTTCTTCAGCCTCTTGCCATAATAATCCTTTTTTGACAAAAGAAATCTTGGTAACAGTAGCTCCTCATTATGAAGCAGACTATTTATTTATAAATAAACAGTTTGTTTGCTCCCGTTGTCTCAGCAACATAAATAAAATCCTTTGGGACCCATCTCACCATGATGATGCACTGTTTGAACATCTACCTTCAGGCAGACGTTTCAGAGCCATAAAGACATAATAGACTAAGGAGCTTAGTCTGTTAAGCTTTTATCCCTCAGCCATCAACATGCTGAAGACTGCTAAATTACGGACAACCAGATTCAATACAACTTACATATACAATGTTTACATTGTTACAGCATGATCTCATGTTTACATGTTTACAATTGTAGTTACCCTTGGTATTCAAGCTAACACCAGCAAACGGGAAGAAGCACAATATGGAAACGATTGTGTGTGTGTGTGTGTGTATATTTAAATAAATAA
>NW_005187466.1:1212911-1220802 GCF_000239375.1 Pundamilia nyererei | reverse complement strand
ATATATAGATAGATAGGTATATATACACTAATTTCTATTCTTCTTTTGCACTGAGGTAATTGCACCTCAATTTCCCTGTTTAATGTTTCATTGCTATAATGTCAATACAGATTGTGATTCTGATACTGTCTGACTCTGAGGCTGCATTGGAAACTGACCATACAAGCAATGGAACAAAACTGCTGGACAGACACCTTAATGAGCACAACTACAGCTAACATGTGTTTATTTTTAAATGACAGATGATCTGTACAAACAGATCATTTACTCATCAGGGGCCAGATCTGTTTTAACAGTTACATAAATACTGAAAATAGGCTAACAACACTCTGTCATGAGCAGTCCCACTACCGACTGGTGTTATCTTACCTTCACATCCACGTGAATCGTGCTATCAGAGAATCCCTTTGGACACGTACTTTAAAAAGAGAAAAGAAAAAAGAAAACATGAGTTACAGATTAGCCCTCCAAATACACGTCAGTAAGTTAGCCTACGCCAAGTCACTGCTAGTTCTCTGCTGACTTAAACTGATGTAGCTTTAGTTACAAGTAAGGTCACATTACAAGATCACAAGTTATTTTAGTCTTTAACTTGACACTTTATCACTATTGTTTCTTTAAAATAACCGTGCACGTATCATAACAACATTAAAGGTGAAGGTTCAACCTGACACACGTCACTCGCTGAATTTAGAACAGCTGCAGCTTGAAATTGGACAATGCACAAGGATTAGGCTGTTTTTACCTCTTTCCATGGTCCATGGTTACATTACGTTCGCTTCCCAAGTAAAGGAAAATCTCAGGGTGCTGTCAAGTTTCCTTACTTTGAACGAACATTGTGCGTTTCACTTCCTGTTTTACCAGCGCGCCCTCTACTTGCCTCACTGCCTAACATAACAGCAACAATGTGACAGCATTTCACATTGTTGCTGTATTAATTCAATGCATTTGATTTGATTTAATAGAAACAAGGCTATCGATTTCATGGGGATTTCCAAGAGGAAGCATGGGACACTCCCACCAATCATTCAGCTCAATAATAATAGATAAATAATTAAAACTAGGAGTTACAGAATATAATAATATTATACTATATTATAATATTGCCTTCTTGTTAAATGGTAAGGTGCCTTCCATATGTGGCCAGTGACGGTTTATCAGTTTACAATAAAAACAGCTGTCCACCTGCAAGTAAACCGTTTTTATTATATGTGGCAAAAGTGCCACAGCTTCAAACTGGAACATACACAGCATTATAGGTGCATAGCAGCATATGGGAGGCTACTAAAAGTCAAAATTCAAATTTTGACAAAGTTAGACAACCTTCTGGGAAGGTACTAAGGAGTGCTTGTGATATTGTACAAAATCCTAATTACATGTGTATGGGACTTTACACATATGCCTGATGGATGGAGATGCCATCAGGCACCCCCAGGATGGACCCTGCCTTTCACCCAATGACAGCTGGGATAAGCTCCAATCAGCTTGTCAGTGGCTGATTAGCGCCATTTGTTAGGAACCTTGACCTCTACAATAACATCACTCAGTAGAACCACTCTGAAATTAAGTCACGGACACAGTGATTGACTACAATTAAGCATTTTTATTGAACATACATCCATCTTAGTTGTCATAATAAATGGCTTATGTCAAGAAGTGCAAAACCACACACACTTATGAAGAAAGAAAAATGTCTTTGGCGAGATGCCCCTGATCTTGTTAACAAATTACCTACTGTACTGTTAGTTAAACGTACCCTTCACACAACTTCAGTTTAAGTCTCAGAAGAACTTAAGTCTTTCTCAACAAAAAAACAATAATACCCACAAGAAGAAGAAGAAAAAAAAAGAATCTGTCCATAATGATAAAGCTAATGATTTCATAAAAATGATTAAAGCAACTATTTGGTTCATGAACATGTTACAGAATGTTGTACATGATTTGTAATATAAAGTGGTTTTGAGATTTTATACAGTTCCGTTATTTTTTCAAAGAATCAGACAATATGAAAAATAGCTCATCTTTCGACGACATGTACCACAATTACACAATGACATCTTCTAGCTTGCGGAAAGCATTAACGGATAAAGCACTTTCGAGTTTGTTTAGGCTTTGATGGGCAAAAGTCAATCAGCTTAACTGTTTATGCAGAAAGTTACTTTCCTTTTGTGCTGGAAATTCTGGGAAACCATTTTCTCCTCGAGCCGTAAAACTAACGGCTGAAACATTTGTGCTTTTCAGAATTGCAATTTGTGCATCTTTTCAGGTACTCCAAGTAGATTAATTGCATGGCATAATGGTGTAGTCTCATCAGTTGTGGCTACTTAAAGAGATTAGACATAGATTTCTTTGTGGAGGTTTCACAAGGCATCTTTTATTTGTGTTTATCATCTATGGCATACCACTAGAAGCTCAGGAGGCTAGATTGTCAGCATTCAAACTCCTAAAATAACGGGAACTGACAACTATATTCTTTTCCTCTACCACATTGTCTTTGTTTTGTAACAGCAGTGCAGCATTATACATATTGTACCATGCTGTACCATAATAGTCTCATAAAGGTCCTGTTGTGCAAAAGCTTATTTTTAAGATACTCTGGTATCCATAACAGCCAATGACTTATTTCATTACCTTATGCTCATGTCTAATAAGAAACTAATCTCTAATCTTCCCACTAATATGTACATGTATATATTTTTTTGACTGCTTATCCAACTACAGTTACAAGGTTACTGGAGCCTGCCATATCAGACATTATGTACATCCTGGACACGTCTCCATTCAAACTCAAACTTAGGGATAGAAATGTAAATTTACCAAAGATGGAAATTGAAGCACCATGATGAAAACCACACAAGCTCAGAAAGAACATGCAAACAGAGAAAGGCAGGTTCAAACTGCTCTGTTGGGTTAAATACTTATGTTAAAAGTAATTTGTGTGCAAACTCCTTGCTTCATAACCATAGCCTTTATTAAATCCTCATTTTAATACAAACTTATACGGGATGAATGTCTAAATGAAGAAAACATATATATATACATTAAAAGTAACATTTCCTTTCTTGATTGAACAGTACAAATGCAGATGACTGGAAATATAAACCCTGGTTTTAAAAAAGAAAAGAAAAGAAAAAAAAAGAAGTCACTTTTCCAGTTGACTAAAATTAGCCTTAATGTGCCTTCAATGAGACGTTAAATGTTTCATGTATGAATAGCAAAGCTGAATAATGTCAAAACTGCGGTGATATGAAAATTCTATACAAATAGTGTTAAAAGTTATGATGTTTTTTCACTGTAAAGCTGGTGAAGGTGATAATTCATTAAAGTGACTTTAAAATGTGAGGTGTGATGTTGCCCGTCTCACGTGTAATCTCTATGAAGCTTAACATTCAGTTCATGTTTTTGGTACCTGCTTTCTCTGGGTCTCTCAACATAATGGAAGCCTAGCATTGTCCATCAAATTTCTGCATTTTTAAGGGGGTAGGCACATACTACAAACATTCAACAAATCAATTTTAAAAATGATTGTATACAAAACAAATCTGCTGCATTCCCTACTAACATTTCAGAGGTCCATTTCTCACACATTACAACAAAATGGTAAGAAGGTAATTATCTACTGCTAATTTAAGACTAGATTTAAACAACCGTAGCATCTGCAAGATAAATACCATTTGTGCAAAAGAGGAACTGTTCTCATGAAGATTTGTTAATGCACTAACACTTCCCTATCACTAGTGAGACTTACATAGCAACAAAAACAGACAAAAGGCAGCATGGTTTTGAACTGCTGAAAAAGCACTTTAGAAACATGAGTCTAACAGGACATCCCCCAAAGTCTTGTTCTGACATCCCTGTACAATATCAGCTTACATAAACACATACTTTGGGTAAATCCACATCATACTTGTCCAAAAATGTTTCTGCTGTGTGTTGTTTTATTACATAGTTCACTACCTGCAGAGAACAAATAGCTTTGCAGAATTGTTGCAAGCACCTGGCAAAGAGAGCTACATTCATCCTAGGCAGTGAACGTCCTGTTCTGACAGCACAACTTCAGCCATCATATGTATCAGTAGCTTTTGTTGTACGAGAAGGGCAAATGAAGGACTCTGTGTGCGTAGTCTGAAGTCCCAATTGCCACAGGATATTAAAGGGCCTTACAGACCAAATATAACCCAAAATACACAGGTTAAGGCCACTGTTCCACACAGGAGCGTGCTTTTTCAACCTCTGGCTTTCAGACAATTTTTAGCAGAGATCCTACTTGCTGCTCCCTCTCTTCTCACTTGTTTTATCTAAGATGCACACATTCATAAAAAAGACTTAGAAAGCAAACACTTCCTGAAGTACAAAAACAGTGTAGTGCTCTCCTTCCCTCGTGACAAAGGTGTGTTAACTTTGCTTCAGCCCTGTGGCTCAGTGCTGGTGCTGTGTGCTGGTCCTTCCTGCTCATTGATGGTGTGGAGGAGGAGGCACAAAGGAGGGTTTAGGGAGCCACTACTTATCTGGTGAGCAGGCTGGGGACTTCCTGTTGGCCCACATCCAGGCCGCCTATCAACTTCCCCAAGAGCCTGCTCCTCCTCCACACAGAAGGAGGCCTGATGGCTGCAGCTGTCACAGAATTCGCCTGCTTCCTCCTCTTCCTCGTCAGCTTTCTCATGCCCCAGAAGGCTCTCTAGCTCCCTTAACTCCTTGCTTTCCTGGCCTGTACTTCCAGCTCCACTACAACCACTGCTCCCACGTGTGCCACACACACACACCTCAATCCCAGAATCACCTGTAATTCGCCGCCTCCTTCCACTGGGGAGTCGCTCTTTGTCCTCAACACTACCATCTGACAGGCTGAGATCCTTCAGCAGGGGGTTCTTGCAGGAGTCATCCCCACTTTCGCTTAGTTTTTCCTGGTTGGCGAGTCCCTCTCTGCTAAGCCCTTCTGAGAGCAGTATCACGCCTGAATTTTGTGCCGTTTGCACGGACTTGGTGTCAGGCTTTGGCCTCAAGTCTAAGGTGGGAGGTTGTGGTTCCTCTATGGTGGGCCTACAACACAGGCTATCAGAGACTGGGGGAACTGGGGAAGGCTGAATGGCTGTACAGTGTCCTTGCTGCTGCTCAGGAGCCAGTGGACTAGAAGCCACTGAGGATGGGCCAGTCTGTAAGGCACTGTAGGGAGGGGGAGGAGTTGGCGGCCGGTTGACCACCTCTTCATATTCAGGTAGGAGGTAGTTTGGCAGAAACCCTATAGGAAAAGAAAAAAAATGCTTTAAAAAGGCTATAAA
Organism: Pundamilia nyererei; assembly: GCF_000239375.1. Classification (NCBI taxonomy): domain Eukaryota; kingdom Metazoa; phylum Chordata; class Actinopteri; order Cichliformes; family Cichlidae; genus Pundamilia; species Pundamilia nyererei. The sequence continues at coordinate 1,215,523 of NW_005187466.1, read as the reverse complement.
AGCACATGAATAAATACATGCCATGTACACCACTGATTATACACACAGGTTTCTGACCTGCCAAAAGAAAAGAAGACACTTTGACCTCACTGAACTCCACAGACCAGAATTCAGACAGTTCCAAAACAAAGCAATAGGGTAAAAATGTGACAACAAAAGCTTATTTGTGGGTCAAGTGTGTGCTGAGGGCCATTGTAATCTCACGTTACAACAGTGGCAAGGTACCAAGACAACAATGTTGGTCATTTCCTGTAAACTGAAGCATGCAAACAGGGAAGGTTCTGGCAACACCACAACATGTGGAACCATAGAAAGAGTTCCCTGTAAACTGCATCTGTGACAGGTTCCACTGTGTAGTAGGTGCAAAGCCGTTTTTTTAAACAAGTTTAAGAATAGTATGTGCAATTTTTTTCAGTAAAAGCAGCTGCAGCTATCAGTTATTTTATTAATCGAGTAACCTATTCATTCATTAATCATGTAATCAGATAAGAAATTTGTTTTTCTTATTAATGAGCAATAATAAATACTCAAAAGTTGCAGTTGATCTGCATATTTCCAATAAACTTCTGTTGAGTTACAGCTGATTTTTCTATGTATAAAACAAACTTCGGTGGAGGGAGTTACAAAGTTTGCTTCTTATCACCTTGGGAGTTTGTTGATCAGGTGCTTTGATGAAGAACCCGAGATTTTTACCCAGTAAACAGCGCTGCTGTTATGGATATTAGAAACACATTTTCTTTCACTCAACCTGAGCTCACCATCTTAATAACGGCTCCACCTGTTTGCTTTGTACCAACTCCACGTTAAACTGTGCCAGTGTCATCATCTCTGCTGCCGTTGTGTTATCATTGTGTGTGGGCTTAATGTTGTCAAACTTTTCATTGCTCCCAAATATGTTTTTATTGCAGGTCTGTTTTAGTCGCAAATGTGACTCGCGTTTCCATTGCGACAGTGGCATGCTACAGATCTGTGTGTTAAACGAAACACTTAAGCAAAGAATTTGTGTCGAGAAATATTTATCGAATCACTCGATTAATTGTTGCAGCTCTAGTTTTGGAACAAATGATAAATACTGTACGAACTGTACTGTATTGATGTGTACTCATGTTCCATTTAATAACCATCACTATTAAGAATAAAAATCTCAAATGCATTTCTTACAGTAATTCTAGAGCTGATACCAGTTGACTTAATTCCATGTTCACCGATTTCTCAAAACTTTGGATTGTTGACCAAATAATAGGAAACTGAGCCCGTTTTAAACTCTTGTGAGCAGTCTTAAACCAGTTCACAATTTTTGGATTGATCCTAAAGGATTAATAAAGTAACAGTAATTACTTTATTTTAGGCTTTTTGCTTTAAATACAACAAAGACACATTATCATCTCCTTAAAGAGAGCTCAAAAACACTGCAGAGTTCATTTGTTATGTTCACCACTATAACCAACTCTAGTTCACTTGAAACTGTTCATGCAAACCAATAAAATGATGAAACGTTAAATACATAATTGCTCAGTTACGATTAAAAAAAAAAAAAAAAAAAAGCTTAATAAATAGTAAAAATATCAACATCAGATTTTGTTGTTTTGTTTCTCTTGCTGTTGTTGTTGTTTTTTTGTTTTTTTTAAAGATTTATATAATGTGGGTGTATGTGGTGGCAGAGCTTACTGAAGTAAAAGGGCACAGAGGGGTAGTTGTGTGCTTCACGGTAAGCAATGAGGTTGATCTCGTGCTGCCGTTGTTGCTGCTGTAGTCTGTGTTTGGTGCGGCGATGATGACATACACAGCAGCAGCTTAAAATGAAGATGATTGCCCACACCAACCAAAACCCTAAAATCAGAGGAAGAGCAATTTAGTTTAGTTAATACATGTGAAAACAATGTGACTTTTTTAATATTAAGCAAAACAACATAGTTCAAAGTGGGCAAAAATGTGCTCTCCATTATCCATGTGGTGATGTAACAAGTGCCTGCTGCTAACACAAACATAACATTGCAGATCAAACAGTTCAACACAGTGAAACATCTACACGCTTATACTATGCTATAAACAACTATGTATGCATTGCATTATAAGCTTTACACCATGAAAATCCATTTAAACATCAGAGTTCCTTCTTATCAGTACAACAGTACTGACAGATTTTCATTCTTTTTCACTTTGGCACCAGAGCTGTATGACGTCAGCACCCCAATTTCTACATAGTTTTGAAGGCATACCATATAGACGTCTTTCAGGCTACTTAGCCTGAAATATTCTGTTTTGACCTCATAGTATAATGAGTGCTAATAACTGGATCCATTTCAAAATGTGGAGGTTTGCAGGACATCAACATAAAAAATTATAAAAGAAAGCTGACTTGGATTAGGTGTGGGTGATATATCACATATACTTCACGTATGAAAAGTTTTTACATGTAAGATGGTTAAAATGGCTCTATCATAGCCACTGAGTATAAATTGCCATGGCAATATTAAGCTGTCTGCATGTAACTCACTGTGAACACACACCCCCTACCCAATGCTGCAAATGGATCACTAATCCAATTCCACCTGGAAATTTTTTACCTGGCACCCTGTGCTGAGCATGCGTGTTTAGATTCTACCAGATGG
>NW_005187466.1:1205541-1211478 GCF_000239375.1 Pundamilia nyererei | reverse complement strand
TGCTGAGCGCCGTGTACCACATAAAATTTTCCTCATATCACCCAGCCCTGCTAATACAGTCTTGAATGCAACGTGAGACATTTTCTTTTATTCAGGGCACTGAAGAATCTTAGTTCATTACATCAATATTTTTTGGCAAGCTGCATTTTACTCCCCATCATGTCCTCAGTGAATAATTAATGCTGTAATATAATTCCCTCTATTTTTACAGGGAGCCCACACCAATTGCTATACCTCACTTTTGCCCTTGAGGCAACCTTTTTGTAACTGCGGCTAGGCAAGACTTCAAATTTACCAAACATAAATGCACTAAGGCAGATAATGCAACTCTGCATTAGTAGTCACCATTTCCAGCAGGGCATATACAGACAAGTGACAAATTAAGGGAAAAAACATTGATGCAGTAGCTCTGCAATGGTTTAGAAGATGATTTTGCTTATATGGTTTGGGACCCAGATGAACACCTATGGAAAAATGTTGTCCTTTGAGCTGTTCCTCCAACTTCTTTAAAACACCCAATACATTCAACAGATATGCAGAATCAATGGTAAAGTACCTGACTAAAACACTAGAGTATTAGGTTATTTCAACAGTGCCAGCTGATAAGCAACAAGAACAGTTTCACCATTACATAATTTGTAGATTTATGAGAGCTGATAAGCCATTTTTATTACCCAGCTGAGTGCATGCCATGGTTAAAAAAAGGTTTGAGTACCTATTAAGAATCTTTATGTGAAGAAAACAACAACAATTTAATTTAAACATTAGTATTCCCCAGTGTAACACTGTACAGGAAATTCTCAATAAAGCACAAGCTTCACTATGTTTTTAATGGTGATATTCTTGTATCTGTTACTTATCTTAACAGCAGTCCCTGCCATGATATCACAATGTTGATTACATTGCACTCAGAGAGTTCCTGCAAATCTGTGACCTCTGACTACAGAGAGCTAAGACTAAAACTACACAGGTGCGCCTAAAATATAATAGAATTGAGATGATGAATGCTGAATATGCATTTAGACATAGTAATAATAAACAAGTTAAACTGCTAATGAAACAAGGCAGCCCCTATAGATTTTATAACTGGACTCACTCATTATGCCAGCGTTGCACCCTTTCATCCTTGTCTGTCCTCTTGCCCTTTATTTCTATTAAGCACTTTTTCCAGCATCCCAAATTTTCCCCTTATAAATACTTTAACCTGGTGAACATGATCTGCTCCATCTGACCATGAGCGTTTGCTCACTGTTGCTGGCAGTCTTCGTTTAAGAACAAAATGTAAATTTAATTCTGAGGATGACACTCCACTTCGAGACATCTAATCTTGTTTTGTAAGGTTGCTTAAACTACAATTTTTTTTGTTTTACAAAAAAGCATCACAATTTATGTGTCCCAGTCTTGTTTCGGTACTAAGTGTATTTATCCCATTACTCTTTCAGTCCTTATTACAATGCATCAGCTTAATATTACAATGATTGATTTTGTCATACCTTGTCTTTTAGTGCCTGTCACAGAGTGAAAGGTTTAAGAATTAGGATCAAACACACAAGAAGAAAATTAGACTTACACCAAAGCTCATAGTAGTAACTGCAGCACTGAGATTCCCCACAGCAATGTCCAGACTCACAGATGTAGCTCTGGTTGTTAACACCTTCACAGTGCAGCAGGCTCTACAAAACAAGTAAAGAAATGCAGTCACTTGTTAGTAGCTACGTCCAATAACAAAGACAAAATAAAAATTATCTGAGCCTATAACACGACAAAAAAAGTCTACAAAATGAAACTGGTTTGAACAACATGGTCGTCACTGCCACCGACAGGAGTATTATGTTCTTTAAGTTCTCCATACTTATGGATATAAATACAATTTTAGTCAGCTTACTAAAGCATACACCTTATCTGGGGTTTTGTTAATCTTTCTGAACATTTGGTTGACATAGGTTAATTATCCCCATATTTGTGACACAAAGAAAAAAGAAATATCAAAATCAATTACTTATTTTCACTTGCCAACAGAACAATGACATGTACATCTACTTTAAATCCGATATCAGCCAATATTATCTTCTTAGAGTAAAGTGGTGATACAGAATCCTGATACTTTAATATGAGAAAGAATGCAGAAGATTTAAAACAAACAAACAAAATACAAACAACAAACAAATCAAAACACACACACACACACACACACACACACACACACACACACCTAACCTTGATTTGTCATTGTGAATATTAATAATATCACTGCAGATAATGTAGAAGCCATACATTTATACTTGTTCTGAACTGAACATGTCGTAATCACTTATGCTTGGAAACTACTAGAATTTCACTAATGTTTAAGACACATATCAAGTGTAAATGTATGAATCACAGCCAGCACAAAAACCACCCAGTATGCTTCCCAGAACAGTGAAAAAGAAAAGAAATTTAAATTCAAACTTCAGCTAAGGCCAAATGAGAATGAGGAAAATGTCAAAAATAAATAGGGCACTTGTCTCCACTTCAAGCACGTGGTTGCTTGTTTTAACAGTCAATATAGCAAACTAGCAGCGTGGTCAACAGTTAACTTTACAAAACATGTTAGTGAGCTGACTGCTACCAAACCTGTAAAAACTTCCATTGTGAAATAAACAGAGAAGACAGGTCACTATAGAAAAAAAAAAGAAAAAGGAGAGAGCATTGTAATCAAAAACCTTGAGACAGCTTTACAAACTTTTCCAAGTAGATCAGTTATTCTAGATTAGCTTAATGATTAGCTAACCAAAGTTCTATAACTGGATTTTCTATCTCTCTGTAGATTACCAGTGCAGGTCCCCGACTGAGAGGCATGATGATCATGGGTCCACAAATCCTAGACAGGTTTCCTCTACCACATGGGTCATTAAAGTCAAACAGCTCTCAAGCATACTCTCACCCTCTCACACAGCCTTCCTCTCCGTCTTTGTAGACCATACACACACACACCCCTCCCACACTCCCTCGGCCCACTCCAATCCAGGCCCAAACAGTGGACAAGGATTGCTTTACGGAAATTTCCAAGCAGCAGTGGAGAGCGAGCTGCTAGCTGAGACACTGCATGAAAATAAGTTGTGCAGAGTGGTGAGAAGTGTGTTAAGTATGAGGGAGGGAGAGAACGAAAGAAAATCAAAGAAACTCCAGAAACACAAAAATGATTTGTCACACAAGAAACACCAGATCAGCACAAAACAAACTGCTGACATAAAATTATAGCCCCGATTTCAAATCTGATGGACTGTCAGCCGTTTTGGCTTCATCAACATGACATTTTTTAAAATTCAGTTCCACAGCTTTAATTCTCTGTAATAATTACTGGATGTTCTGTTCCTTAAGTTTGTTTTTTGATAACATCAGCTGTTTTCACTGACTCACAAGCCAATCTCAACCATATGCTGTGCTCCTTTGGGGTTGGGCTTTTTATTGCAATTCAGTAGAGATAACCATCTAGTTTGTTTGGGTCTTCAGCACTGAGTGTTCAGTCATCAGTGCTGCATGCAAAGAATGGGGTAATGAATGGGGAGGGGGCTTCAAGATTTTACAAAACAGTTTAACAGGAAAAAGTACTATAGTTAAGTCTTTAACATGAACATGCATGAACTAATCTGTTTTGTCGAAAAAAGATCAGGTGATTACCACTAACTAGACCTAAAAAAAAAAACCCCACACATCTGAGAGCACTCCCAGTTCTTACTTTTTAGTCACCCTAAGAGACTGTGAGCGAGCAAAGAATCTGGACTAGTGAGATTCCCCTGTCTCTAATCCAAGCAATCAACAGAGACAATCCACCTCTCTTATGCCACACTTGCAGATTAAAGGCAGATTTGGTTACTGTCTCTGAGATTACTGTTGCATCAGAAAATAAATTAAGCTTATTAATGAGAACTTGCTGAAATGACCAGTTCAAACATCTGCTGGTGACAATCAGACACTGTTACTGGAGATACAAGGCAGCAGTTCTTTCTTAAGTCTTGACTGCACAATCAGAGTTGATCCACTTAGCTCAGGCCTGTAGAACTTGGCAAGTCAGACGATGCATGCAAGGACCTCGCTGCCCTTTTATTAATCTGTCCTACAACAAAGAAAGGCACCCTTTCATAGTCATGAAGGTTATGCATAACAAAAAACTCCTGCAGCAACCGTAAATGCTATGAATGCACCCGAGAAAGGTGCGGCAGCTTAGGAGGAGAGTTTAGTAAACCAGAGTTGCTGAATTTTATCTCCAAGTTAACAAACAGTATGTTCACAGCAGCTAAAGATTTGCCTCAAGAGAAAACATTTATACAACAGTTTTGGCTGTTTAAGAGGTTGTTAATTTCTAAAATTACAAACTGGATTATCTATGATTGGCTTTACATCTGATGTCTTCCAATATAGCGTAAGCTACACTTTGCAACATTACCATGTCAGAAACTTCTCCTTTTATACAGTGCAGAGGTATTACTGATGCTAATTCTTTCTGAAGAGTCCCATGGCTAGGGAAGACCTTTTAAGCTTTTGAGGCTGATGTTTTTTGTTTTGTTTTTTTTTAAAAACCTGATGACTGTGTTTCCACTGTTAGGAAATTATTTTACTGAAAAAAGGGAAGGCAAAACAAACATTTCAGGGTGCTTATGTGTGTGAAGAAAGCAAGAGATGGACGGGGACAAGGATCCTAGTCTCAAAGGCTGCCCTTACTTTACCCTATGATTGAGAGGGACTGCAGGATTTAGGGCCAGTTTGAAAAGGCTTTAAGTCAAAATAGCAGTGAAAAGCCAAACCATGTGCCTTTTTAGCCTTTTGTTTCTCCTACTCCTTTAAACGGTTAAGTAAAGAAACAAAGAATCGCAGACTTTTAGCAGTGATGAATACCAACCTACCACCCATTAAAACATCAGAGTGACAGCTCATGCAGGTCAAGCTTAAAGTTTTAGCTTTGTCTTTCACTACCCTGGGAAGTCTTTTTTTCGCTTTTTTTTTTGTAATTTTAATGTGTGAATGGACCTTTTTTTCAAACTTACATTGTATAATGAAGAGAATAACTCTTATTATGAACCGCTGCCAAACGGTAATCAACATAATCACTTATTATAATAACATGAAACCGATACAATATACCTGAAATCACTATATTAAGTTTTGGAGGTGTGAAAGCACATGGCACATATAGTCGGGATCTTGTGCTGCATCTATTGCATCTACTAAGTTTATACTTCTGTTGTCAGCAAATTACCTGCACACACGTGCACTGATAACATAAAGACATAAAGCATGTGACATTACATTGATAATAGTAGTCATCTGTAATTACTTTACTCCCAAAGTGCTGAACTTACTCATAATCTATTACACTACACATGTCAAAACTTGTGAAGAATTTAACCTAAATTAAGTATTAAAGCCAGTAGGATAATAATTTTCCCTTTCTTCTTTTTTCTTGCCAGTACTGAGTACAAAAAAACCCTCCCTGGAAGTGTTACTGGACATAAGCAACGAGTTAACGATTCTGGTCACACAGGAATGCCCATTAAATTCAAACTTCACATTTAGTGCTCACATTATGTTGTCACATTGCTCCTGATTAATAAAACTTTGCTAGGCTCTAGCCAGCCTTTCTGTGATTGGTTGTTGAGTTGTTAGTTGGGTGAAGACTGTTTGTAACACTGTTAAATTTCAATGAAAATAAAAAACAAATATTTCCTTCATCAGCTTTTCTTGTAAGTACACAAGTGAACTGTAGCTTTCACTTGGTGAGACTTCTCACTGTGTAGGGCTGCCACAAACGATTATTTTGATAGTCGACTAGTCACCGATTATTTTTGCGATTAGTCGACTAATCAGATCATCATCCATTGGACGTAAAACTACAGCTTATTGCACCAGCAGCATCTGCTCTTATATAACTATCATTAGCTTACAGCTTTAAGTGTTTAA
>NW_005187466.1:1169371-1203083 GCF_000239375.1 Pundamilia nyererei | reverse complement strand
TAGTGTTGTAAACTTCCGAATTCATCATGATACGTCTATCAGCAGTGATATCATTAATAAAAACTAGTAACCCAGCTCCACTTGCAGCCATACATGCTGACAGTGGCCTCCACACCATTTGACAGATAATATTGTAAGTTTCAGATAATGAACCTCTTTCACCACGTCTGCCTTCCCATTATTGTGGTAGAAGTTAATCTTGGTTTAATCTTTCCAGTGTTTTTTCTATTCTTTTTTCATTACTGGACAGGTGCTTGTCAAACCAAATCTGGCCATCATGTTCTGGATTGTAGACTTTGACAATAATACACCTTCCTCCATGTCTAGATGTTTTTAACGGCATATCCTGGCCAGCACAAAGAGTACTACAATCACCCGCTTTAGTCATTTTCTGTGGTCTTTCATTTCTTCTGGGGTTGCTGAGCTGGCTGGTGCATTCCTTCTTCTTAAGAATGAACTGTTGATTTGGCCACTCCTTCAGTTTTTGCTGTCTCTAGAATAGTTTTATTTTGATTTTACAGCCCAATGATGTCCTCCTACACTTGTATCTAGATCTCTTTGGACTTTGTTTGAAAGTTGCAGCGAACAGCTACCAAATGCAGTTCAGTTCAAGCTCGTGAAGATGCATTTCTGGTGTGTCCATGACACTATGCAATGCATTATAGACCTCAGCTTTGGCGTCCCAACACACCAAGTGTTCTCTTTACGTTTTTATCTTACCACTGAAAAGTCATATGTTCAAGGCCAATTTTGTTTCCAAATATGTTGTGTGTCACAGAAAATACAACAATATGGTTTAATACAGCATGCCTCCAGAAGTGGGGGGAAAGTACCATTAATGTAATCTAGAACAAGGACTAATGCATTTAAAACATCACCCCTGACCCCCTTTAGAGTAATAAGCCTTCTTATTGAGGATATACAGTTCATGTATGTTCATGTAATTTTAAAAAAAAATCACTGCCGATTTTATACTGTATGTGTTAAAACTGTACATCACTGTTTACGTAAAAACGAAGAAACTTAAGAATCCAGTTCTGTTCTGTTCACGAAGCTACTCCCAATGTTTTACATTCATTTTTGTAAAAGGAAAACATCAAGGCCCAAAGACTGAAATAATGGGAGCAGACTACCACGAAGCCAAGACAGTGATAATAATATATAGCTCTTCGACACAAATTAATTACAGAGTGAAGTTCATACGAGCTATTTTTATGTTGCTGGTAACTACACCGCTCTTGGTCCAAGTCAGACGATTTTGTTCTGTTTACTGCTATGGCAGCAGTCAGGCATGAAGAACTGCTTTTGCTAATCGTGCTACTCACTTCTGGCTAAAATGTCAACCGCCTATCATAAAGAAAACAGACCAAGGCCCTGACTCACTGATCTTTGTGTTTTTTACTTCAACGGTGCGTTAGCTGCCGAAGCTAGCAGCCGAAGTTAGCTAGCAAACAGGCAGCTAACGTATTTCCTGACAACACGGTAAGAGTTGCAGCAGGCAAATATCAACGACAGCAGATTTTTAAAAATGTATCAAAGACTAGGCGAGCTTGTTATAAAGCAGAATAAAAATTCCCTATTCGGATAGTCGTCTACCTTAGCCCGGTATCTAGCTAGCTAGCTGAGAAAGCCTTGTTTTTGAGTGAGCAACCTTACCGTGTCGGCTGCTGCGGACTCGGTGGGGGTGACAGAGCCAACAGCGTGCAAAAACAATCCCATTTTAAGACCCGAACATTCGCCTCTCATTCCTCCAAAGGGGGCTCTGACTACAACAGAAACATAGGCATGCAAAACACTTGTTTTCATAAACTGTGTTCGACTATCTTTAAGTATTTCTCGGCCCGTATCGCGTTGCGAGGCCGCTGTAAGCACCGCCTCCTTTGCTTATTGGGCATTACAAAAAAACGATGCTAACGCAACTGGTTGCTGTCGGTGCCACTGACTGATACAGCTGTTATACAAGCCGTTCCCTAGCTCAGGCACTCCGCTTCGGTCAGCTGGGTGTGGCGTGGTCACCTCTATAAGTTGCATGTGCGCAACGTGATGGGCGTTCGGTGCCGTGGATCATAACTGGTTTTGCGGATTGACCAGCGATTGGACAGTCCCAGCCAGATGGTCTGGCCAATCACTAATCGGTGCGTCTCCCGTGCATGGGGTTGTTATGATCCTGGGTTAACGTCTCAGTTTCGTGGGAACATACCTTCGGAACAGCCAAGTTCTTCTCAACAGCAAAATAAAAACGTCTGTGTTTTTGTTAGTCGTTTCCTTTATTTGGCCTTTTTGAAGTGATAAAAGTGATGGGAGAGAGGTTCTACGTTGTAACAAAGTTCAAAAACTCTACAACACTTAACTAGTGAATACTCTAACCAGGACTTCTTAGTTCTAAAATAAATAAATATATATGTTAAAGAAAGAAAGACAGACAAACAAGTCGTGTAATCTTTTATTACATTCTGTTATCATCTGTAATATTTAAAAAAAATACTTAAAACATTCAACATCCTCCTGACATGAACTGAAGGTCACTTCACTCACTTAGTGGCACTTATCCCACATTTTTTTCTGAATTTACAAGCCTCTAAAACCTCTTCTGCCAGTATTAGATCACCGTTGTTGTTTAAATTTCACACTTTTAAGTTACCACTGCCACCTCACACCAAAAATCACTCCTGGTTCAAACAAGAATATTCAATTTTGTGCAGTAGCCACAGACATTTTGGAGCTAAACACAGGCAACAAACAAGCTTTAGCTTTTTATAAGTTTGGACTACCACTATTCTTTAATTTGCAAAATATGAATTAGCATCCAAGTCAAATAGGGCTCTTGTATAATCTAAGGACCTGTAAAATATACTTAAAATTGTTTGAGTCCAATAATCATTATTCCTTATCATCATAATTATTTTTCTATAAAACCATAAGCTAATCGTCAAATCATCACCAGTCCCTTTCATGGGGATCTCTGTAGGGTATGTCCAAAAGGCTAAAAACATCCTTCTCTGTCAGTGTGGGAAGTGGAGTGCCACCATGCACCTTCAGACTTCCTTGACGTACCACATCTTTGTTCAGTGAGTGCTCTGATAGGCTCATTCTTTTTGTCTTTGCCAAGGCTCTCATTGAACGGTTAAAGTGTGCCGAACCAGTGAAATACATCAGAGCACAAGCAAACTCATTGTAGGGCACTATGATGATATCCAGCCTGCGATGGCGTTGGTCATGCCCCAGCAAACGACACACACCCATGTATTTCTTCTGCTCACCGTTCTCCTCGTGGCTCACCAGGTCATCAGTTAAAAACCCTTAAAGTAAACAGGTCAGAAATAAAGAGATTTTTATTTAAATAAATAAATAAATAAATAAAATACATGCTTAAGTTTTTCCCATCAACAAAAATGATGCTTACCACTGTCACGGAGTGTCTGTAAGACTTTAGTAAAAATGCCCCTGTGGGACCTGCCATCAGGGTGAGATATAAGTACATCAACATCTCCACATGTGGCTTTTCCCCGACGATAGGAGCCACATGCTATTGCCACTAGGCCAGGGTCGATGGCTTGTGCAGCATCCCTCACCTGCACATGCATGGAAAAGACCGTTAATAAAGCACAAACACTGTTACCTGCAAAAACATTCCACTTCTTATTGGCATGCTGATATTTTTGTGTGTTGTTTTTTTCACATTTGCTTGTTTTTGTATGTTTACTGGCACAAAAAGAAAGTTTTTACCTGTTCCCAGCCAAATGCTGGGAGGTAGCCTTGCTAAGGCATCGCATATAATTTTGACAAGCTCAAGGGAGCACACATGCTTTAGCCATCTATCTAATATGCACGCTCTATCTGGCAGCTTTGTAGGAAAAAGAAAATCTAAGTAATACAATATGAAAACAACTAGCGTTGTACTTAACGCTCTGGAGCGAACAGGTATCTGGCTAACTTAAGATGCAGCAAGTTTAAGGATTTACTTTTCCCCTTTGGGATGCTCTACTTCGTGAAAAGGCAGTCTGGTTTTTCCATCATCAAGCAGTCAAGGAAAGCTGACACAAGCTTTTTCCTTCTTCAGACCCTCTTTCTACATTTCTGATGGTTAAAGAAGCAAATCTTATTCAGATATCTCAACTCTGTTTAAACTTGACTAAACATATTAGAGTGGTGAAAGAAATAAAGATATTTCAGTCATCATCACTAAATTATACATGCTCTTAATGTGACAGATGAAGATGCATTACCACTTTTTCTATGGCTCCTGCTTCTTCTCTGGGCATTCGGTCTAGAAAGTCATTGTAGTGCTTGAGTCCTATTTTCTGAGTGTTTGTCAGGTGGGCTTTTGTATGGATATCCTCCAAAGTACGAAATCCCTGAAAGGCAAAATGACATTTTTAAGAAAAAAACTGTTATGTTGGCATTTGCTTACTGATTTTTAAAAATTCTAATTATTAATAAAATTAGAATAAACTAGAATAAAATTAAAGACATTCACAGCCAAGAATGAAAGTGGCTTGAGATTCAGTGTTTCCTGGAACCTTGTTCCGGTAAAACTGATTCATGAGTCATTAAATCTGATATTATTTTGAAGCCTGGCACACCTTCCAGCTGAAGTCATGGAAGCAGATAAGCCATCACATGGTCTCACCTGGATACAACTGTTTTTTCCCCCTCAGTCAGATCAAAATGCTGTAGTTTAGTAAACGTATTAGCGGTAAGCAAGATAGTGAACAACAGTTGCATTCAGTTGTTTTGATAAAGAAGAAACTTCAAACTTACAGGCAATGTCAGAATACATGTTAGATCAGACAGTGGATCTAAATACGATGTGTCCTTGAGGCTATCTGTTATTTCCTATTTAAATATCACTTCATTTATTTAATATTTGTGGATTGCTGGCTGAATCCAGAAAGAACGGTTAACCTCGGTGCCACAGCAGCATGCAGCTTGTCCACAAAGAAAATAAGCTCACAATTGAATCTATGACTTATTTCTTAGTAACTAATTTCAACCCACTGTACTGTTACATCAGAGTTTAGGATGAACCCACTTGAATTCCTAGTCACAGCTGTACCTTTAATAAATATCGTATGGAGGAGTAAAATGATACGGATTTCATTTGACTGAAGCTGCTAATTATACAGAGTCCAGAGTATAGCCAGGGAGAATTTTTAAAAGAACTTTGGCGTAGTAAAACTGACATCTCATAATTGAGTAATTTTACAGTTTAGAAAACCCAATAATGGTATAACAATACATATTGTAGCTCACATTTTCACCAGAATTTGTTATTTTATTAACAGATTTATGAGAAAATGCAATGACTGTGTTGTTGAAAAATAAATTCCAAAGCTCTTTGTAGACAAACTGTCTAATGGCAACACTGTTTTTACATTATCTTAAATCTTCTGTAGTTCTGCACTGCAATCAGTCAATATGTGCAGCAATACCAGTGCGGCAGAAATTTTAGCACCATATCAGTCAGGTTGTTTCATTTTTCAGGCTATAGCCCAAAATTTCAATCTTAAATGCCTTTCTGTTACCTTATATTTCATGAAATAGAAGTCAATATCATATCACTGTGTTGTAAAACATATTGTAAGACAGAAAAGACACAGACAACATAATTCACTAACAACTTTTTGTGCGGGGTACAATCTTTGTACTTCAATCTCCTATACTAATATGTGAGTTTTCACCTGTTGGTACCACAGTTGTGCAGTTTTAGTTCCAGCACCCCAGATGTTCATGAAAAGCTCCAGCACTGGCACAGCCTCACCGATGTGATCAAGCTTCCGCAAATGACCGCTCTCCATAATCTCTTCAATTTTGTCAGCCATGCGTTTTCCTATTCCTGGGATCTGACAAGCTTCCTGAGACCAATGGGAAAAAATGTCATTAAAAAAAAAAAAAAAAAAAAAAAAAAGAAGATAAAACTTACAGTACACAATGACATATGCAGGTAATCAGCAATTTAAACATTGCATTTAAAGTATCTGGGTAAGGCTACCTGATATGATGTAACGGGTTTATGGTAGCTTTTCAGTGCGTTGACAGCCTTGGAGTAGCCCAGCGCCCTCCACTTGTCCCCCTGATGCGTGTAGGCCTTGGCCAGCAATTCAAGTTTGTCTGTGATGTGCTTGTTGAAGTTATTACTTTTGGACTGAGAGGACTGGGCACAGACCCACTTCCCCGATACTGGCTTCTGAGCAGCAGTATCTGGACCAAGGGAGAGGCTGGGGCCAGGAGTCTCCTCTTTGGGGTGCTGGCCAGTGATGAGAGCTTCCAGATCACTCTGAGAGACGCCGTCTTCTTCTCCCCGCACTTCCTCTTTGCTGTCTGGGACTGTCTGAGGGCAGGATGTAATGTTAAATAACTGTTTCTGTTTCTTGCGTTTGGGGTCTAAACTTTTTCCCCTGACTGCTCCAAATGATTACTAACTGAAAGACTGAAATGCACCAAGAAGCTGCAAAACAATGTTTTCAACATGATCTGGAAGTTTACCATTTCTGTGTTCTCCTCTTGATCAGTCACTGGCTCGATCAGAGTTTCTGCATCAGGTTTGATATTTAGTGACTCTTTTTTAATTTCTTCGTGCTTTGTTTCAGAGTCACTAAGTGGATAGAACATAAAATGTCATTACAATACAAAGCTTAAAACATATATTACTGTCAACGAGGTAAATGTAAAGTACAAATAAGCCGATACACATTTTCTAATGTTTGTGAGAATATCTTGGGATATTCATGCAGCAGGAGTACAATTTTACCTTTAACTTTCAAAGAAAGCATTTTTAGATCACAAACCTCTTGGGTGAAAGAAGGCTGTAGCTGGCTATATCTAGCAGCTGTTTCTCACTAATGCACAAGCTCAGCCAGGTACATTTTACCAGTTGGACTCCAGAGGGCATACAATTTACTTTCAGCAGGCGCAGAGCCCTTTCGCTGTCCACGTTGTCGTCCACAACAACATGAGTGACACCGGGACACAGTGAACTCTCTGTTCGTCCCCCATTCTGCTGAATTTGTCTTTGGAAAATCTGGCATCTGGCATTTCCTATTCCAGCAGGCAGAAGGTACACCGTCACTCCATTAAAAGTGTTTCCTGAGGCAGAAAATGTTAAAACAATCCCAGTAAACAAATATTTTGCATTCTGGCACAGTATTCATTTCTTTCTTAATGTAATGCAGCCTTATTTATATTTTTTCTATGTTGTGCTCCATTTAAAAAATAATAATAAAAAAATCACTCTTTCTGTAATGTGGACGCATGCGTGCAAACACTGTAACCACCTGTGACATCACAGTCATCTGCTGTCTTCTTCAGTGGGGGTGCATCCTTCCCCTGTAGCACTTTTGCCCTTTTGACTTTAGAAAAAGCTTTCATGATACCATGACGAGGCTCCATCTTTTCTGGTGATAGGAGGAGCAAGTGGCCTGTGACGTAAGAGAGAATTATAACACTGCAGTCTAAAGCTGGGAAACAAACACATACAGTATTTGGAAAAAAAGTAAAGTAAAATAATTTTAACAGTGATTCAGTCCAGTTTGCTGACATGAGAAAATGGACTTAATTTAGTGTGTGGAAATGTCAAGTAATTTATTGTCCCCTTAACATGTCCTTTAGTGGAATGTATAACCCATCTAAAAATGTTGCAATTATGAGAGACATTAAAGTAATTTTCTAATATTTTGAATTTAACAGCAATTTTAGAGCAATTAGTTTGATGGTACACATTTCACAAAGCCTGCTGTCTGAGTTATCAGTACTGGCATTTATAAAAGCCAATAAATGATCATTTCAGAAGAAGACACTTTAAAAGCACCCTTCACTCATGAGTGATGATAGTGTGTCGTTTGTTCTCCAGAGGACACTCTGCAACTTCCTCGTTGACAGCACACTTGTTTGGAATCCCACAAACAACAACCCTTTAGAGTCAGGCAGAGTGTATACTGCACATAACTACACAAAAATGTTAGGGAAATCTATTCAGATTTTCATGTGTCTGAAAGAAAACAAATATTGCTTCATATAACAGGATGCAGAAATTTTAAATCTTATTCTGGTCAGAACTTTTTGTTAAAGAAATCTTAATGATGCATTGGTGTGTGAGACACATTTAAAGGGTTACGCTTAAGGGTTTGGTAGGATGAACTTTCAGCTATGTAGCAGTTTAATAGCATTATAATCTCACATAGATTTTGTACAGTACAATGCTTCACTCTGAAATGCAAAGTAGCATATAATACTCCAGTGAGAAGACATCTGTGCCCCAGTACTTTGTCGCGTTACACTACTGCTATTTGACTGGTGTTTCAATTTTCTTAACCCCTACTACGAAAATAAATTTTTCTTACAGTTACTGCTTTAAAACTACTCTCTGTACAATGGATACTCTTGACAGATAGTCTGCAAACCGTACACTATCTTTAGCTGAAGCTGACGTTAGCAATAGCCAAGAAATCAGTATTTAGATTATTACAATTGTAGTATTATCTCAATATATATAAACTAAATAAAAAAAATCTAAAGTTTCCCTGCATAAGTGCATGTTTAAAGTTGTTTTAAACGCTTGAAACTCTAATGTTTTGGATCTTACCCCTGATCGCATGGAACCATACATACAGGAACGTCAAAAGACGGACAACGTTCAATTTAAACGTTTTACTTCCGGTTCATCGAGTATTTAAATTTTGTTAAAATGTATCATAATCCCCGAAGTGACATATTATGTTTTGATTGAAAAAAATAATTGATTCCAGTAAATTCATTGATAATTTTTGACCTATTATATAAATACTTTTGTAATTTGCTTAATGTACTTATCGCGGTTGCTTTGGTTACGGGTTGAATCCGGAAGTGGCTCTATAGAAACATTTGTTTGAAACATGGCTGTGCAGAGCTGGAGTGATATCCTAAAATCGTCAAAGAAAACGGCTTTAATACATGATGGTAAGTGCAAGAAGTAAAATGTGTTTTTAATACAGAGACCTGTTTTTCTCGTTCCCCCAGAATTACTTTCATTTTAAGCATTTTAACTCAGTCATCTCAACTTCGCACACAGCGGTACCGCTAACATGTAATATAAGTAGGTAACAAGAGGTGGTACAGATGGTATTGAACTCCATTGAGGTTGTTTTTGCTTTAAAATTACAAGAAATGGGTGTCTTTTTAGTAAAACAGCTAGGCTCCAAATTGTAAAAAATTAAGATAATATGTCCAAAGTAAATATGTGCTTTTCTCTAGATGTCAACGGCAAGCTAGTCAGGCATTTGCACTGCGCACATTGTTACTTCTCTTTCTTAAGTGAGTTCACAGGCTTGACTATTTAAGCCTGTTGTTCTTATTTGTAAATTACGGTTTGATCCTAAATTTGTAAGGAAAATATACACACACCGGATACTTCCCCTTACCCCCTTACTGGCAGAACTGCCTCAATTCTTCATGCCACAGATTACATAAAGTGCTAAAAGCAGTTCTTAAAGATCTGGGTCCATATTTACATGAGAGCATCGCACAGTTGTGCAGTTTTGCTGACTGCACATCCATGAGGTTCTATCACATCCCTTAGGTGGTCTATTGGACTGAGATCTGGTCACTGTAAAAGCCATTTTAGTACAGTGAACTCATTATCACGTTCAAGAAACCAATATGAGATTACCTGAGGTTTATGACATGATGTGTTATCCTGCTGGAAACAGACATCAGAGGATGCAGCATTGTTACAAAGAGATGGACACGGTCAGCAACAACAGTCTGCTTTTAAATGATGCTCAGTTGGTACCAAAGGGCCCAAAGTATACAAGGAAAATATCCCCTACAACATTACCCCACCACCTGCAGCACAAACCGTTGATACAGGGCATGATGCTTCTATGCTTTCATGCGTTTGAACCCACATTCTGTTTCTGTTATCCGAATTACACTGCCCTAATCTGAACCTCAATCCTCTCTTGTCCAATTTTTCTGAGTCTGTATGGATTGTAACCACAGTGTCTTGTTCTTACAAGAATGACATGCACCATGGTCTTCTGCAAGTTTCAACATGCTGTGTTCAGAGATGTTCTTCTGAATATGTTGGTCGTAACAAGTGGTCATTTGAGTTACTGTGACCTGCTTGGCTATTCTCTTCTAACCTCGGGCATCAACAAGCCATTTTAATGCTGAGAACTGCTGCTCACTGGATATTTTCTCTGGATTCTCTCTAAACCCTAGAAATGTATGTGTGAGAAAATCCCAGTAGATCAGCAGTTTGTGAAAATGCTCAGATCAGCCTGTCTGGCACAGATAACCGTGCGACTTTCAAGTCACTTAAATCACCTTTCTTCCTCATTGTGAAGCTAGGTTTGAACTTCAGCAACTCATCTTGACCATGTCTACATGCTTAAATACACCGAGCTGCTGCCATGTGATTAACTGATTGGATATTGACATTGAAAGGCAGGTGTACCTATGGAGTGGCCAGTGAGAGTATATTTTACATATATCATGACAATGATCAAAATTGGTGCTGGGTAAGGACTTAATTTAGTTGGGTTTGGCATGATTTCTGTTGTTGTAGTGAGTAGAGAGTAATTTGTTTACTAATACTTAGGAATTTGCCTGTATGTTGGCTGAATGTCGGTATCTGTTGATATTGGTTCTTTTGACTAAAAATCAGTATCACAAATCAGTGTGATGAAGAGCTGATTTTTTTTTTTTTAAAACAGGTCAATTATTTATTTAGATTTAATATATTGGTGTTCCTGGTACAATAGTTGGAAATAAATAATAAAGAATAAACAACAAAATAAACTGACTGAAAAACAAAGATCTAAATCAGCTATTGGGACAACTGTTTTGCAGCATTGGTATTTGCCTAGAGCTTTGCAATTGATGCATATCTGTTTATATGGCTCAAATTTGACTTCTTTTTTGTGCAGGAAAAAGGAAGATCCACTATCTCTTCACAGATGGAAAAGAAATGGCAGAAGAATATGACTTAAAAACAGATGAGCTCCTCGGTAAGCCACATGTTTTGAGTTATACACAGCTGAATGGTGTTAATTTCTACAGTTTCATGCATTGGATCAGTTTGTGTCTCATAAAGCATTTGATACATTTCAGTGAGAAAATGGCGCCATAAAAGCACGCTTGGAGTTCAGGGCTTGTGGCTGGTGGAGGTTGGGGAGCCCCTTGCAGGTCCTGTTGCATCTTTGGAGTCTGATATGATCAAAGAGAACAGCTCAAATGTAGGTGTTAACGTTTTAATTAGATCTCTACTTTTGACTTACATTTGTGAAGTTCGTCTTCATTTTGTTTGCGCAGCCCATATTCATGCGTAAAGACACAAAGACCAGCTTTCAGTGGAGGATCCGCAACCTTTCCTACCCCAAAGATGTTTTTAGTGTTTCAGTGGATCACTCTGAGAGATGCATCATCATCAAAACCTCAAACAAAAAGTAAATATGCATGAGAACACATCTGTGCACCTATTTCTGTTTTGTTCACTGGTTGCATTGAAGTCCCTGCATTCTCCCTATAGATGGCACTGTTTACAATACGTTTGTCCCGACAGTTCAGCTTTGTGACATCCTTCCCATGTCTTCCCAGGTATTACAAGAAGTTCAGTATTCCTGATCTCGACCGCAGTCAGCTACCATTAGACAACTCCGCGCTAAGTTTCACTCATGCCAACAACACTTTAATTGTTAGCGTAAGTTTTGCATACCAGCAATTGATATATATATATATATGTATGTATGTATGTATATATGTATGTATGTATGTATGTATGTATGTATGTATATGTGTGTGTGTGTGTGTGTGTGTATTTTATGCAATTTTATCATCAGTTTATGATAAAGTTAAAATTGCTCCAGCCCGAAGAGAATCTATTTAACGAGTACACCTGCACTGTTATTAAAAGAATATATATGTACAAAATATGTTTTTGTCCACACATTCAAAGAAAATGTATCTCTCTCTTTTGCAAAGAGACATAAGAACAGTTTCACTTTATTGTTTAAGCACTATATGCCAATCATGAGAGTGAAGAATTGTTTCTTTTCTTTTTTTATTTCCCACGTTTATTTTTCGTGCTCACAATAATTGCTTCTATCACTTTGTGTGTTCATTTTTTCAGACTTTTTTATGAAGACACTCAATAATATGCATAAATAAAATCTGTTATTATTATTTTTTCTCTGTTGTCCAGTACGAGAAACCCAAAGAGATCTTAACCCTTGAACAAGAGCTACTGAAGGAGCTGAAAAAGCTGAAGGGGAGTGCTGACGGGGACGTCGACTGCAAAACCCAATGAATTCTGCCTGTGGGAGCCAGGGAATAATTCTGGGTTGCATTTAGAGCAGAACCTCGCAGCATCATTTTCCAGTCACGTATGAGCTCTCATTTATTTCTTCTGTACTTAATCCCTTCATTAAGATTCACTGTGCCTTGTCCCTTAGCTTAATGTCTAATTGTCTTAATTAATTTGGTGGAATTATATGTCTGGAAATGTGTCCAGCCATTTATGTTTGATACAGTGATATTTAGTAAAATATATTATTAGTAGATTTAAAAACTTTGTGGTTTAATTTTTAACCCAAATTCTTTGGCTGACAAAAAATAATGTCAGAATCTGTTTTTGCTTCTTTTTACCAAACCTACTGTGGAGAAGTTTTGTTGGGGGGGTCACATAACCTACCGGCCTCCTTCCATTGATGTCCTTGTAAAACACTCAAAACACACAAGGCTTCATCCCTGTTCGTTCCGAGGTCACAGTTACGAGGACATCCCATTTGTGTTAAATGAATACCCTCATGTTCCTTGTATGTAGTGGGCCACCCTGAAAGCCATTACTGAAACTTGCGTTACCATTTCCCTTTACAAGAGAAGGCGATTCTGACTTAGTGGTCTATGTCCAAAGTGCCGTAGACATAAGTAAGAATTAGATGCAACTGTTTTTGCAGAGCTTTATTTCAAATTTCTATGAAATTTGTGTTTGTTTGTTTGTTTGTTTAACGTGAAGGAATGTGAAGCTGAGATTTTATATCTTTGAGAAACTGAAATGTTTGTGTATACTGTACGCTGAATGAGGTTTATTAAAGTTGGGTATTTCTCTATTTTTTTTTCTTTAATCCGAGTTCAATTAAAGAAAAATTGAAAAATTGTTGGCTGGTGAGGAATACTTAGACAGTGGACAACAAAAGAAGTAGTGTGTTTAAAGGAGACAATGGCATTTAAATATAGATTGTTTGAACCCTGTGATTCCTTGCATTTTTTACCACTTGTCCAAACCCAGAGAGCAAGTGCAGAAAGCAGAGACAAAACCACAGGTCTCTCTCTCTCACTATTGTGCTTTGTCTTCATCCAGATGGAAAGAACAAGAATATAAGAAAACATTTCAAAACCAGCTGGCCCTGTCGCTTTGTAAATTCTTGTGAGGGGCCTGACTGTCAAAATGACAAAAATAAATTCGTACGTAGCGTTTGATAGTTCGGTCTTGGTGCCAAATGTTGATTCTGATTATATTAAACATCATGAAGGTTTCTGCTGCTGAGTAGCGTTCATTTAGAAGTCTTAATTTTCTTTAATAATTAACTGTTCTCAGAGCTTCATCTACTGTCAAAACAAATTCCTGCAGCAGCTCACAGCTAACAAATTGGACATCCAGCTCCAACATTGTGGGAGCTCTGTTCAGGGTCTTCTTCCTCCCCTGTCATTTGGCCTCTGATGGTCATGCTCAGCTGCTTCTGGGAAGAGGGTTTCTTTCCTGCCTCCCTTTCATTGCCGAATGCCTATTCCCAGCCATTCCCCCTCTTTCAGTTGATGCCACAGTTTGCCACACAAGCCCTGGTGCTTTTTCTGCAACCCCTCAACTCCCTCTTCGCTGCCTCGCCACCTCCCCCCCTCAAAACCCCTTACCCCTCCCTGTGTGACTGGCTTCCTTTTTGATAACTGACCCCTCCTCGTGTTATTATTCGAACCCACTATTGTATAACATGCCCTTTTATATGAGGTTTCACAAAGGGCCCATTTGATCAGAGGGTTACGGTGTGCGATCGTGAGAAATGCAACTACATGGTGGTAACCTTTGTTTGGGCCAAAATGGTGGGCTGACCTCATCGCTTTTAATGCATAGCTTGGGCCATTCAGGCCCAAGTCTCACTTGCTGAGCACATTGAATTCAGTAGCCTGTCACAGATATTGCCTCTCAGTTATCTGGGTCTCCAGCTTGAAGAAGAAGGTGGAGAGAACTGCAGTTTTGGGGGGATACCAGCATCGCACGCTAGCTTTCCATCCCAATATAAACACACAAGAGAAAACCAGAGCAGCCTGTGATGTCGTTCTTTAGTGGTTTTAATATACACTCTACAATAAATATTTCCATCATTTGATGTAATTTACATTTTTACAGTAAAAATATATTTATATATGTAGAAAAAAAACAGGTTACATAGTCTCCAAAATGGCCTCATAAAGGCAAGATAGCATGTCAGCTGAAAGTCAGATGCTGTAACCACAGATAGCTGCCGTGTCTAGCTTCATTATACTCATTTAAACATTCTTTGTTGCTGAGCTGACTAACTTCTAACAAAGGGTTTTCATTCGTGAAATTATTGTTGAGCTCTCCTGTACTTTAAATGCCTCCTGATTTAATAAGAAAATAAGCGTTCTACAGTTTGTCTGAATTGGAAAAAAATCTAACAGATTAGATAGTCAATGTTTACATACAAGCCAGTACAAAAAACAACAAAAAATTATATATCGAATCCAAAAATGAGGCAAAAAGTGTATTGGCACTTGACAGGAAAAGTTAGTTTGCATGAAGCACATGGTTTTCTCTTGTAGTGGTTCTTCTGTGCTGGTTCATCCACGGTTCTCCCTCAGTGGTTTCAGTCCTCAGCGTCCCCCTGAGCGCTGGTGGTGGGAATGTTTAGTCCGCTTGTTGAAAGGGTGCGCGGGGACAGGGAGAGGAAGAACATCAAACGGTCTCTTCTCACTCAGCAAGTGCCCCCTGGGTAGACGCTTCATGAAGTGGGCCTCCCTCTGGTGTTGCTTGGTCTTGGAGGCCTTCCTGGGGCGGCCCTTGCGTGTAAAAGCCATGTACCAGCCCTCGTACTTGGCGTTCTGGAGTGCAGTGTAGTTGTTTTCCAGAACAATCTCGGTGAAGATGCAGTCCTTGCCTCGCCCTTTCCGCTGAGGAAAGAAAAAGACACGAGAAGCTGAGACACATTTGGACAATCTCCAGGAATCAGAAACACCATCTTTATTTCCAGACAATGAAATATCTCTCAAAACCAAATTTGTTCCAGCTTCGAATGAGTCTCAACAATGTATTGCCATAAGCTTGAAATCTGGAAAATACATTTCCAAGGAACACTTCACAATGTCGCTGTCGTCTTATGCAGCCACAGAACTATTATTTCCAGATTACCTTGCCGATCAACTTCCCCTTCTTGTTCATACATATGTAATATCCTGTCTTCACCCCTTTAATACGAATGCGACTTCCAAAAGAATCCGTCTCCACTTCCAGTTTAGCTGCATAGACAAAGAAAGCAAATACGTATAATGAGATGATACAGTCAGGTCACGGTGCAAGCATGCAGACAAACGACCTCTGCATTTCTTTTTTCTGTGTTTTTTTTTAATGCATGGTAGAAAGAATATGAAAATTTATCATCAGCATTAAAGAATATCAAAGTCTTCTAAAAAAAAAAAAAAATCATGACCAGTCTACTAAAGATGACATAAATTCTCTCTAAGCCCTTTTTTGTAATCCAGCAGCCACCTTTAACAAAGCATGCTAACCTTCCAAAATAGCATCAAATGATAGTGATTTTGTACGGCGTGATTGTTTTCGAATGTCTGTAAATGCTGTGCTGTGATGCAGCACAGACTGGGGATAAAGGAGAGAGTGAATACTGCGGTCAAAGACACAACCACCGAGCACAGAGCAACGGTCAGATTTGGGCCAGTTACAACAGTGACACCCACTTAGGATGTGTGGAGAGTGTATGCATGGCTGACTCTTGCTCTCTCTGTGAATGTGAGTCTAGGCAAAAGAAATTTAAAAGACAAAAGTGCACACAGGAGAGGACTGGAGAGGAAAAGGTATAAAGTGAAGATGCTGACTTCACCGCTCCTTGTAAACTGAGTCATACATTGAGTGTAAAGCAATGAAAATTCCTCATAAAACCAGCCTCCAAGTAGCAGGCATCATGCATTGAGAGGTGGATGGATGGTGGCGGTTGTGGTGGAAAGATGCCTAGACGCACCAAAATTTTGGTGACAGAAATTATGTTTCCTTTTAAGTTTAAGATCTTTTTTCCTCCAGTTAAATGTTAAGAAAAATGTCCCTGCTGAAGTCCATCATAACAGGTGTCACAGACTTTCTGCAACACCAACACACTAAGAAATAATTCATCTGCACGAGACATAAAAGATGGCAACACTGATGCCACTAACAATGTTTGCAACTGTGGCTTCTGTTTCTACTGGCTCAAACGGTTTTCCACAGGCGGCCAAAAATGACATAATTTATGCTGCTTTTCAACACCGTCCTGCGCGCCATTGAATTTAAACAATTCCGGTGTTTGTAAGGTGAACATGTTTCGTATTTTACTGTTTTCCTGAGGTTTAAAGGCACTGAAATGTAAGAAACGATGGCCTTTAACTGTCATGGGGTTTGACTGATCTGGCCATAACATACGGGCTTGAAGAAGTAAAGTCGCTCGATCATTTTAGAGACAATAAAAAGTGATTCCCCTGAACGGATTAACATATGTGCATCGTTTAACTACCTATTTATTACATAAACTACAGTGAGCCTAAATACATTATCGCATGCGTAAATTTGGAAAGGTTAATGGTTAAGTGAGACTATTCAGCAACTATTTAAAAATAAATCCCCAAAATATATAAATATATTTTTGTTTTTTTTAACTATAAGATTTAGTCCTCCCTGCTGGTCTTATTTAGCGATCACTTGTATCTAACCGTGTGCCGCTCCGTCTTCTCCGTTGGCGTTCACCCTCTTGTTGGCCAGGACCTGGACGTGTTTCCCGCTGGTGCGACTGTATAGCTGGTAGGTTCGGGTCAGCCTGCGGCTCATCCGGTCCGATAGCCGGCTCTGCTCGGTAACGTGGTGCTTGAAATTCGGAGGGGACTGCACGGTGTTCTGTCGAGAGAGAAAAACACCCCGAACACGTCAAGGCAAAATATTTATTTCACCTGTCTGGAAATAAAAAGCCCGTCAAGTCACTGAGCCAAGGCCCCTGCCAACAGTTCATCATAGCATTAGTCATTTTTAAATAAACCCAAAATTGGGTTATTTTGAGTCTTTTCGGAGATGCTTTCAAGAAACCTCGTGGATGACATTTCACTCTGTAGGTTGTTTTTTACCACCGTTGATCTTTCACCCCTTCATGACTTTCTCTTTTCCCCTCATTTCAGCCGTTCGCCGTCCACATGTGTTTTAACAATTACCTTTTAGGCTGGAGCTTACCGCTTTTCAAGATGTTTGAATTGTTGCCAATTGCCATAGCACTCATAATAAAATGTTTTCATTGTTATTGCAGCCTATTGGAGAGGTGGAGGGAGTGGGCTATAAGCTGCTAAGCACTGCGCCTTTGGTACCTGTTAAGTTTTGTTCAAATTAATTAGCCTATAGAACTTTATGCAGCGTTAGTGTATTTTTTTATTGAAGTGAAAGTGTGCGTTACCTGTGCGTAAAAGCAAAGCGCCGTGAACTGAAGTAACCTGCGGCAAAGACAAAATCAATTAAAAGCTTTAACTTGTTGCTCAGAATGTATGATTTACACAGAGAGCTACATGAAAAAAGATGTTTTACTTACAGATAACCTAACCTCGAAGTTCTCAGCCTCATCTTGTAATAGTTCAAATATTGCTTCATGAATACTCCACTGATTCGCTGCTGGAAGCTCTCGGAAATAAAGTTGCTCCTGAAGGGGATTTCAGCTCAGTTTTATCCCCCTCTTGTTACGCATAGAAAGTGATACCCGTGGCAATTAAGAGATCCAAAACTGTCAGGGTCCCATACAGGTACGGCATCTACGCTCCATTCTACTTATAGGATAGGGGGAAAAAATGGACGATTTAAAAGCGTTAATCCAAACTTTAAAGTCCCGAGAAAGCGTCGCTTTCACCAAACCACCTCCATTAAATCCTCTTTGTGACACTCAGTTGTTCAACAATGAAGATTTAAAGTAGAATGAATCCCACTTGACTTGCTTTGTCACCGCAGTGAAGAGTTTTAGTTTTACGCACAGATCTTTACGCACCAGCGATAAGATGCGTAGCCTACCGTGGGTTTCCTAAAAAGAAAGGTGATTCGATATGAAGGAAAACTAGTGAATGAATATCACGAATGCTAGCACCGCTCAGTTTGCTTAAAGTTTTCAAGCAATGTCACCACAACTGTCTTTCTATAAGATGCGCAGATAGTAAAGCTCCTGCTTCAACCTTCCTCCCACACGTGTATTTCTTGTGGTTGCCTCCAGTCCGCATACAGCATCTGTCTCCCTCTACATTTAAATACTTTAACTTGCGGGAAAGTCAATATCCTCGGTGAGAGCAGGCGGAGCGTTCAGCCTGGAGCCAAGTTGAAACCGAATACTTGTTAAGTTACTTAGCCTGCAACTATTTGGTTGCAAATCCATAAACACCGCATTCATCAATGAGTTGACTTTATAATTAAACACCTTATGAGATGAAATATAAACTAGATCCTGTCACGAAAAAAATCGGCTTATTTGCGGGTAAATTGGTAGACCTGATCTACAGAAATCTAATAAAAACAGGCCCTTCAAAATCTTTTAAACCAAGCGTTTAATCACAGTCTTACACATTAATCTTATTCACGCACATGTTTTGATCTTGCAGTCAGTGCACTTTGTTTTCTAAAAGCAGAAATGTCCCCTTGAAAAAAAAAATCCTTGGCATGTACTTAAGAAAAGCTACAGTTACATTAACCTATTCCCTGACTGCAGGTTAGAGGTTGTTTGGTGGTCCCTCAGGACACACCTCGATGTACTTTTTCATCCTACATATGTAAGTAATATGTATTCCATGTGAACGCATGACACAGAATGGTTTTCACATAACATCTAAAGCCTTTGCCATGGATACAAATGCTCTCTCACTCAAAATCACTCTTCCACAACTTTTCACAATCATGGTTTGATTTTGAGAAGTGTGTCCTGGCCCATGTGTGCTACTTGCAGAGGATAGTTTCATACACTACATCATGCACTTATATTGTAATTATTCTTTGTGACAGCAAAGCAGCAGCGTTTTCTTCAAGGGAAGATCACTGTTGCATAATTGTCTCATGGGTAAAATGGGAAACTTCAAACGCAGCTTTTCAAGTATAAAATCTACAACTGAACGAATGACCCCTTGCAATCTAACATATAAAATAAAATTAGGACTCATTTAATTTAAAAAAAAAATCAGATATATTTTTATATGTCATTCTTGCTGTCATGTAACTTTTGCCTGCCTTCAAAATTTAAGGAGGATTTTATATAAAAAATGTTATATCATTTCTTTGTCACTTGGACTGATAAATCTTCATGTTTGCTTCAGATGAACTTTGGTATATTTTTGAGTTGAACAATTTCTGGAGACTTTGTCGCCAGCTTTTTTACATCACAAGCACATTAGGAAGGGGACTCCCTATTTTTAGCTAACACATTAGAGAATAAAGGAGAAACAAATACAGTGAAAAAAGGTTTCAGTGTACAGTATAAGTAATATTTTTAAGCAGACTTAAAAAAGTCAGCCCAATGTCATTTGTAGACGTGAGGAGAAACACAGAGAAATGTGAAACAAATGTTACTTCAAACCCCTCTTCTTGACTTTTTATTGCTCTTGTGTGTGCAGATAAAGCATTAATCATAAATAGAGAAATGACCGACTAAACACACAATCATAAACTGCCTTCTAAATCTCTACTGTATATCTTAGCCCTCACAATGCTGCAAGTGAAAGTAAATTTAGGTAACTCCGGCAAATCAGCCTTGATAACTACACTTTAAATCAGAATAATATTGTTAACAGTATAGTTTTACAGACTTCAGGCCTCAAATCTGATCATCGTCCTAATGAGCCAAAGCAGAGTTCTGGCTTTGACTCTTACCTGTGAGACTTAATACGAGCAGGCCC
Organism: Pundamilia nyererei; assembly: GCF_000239375.1. NCBI lineage: Eukaryota > Metazoa > Chordata > Actinopteri > Cichliformes > Cichlidae > Pundamilia > Pundamilia nyererei. The sequence continues at coordinate 1,182,929 of NW_005187466.1, read as the reverse complement.
ATGTTCTTTGTGCGAACAGGATGGGAAACTATTGCACCCTTCACACAGAACAGCTGTACAAGAGTAAAATATAATACATATATAATTATGTGAGTTTGGTCAACGTCTTAGTTGTAAATCAGTCATTTTAGCCAATGCAGGGGATTTAGAGGGTGAAAATGGACTGCCTTATTAGTTCCAGCGGGACACTGCAACAAGTGATTTTGCCACCTGGACCAATTCAGCACTTTGTTCTTTCATATTTTGACCCCATATGAAGCAGCGATTGCACATCCTAATATGAAATCCACATGCATGACAATTAAAGCAAGTGTTTTTTTTGTAGACCACACAATGACTTATCAGTATAGTGCACGTGACTGTGTGACCCCAGATTAGTTCACCCACGAGTCATTTAAAGAAAATTTGATTAAGAGGCAAAGGAAACCTTGAGTCCCATATCGAGGGTTTTCTTTTTATTTTAAAGCCACTGTACATCACTCACAGTCAAAGTTTCTATTTTAGGTTTAGGGGATGACACAAAAGTATAGTTTATTATTTACTTTTTTGAATGTCTTGGGGTTATAGCTCATGCTGATTGTCTCCCAAAATTTTAGCTTCTGTCTTTGTTAACTTATAGTCAACTTATTTGAGCCGAAACCAACAAGAGAAGGTCAGTGCTTTTTTTGTGAGGAAAGTTGTGCATGTTTAATTCATTTTGACAGCCTCGACACATTATCATTGTAATAACTGTGAATATGAATGATAAATTAAAGAAAAAAGATTTAGGATGAGTTTTTAACTTGGCTTTTTTAGTTTGTGATTTGTGCTTTGTGAGTGAACTGCCCTGAAAAAACTTCTCTAAAAAAGTAGAAATTAGGTTTAAAACTTGTTGGGGGAAAAGTGGCTGATATAATGGCACTGGCTTAATAAATGTTACCTGGGATATGTTACTTGAATATTTAAAATTACATGAGATGACTGACACAAATCCCTGTATGTATGTAAATATAGGTTTCCACTAGTGGTCTGGCAAGTTTGCTGTGTTCTGCTCCCGCCAAGAAAAACGTAACCTCTTGTTAGCTGAGAAAAAGGGTCTTTACTCTTCAGTTTTTGCACAGATTAAACAAACAAGACGTGATGTTTCAAAAAGCTTTAGATGTGCCTTTAGGGGGGTTTCTGGGGTGCTTTTTAGATTTCTACCTAGCAGCAACCTCTGAAAAATGAAACCCATGTACCAAAAACTACAGCCCCTCTAATGCAAGAGTGGGTAATTAATTTTCCCAAGGGGCCACATGAGAAACTGTTGTGCAGGGATTCACCAACAAGCTTATAAAGAGATAAAACCCACCACAATGGTCTCAGGTTCTTGTGGGGACTCTTGGGAAAATGATTTGCCTACCCCTGCTTAAAGGCTGTCTCCAAAAGTGTTGACTGTCTGGTATAAAACAAACAAATCAATAGAAATATTTTGTTCTCTGCAGTTAATTTCCTGCTTTTGTGTCAGCTGTATAGGAAGTACTTTTTTATCTTTAAAAATCATTAAAGATAAATTGTTTTAAGACTAAAAGTTATACTGCTCTGATAAGCCAGTGACAAAGCCTAAGCCACGAGCTGTCTGCCAGACTTCAGCCCAGATAATGAGTCAAAGAACTAGAACTGTTTGTTGGAGTATTTGAATGCAGTTATTTAATAGATATTATACCTTTCTGCATAGTTAACAGTAGCAAAAGGCCATCTGTGAAGTCTAATCTGTAGTTTGGTGGTAAGTAACCTATGAATAGCATATGTTACTTACCACCAATCAAGAGTTAGCCAATGCATACAGTCTATGGATGCAACATATTAACCCAACTTGCTACTATTTCCTGGTGTCTCAGGCTGCCATTCAGGGCATCAAAAACCAATGCTTGACTTCTCACACACAAAAAAAGAGGAAATAATGTATATTCCAGGACTTTAATGTCTGAGTTTTGAGCCAGTATTTTAAATCATTAGAATATTTCATTTCAAGTTTGAGTAAATTACACATAAAGCAGTAGAAATATTGTATCAGTGCAGGTAAAGACTGTTGACTTGACAGTTGTCCAGATGATGAAAGCTGAGCCACATAAAGTCATTGCTAAAAAGGCTGGTTGTTTGCAGAGTGCAGTAGGAAAATTGTGGCATATAAAGATGTGCAAACAAAAAGGATGAGTGCCTCAAAGGTTTTTTTTGGTTTTTTTGCATTTCATTTGGAAATAAAGATCCTACAGTCTGGATAAAGGCTTGGTGTTTGAACTCCAGTGCGACGTTCCTGGAGTATGTGATGGTTTGGGGTGCCATGTTATTTGTTGGTGTGTTTTATCAAGTCACAGGGCAGTGCAGTCACGTACCAGGAGATTTTATGCTTCCATCTGCTAACTAGCTTCATGGAGGCGCTGATTTCTAGCAGGACTAAGCATCTGCCCATGGTGCCAAAACTACTACCACATGGCTTGCTGACCATGTTATTACAATGTTTGATTGGCTAGCTAACTCTCCTGACCTGAACAACAAAGAGAATCTTTGGGCTATTGTCAAGGGGAAGATCAAAAACACCAAAATCCAGGCTGCTAACACCTCAGCAGTGCCACAAGCCGATCGCCTCCTCGCCACGCCGCACTGATGCAGTAATTCATGGCAAAGGTTTCCCAACCAAGGACTGAGTGCAGAAGTCTGACATTTCTGCATTTTCAAACCTTTTTTTTTTTAAAACTGATCTTAGGTTTTTGATTTTCAACACTTCTAAGTCATAATCAATATATTCCATGATGTAGACACATCCAGGCTGTCAGATTCCCTCAGTTTCAGGTTTTTATGATAACCCAATGCAACTGCAATCTGAATATAAATCTTCTTATTTAACTCGCACAAAAGTTAATATGTTTTCAAAAACATCAAACTTTTGTGTTAACTACTCCTTTAAACAACCACAACACCTTTGTCCTTAGTGTAGTATCTGCCCCTACAGCAACACAGTGCTCAGTCTGGTGCTGTAAAGTCCATACATCTCTTACATTTCACAGCAGTCTACAACAGCCACTTACAATTTAGAAACAATTCCGTCTCTGCAATTATAAACGACATTTGGTTAAGGTGACCTGTCAGGCAGTTTTGGCTAAAATTCTCCAGACTGATCATGAAAGGTTCCTTGTGAAACCTGATCAAAAGCTATATTTTTTATTCTGCTTTGTTACATACCTAACTGTCTGCTGCCTCACTCCTGAAATTCTCTAGTGAGCAGCTTTTCTGGCCTCTTAATAATTTTGAGAAGAGTTGACACAGGTCCAAGTTTTGCCCCAGATCCCTGCTCCTTTGCCTTTTCTCCCAATGCTGCTTTTCTCATTTGGATCACAGTTTGCTAATCCAAAGCCTTGGTATCAGAGAGTGAGGTACAAAGACACCAATCACAGGACGCTGTGAAAAAAAGTCAGGGAGAGGAACCTTTTGGCAAAGCTGCGCATTGGTTATTCTTAGAAGAGAAGTGACTGAATGTCTGAAAAGGCCCCAGAGCAGACTACCATTCAGTGAGAGGCATTATTCCCACTAGCTAATGCAAGACATAAAAATACACACTCTTGCATAAGGCCAGCCAATGGAAAGGTAGACACCATAGATGAAGAGAAAAAGCAGAGCCAATGAGCATGTATGAGTGTGTTTGGGTGGAAAGAAAATGTGAGATGTTGTGATTCACTTAGTGTCATCTGCTCGCAGTGTTGCTCACTCCCCAAACCTCAGCGGTTTTTTAGAAGAAAAACTCTTCAACCACCTGTTGTAATTATGCACTGCTGCTTTGTTGCAACAACCTGGACCACATAATGTGCCTGTGACTACATCACCGCCTCGGCAACTTACCTTGAACTGGCTTGAGAGCATGCTGGCTCGCATCAACCGCATCACTGAAGGCTACAATTTGTTCCTGGCACTGCAGGACAAGAAGGATTAATGCCATGAATTGAATTAAAGCATTTGACTTGTCTACTGATGTTTAACTTTGGATGAACATTTAACTGAATATGACAGCTTAATAAGTTCCTTTTTGTTTTAAGCAAATCCCTGTCATGTCTGTCAATCTTTTAGAAACAAGAATATTTCTGTATTTAATGCTAAAAAATGTGTTTGCTTGTTTTTTCATATCGAAGCCACAATTTAGACTAACACAATCTAAATAAAGTCGTAACACATAAACAGCAAGTAATCATTCATAGCTCAGGGTGGAAAAAGTAAGTAAGCTTTTGAACTATTGCTGTTGATGTAATAGAATAACGGGGAGACCTACTACTACTGCAACCAAACTTGATGTTTTTTTTCTTTAGTGCATTTTAGTGCTGCTAAAATTTGCTCTAAAACACCCACCAGTGGAACCAGTAATTCAGGGCTTAAATACTATTTAATTGGTGTTAGCGTGTGGTACTGGTAAAGCAGCTCACTTGTGTATAAAACAATAAAATATTTCAGAAGGCCCTGCTTTGCATAGTAATCAAGGAGCTACCTTAGTTGATATTCAGTTTTAATTGGGTAAAGTGCACAAAATTGTTGACTAGTGCCTTGTGTTTTAAAGAAAAGGATCTGGATATGCACCTCCACCTTCTTCTGTCTCAATGGAGGAATTAACATGGAGAGATGTGATCCACCGGGGGAGATGCAGACTTTTGTTCATGCTTGTTTGTTTGTGGTTTATTAAACAGACTTAATGTTTTATTATAATTAATAATTACATTTATAACAGCCAACATAACGATTATTACAATTTTTTAAATTCAAATATTTTGTTGTTGTTTTTTTTACTTTTAATGAGTGCTTACATTATGGTGGATCATCAGTGTTTTCTACACCACTTATTAGTGACCTCTATAAACTCCTTGAAGCATTTATTTATTATTATTTAGCCTCATTAAAGTAATCCACCAAATTAATTTTAATTAAAGAGTTTTTTTTAGTTCTTTTTTCTGGAATCAACTGATTTGATAATTCGGTTTATTTTGCACAAAAACTTCCATATGCAGGCAATCTCGTCTGCAACACATTTCAAGGATGCCCATAAGTTTTGCTTCAGGGTCGAGGTTAAACGCCTTTAGTCACCTTACTGCACTGAAAAATCCTGTACAGTTTCTTCAGGAGCATGTCTTATTTTTTTAATCATCATCTTAGAAATTAATTATTAGTGATGGAAAGACAGCGTGTGAGGGACATTAACTGTCCCTCGTCTGCTGTATTGCACCATTAAAATGAGGTAATGTGGGTGGGGTGAAGGTGGGGTGGGGGTGTCAGTCTACCTTTCAGCCACAAAGAGCAGCTCAGTTACACAGCCATGATTTGGTGAGTGTGTGTGCGACTGTGCATGAGGGGGTGTCAAAACGCCAAAGCCTGAGAAAATTGTTACAGCGAGAAAATTTGGAAAATCAAGCCATCCAATGACGTTCAAAGTACTTACTCGTGTTTTAGTGAAGTGGAGAGCTTGAATGACTTTTTAACTGGATGAAACGACTGTCTGGGAATGACCCCAGTGTGTAGAAGTGATTAAAGGACCCAGTTTTGCCATAACCCAAATGTGTTTGCTTAACGACTTTGAGTGGTGCTCCTAGTACTATTAAATAAAGCTCTCTGCTGAAGATTTTAACAACTGTTGCGTACAGCAGTTCTGTTTTGCTATTTCGCTCTGTAAACGTAGTCAGTGTCTCAACAACAATTTTATCATCCAGTAAGTCTTAAATTACACTTTTTGCTCTTGTCAGTGAAAACAATGGCCCCCACGGTGTCATCCCCATCAGTTCCCTGTGCAGGAAGATGTGTGTGTGTGTGTGTAGTGTGAAGTGCTGGCAGTAAGGCAGAAAGCTGGAAAGTTGTCTCTGGATCAGTCAAAGCGGTCTTCCTTCCCGAGCAAGTTGGATGTTTCTGCCGTATTTCACCCCATAACCCCCCACCCGGAATGGAGCGTGATTTACTGTCTTGTAAACACATAGGAAGTAGCATTGAAAACGGTTTAACAAAGTCAATAAAAGCAGACATGGCTCCTATCGAGGGGGGCGGTGGAGGAGTCTGTGGTAGCCGCAGGCAGGTATCCTCCTCTGCCTCTCTGGTTTCCTTCACATTCATTCATCTCTGTATCTGCATCTTTAGTCCTTATCTGTCATCTGTGTTTCTTTTTTCCTCCTTCGCTTTAACTTTTTAAAAATCCCCCTGTTTTATGCGCTTTTTTCACCTCCTCCACACCCTCCTTTAAACTCCCTCCTCTTTCTCTTTCTCTCTTTCGCTCTTTCTGCCTTTTTTCTTTCTTTCTAAATTTCATGCGCTGGGCAGTGGACAGCCAGAGCAATTGCTTTAACAGACCTACCTGCAGGGCTGCTTAGGGCGGCTCTTTTATCTGGGCTCTGGAGAAAGAAGCCCCCAGCCCCGAAACAGCTGTGCAGACCTGGGAGTGAGAGGACCATGAAAAAGGCACAGAAGAAAGAAAAGAAATTCAATGGTCCTCCGGGAGTCATACCTCCCAATGCCTTTCTCTTGCTCTTTTTCTCTATCCCTCTTTCTCTATACCTTTCTCCTCCTTGTTTTTTCTCTGTCTCTGCCTTATTGTACAACATTTTTTTCAGCTATAAATTGTCTTTGCCACAGCTGAACAAATTCTTAATTATATTTATCTTCTGTCATGTGTTTGATATGCTCAGCTTTACCACTAAATCGTTGAATTGCATTACAAGAAAGATAGTTACAGGATGAAATCTTGAACATCAATGAAGGGCGGGTAGAGGCTCAAACTGAGCAGTAAGAAATAAATGACTAATTATAAAGATGGGTGTCGACCTGTTTGGGCATTACCTCCAGCTGCTCTGGTACCCATGAGTCCAGTGCAGGTTCAAGAATCCTTTAAACCTTGCATCATCTCTGGGTGCCAAAGAAATAGAGGACAGGTCTCCCTGTCTCTGGATTTCCAGTTACTTCTCACACTTCTTTCCTTTCAAAGGCGAATGCTACTCTCTTCAGACTCTTCAATCAAATCTTTCAAGCCCTTTCATCTGTTTACTTCTGTTGCTCCCATGTCTTTTAGGAGCTGAACAGCTTATGCATAAAGCTGCAGCATCCAACATGTGCTGGGTTCTCCAATCAGCTTCTTTGTATTAAAAAAAATATCTGCATACTTCAAATCTTCCTCTTGAAGAAAATGTCTACTGCCTCTTCAATGGAACATTAAGCTTAAATGATGAAGAGAATGGTTTTAAGACTGCTGGACCAGATCGTATGTTAGGATGGAAGTTTTTCAGGAATCGGAGCTTCCTGCTGAGACTGACTTTCAGTTCTAGTTTGATTCTGTCATCGGTAAAGCTACTGACAGTGTTGCCCTCGTCATGTCTGACACAATGAATATACTGAATTGCTAGTGGAGAATGAACTTCACCATCTTGACCAATTTTAGGCTCTTGTCATGTGACCCGTAGCATCTTAAGGAGTCCAAAGTCTTGTGCCCTGGATTTGGACTATTGCAGATGAGCCTGTATTCCTCCCTTCCAATCCACTGCTACAGGTTCACTTGATTGAAGCGTGTGCTGTATGCTACCTTGATAAAAAGAAAAGAAACTAAGCCTTGCCCATGGGCTCTTCCATGGTCCACCATGCTGATATTTATACTAATGAAGCTCGCCATGTTGCTCTTGTTCTTCTTAATTCACCAATGCTCTTCCTCTTCCTGCTGTCATATACAAACCTAATTACAATAATAATAATAATTATAAAAAAGACAATGCTATGATTTGCAAATCTCATGAACCCTTACTGTATTCACAATAGAACATACAATATATACTCAGTTGTATATAGTATTTGTATTCTATTTTAACTCTAATGTATATAGTACTTAATTTTATTCTGTTCTATTGTGTACAGTATCTTATTCGTATTACTATTATCTTCTCCTATTCCACTGTTTTTCTCATTTTTGCTATGTAACTTTGCATTGTCCACTTTCTGCTGTAACATGACAAATGTCCCACGTGTGGGACTAATAAAGGTTATCTTATCTAATCTAATTTTAAAGACATTTTACCATTTTATGAAAAATATTAGTTCATAGTGATATTGATAGCAGTGATATATCTCCAAAAAGATGGGACAGGGTCAACAAAAGACTGGAAAAGTAAGTTTTACTAAAAAGAAACAGATGGAGGAATATTGCACAACTAATATTTTTATTTGGCACCAGGTCAGTAACATGATTGGATATGAAAAGAGCATCTTAGAGAGGCAGAGTTTCTCAGAAAAAAAAGTCGGGCAGTGGCTTGCTTCAAAAAAACACAAATTGTGGAACAATTTCAGAATAATGTTCCTCAACATGAAATTGTGAGAACTTTGAACAGTCAGGAAAAAGTCTGAAAATCAACACTGGGTGCCTGTGATCTTCAAACTCCCAGGTGGCACTGTATTAAAAACAGGTTTGATTCTCTCATGGAACTCACTGCATGGGCTCAGGAGCAGTTCAAGAAGACTACTGGATGTTGTTTAACACATATTTTCATGGGATGTTCAGCAGAATTGTATCACCAGCCATAATAAACTGTCACTCTTGTGCTCTTCAGCTTCGCTCTCGCCCAGGACGTCGACACACCCAATCCTTTTCAGCATCCTAGGTGTACACAGGATTATCCATGGAACATAGTATATTTTCAGGGTAAACACATCTGTCTTGCACCACTGGATAACATGTCAAAGGCAGAAAACACCAAATCACAACAAGCTGGAATCTTGGAGGGCCAAACCAGTCCTTACATTCTTGAAGTATGTTGGCTTTCAACAGCTGGTTATCTCCTTGTTCGTTTTATTAACTACAAGATTTAACAGCTTCTGAAAGAGACTTTCTCCAAACATTCTTTTTCTTGACTGCAGTGATTTCTGCAGCATCTTGCTCAGTCTTCCCCTCCTTGCTCCTTGATTCAGGACAGGTGGGGGTATCACCTCGGTGCTCACATGACAGGACGTTTTCCCCAGGAGGGATTTTCTCTTCAGCTGTTTACCGAACTGTAGCATGTGAATGTGTATTTATTTGAGTTTGAGATATTAAACAATAAATAATATCATGATTCACTATTTATTGTCCCAGCTGCTTAGGTCCTAGTAATACATTTTAGGGTTGGTTAATGGTTTGAACACCTAAAGTGACCTATAAACATGTCTGCCTCAACAAAACATTATCAGAGAATCAAAACAATGAGCTGAAATAGGCTAAATGTTTTGTGTTAACATTGTGCTGATGGTGGTACTGGAATAAGATGCCCTTTCACATTTCATACAACTTAAGTCAAAATATAAATGCATACTTTAATTTTAAAAAATCAGTTTAGGATTGTTGTTTAGTTCAGTGAATTGTTTCTACGTTTAGAGTTTGGATTCAGAGTTGTATTCGGGTCACTGATGTTTATGTAAATCACCAGTGATACTGGTAACAATAACACACATTGAATTGTTTTGATGTTTGAAAGAAAGACAAAAGGATTAATTTTCCATCTCTAGAATTAATGATTTTCTGTCCCAGCTTCTGAAAACCAAAAAACCAAGAGCTGCAGTTTTGGAGCTGAACGTAATGTCCCTGATGCATCATCACCATCAGTCCACTCTGTGGTGAGATCACCATTCTGGTTTTAAAATTCCTTGCACTCCTCCAAGAGGTGGGATATAATAAAAAAAATGAGCAATTGGTGAGAATCCCTACCATTCTCGGGGGTGCTGTTCAAATAGCTTCTCTGTTATATATAACGGTTATAACGGTTCTGTTTTAGCCTTTCCAATCCCAATTGATAGTTTTCTCTACATACCAGCCCCCCCGTGCATCACCTGCATTAGTTGATTTGTTTGTGCTGGACGCAGCAATGCTTGCTAGGGTCAGAGCTGTGACTTGGGTTCAATTGCTTTAGATTGCCATAAGTGTGTAGTTATGGTAATCTAAATGTTTTAGGATGTGTGTATGCAGGATGTGTGGGAGAAAAAGAGAGGTGAGGCGCAGAGGCAGTGAATTTGTAACTGAGTAGCCATGTGCTGTGTGGGGGTTTTGCAGTCACATCACTAACATTCATTCCAGTCAATACCACATATAACCCATAGATGTACAATATATTTGGCTTATAGCAGGCACAGGCACTATTTCATGCACTGAGGAGTCAACTGGAAGCCTGTGTTTCACTTCTGTTGCTGGTTCTGTATAAAAAAAACCCAGTGAAGTCTTTTTCACTTTGGTTTTTGTTTAGATTAAACACATGTGTTGATTAGTGTTGTGGAGGTGCCAGTAAGCAGTTCTGATAAAGAGCCAAGATTGCTGTTTTCTATGACTGTAGCGTCATATTTACCATACAAACACAACTGCAGCATTACTTCTATTATCTAACTCGAGCCAAGAAAACAAAAGCCTGTATTGCTCAAAATGTCAAAGTATTCATTTAAATAAGTGTACACGTACACCTCATTATGTACTCCATTTCAGCGGTTTTGCTGTTTTTTAGAGAAATATTGATAAAATTCTACACACCATTGAATGTGCTACACATGAAGATGTTCTAATGTGTAGCAAGAGTCAGCAACTTGTGCAAAAAAAATACAAATAAAATAAAAATTATCAGTTCAAATAAAGTTGTTGCCAGGAAAAGCCACTTTCCATTCATTATTGTCAATTGTTATAAAGGCCACTTAATAGAAGGGACTTAAATGTTATAACATTTATGAATTACTAGTTAAGTATTCCAGCAGCATTGTTTCCTCACAGTGTAAAGCCAACTCTAGGAGATGTAAAAAGCTGACCTGTGAATTACCTGGCCCTACTCTCTCTTTCCTACTTTCCACCCTTCTTCCCCAGGAGAATCTCCACAGAGAGCGGGAGAAAGATAAAGAGAGAGAGACCACAAAATGACAAGGAAGATGAAAGGATTAGAAATATGGGCGGGAAGGGTAACTGGTCATCATGAGGGGCTACGTATGGTGTATGGCAGGTAGCAGAGTGAGAAAGCAGAGAAGAGAAGACCGAGGAGGCAGAAAGGAAAGAGAGTGGACATGGCTGGTGTTGAGTGCTGTTGTGTTTGTTTAGTCCCCTTCAAAGGCAAGCTTAATTATTTTACCATGCTGTGCCTGCAGAGACTGCAGGATTCATGGGCTGCTCTCAGCCCCTATCTCTTGCAACTGAGGTCTTAACCCTTTGGCTCCCACAAAACACTTGAAAGATTCCAGTCAAAGCGATGATCAGGCTCGGCGGCCTGCAACAAAGATCATTTGGAAATGTTTAAATAAATGACGGCCAACATTAAATTCAGCATGTTTTTCATCTTAACGTTAATAAATATCTCATTCCTTCAGCAAATGCTGGTGATGATAATGCACGGAGGTCCTGTTACAGAACATCTTCACAAACTTGAATCCCTGTTAAGGGTTGGACTGTTGCTTGCTGTCTGTAGAATAGTTTGCTTTTCACCAGTGGGTGCAACAAATCTAATCTCAAAACATGTCAATAACAGCTTAGACATTAAACCTAAAAAACAAAACAAAACAAAAAAAACAACGTTTGATAGACCAATTGAAATATGAGAGTAATAATTTGACATTAGTAGGATAAACACTACTTTTGTCATAACTGAATTAAATTAATTAGATGAAAACATACATTTGAAGGTGCCACCAAGAGTGAATTAGCTTCAGTTAATGGGGGAAACCACACGTTTGGCCCTGTCCAGATTCCCTCACTGCCACCTCTAAGATTCCTATAGAAAGAAATGACTTTGAAAACAACATATTGTGATTAAATCACTAAAAACACTCATTTTGTCAGTGACTGAACCTTCACAGCGAACCAGGTAAGCTGTTCCCCTTGTTTTTTCTCTAAGTTGGACCCAGCTAACCAAATTTTCCCAACAGATGACTCCAATAACCCATTTAAAGCCACATGGTAGAGAACCCAGATTTGACATTATTTCAAGTTCTTTTCAATTTTAAAGATGTGGTAAAGACTCAAGTTTACTAGATATTTGACACATTCATAACACATCTATGAACATGTCATTGGACATCTGTAAATTATACCCTTCGATACATCTGGGCCATAACAGTTTAATCATGACAGCTGTACTGTAACTGGCTCTCTGTGTGTGTGTGTGTGTGTGTAGCATTTGAGATAACAAACTTTCACACTGAAGCTTGAATTTCTTCTCAGTCGATGGGAAGTGGATCTGATTTTCAGGACCTTCATCATTGGTTATACCTTACACTCTGTTTTTTTACAGCTGGAGTATCGTGCACAAAAGCTCAGGGATTTACATTAAAACTTAGTGACTCCTTCAAATAAATTGTATAACAGGAATAGTGTCAGTGATCTTGTTCACTCAGTCCTGGCAAGCACACAGCAGATCACTTTACATCAAATGGGAATGCCACTCACTTTAGGAATTTATATGTGTTATTACTATGGTCTAGACAGTCTAGGACAGATGTCATGGAGATGTAAAATTGTACTTGCTCCATAAAAGGAACAAAGTATGAAAGAAGGTAAAGGTGTCAAGGTGCAATGGAGGAAATGTATTTCACTACAAAGACACTTATTTGTCAGTTCAGTTTAAAACAAGGCAGTTTAGTCCAATAGTGTCAAAGAAATACATTTTTTTAAGGAAACCCTTAAACATAGTCACTGGGAAATCTGCAGGTATTTTCTATTGCGCAAAAAATATGTCGCATTACTTCTCCCCACTGGAAAACATTTTTAAACTTTCTTTTTAAAGAAAAACAATGTTTTAAGAGTCCTAACTAGATTAAATGACTTGTAAGATTTCCTGCAGTGTGACAGCACCCAAGGTGATTTCTCTGGGAATACCATTTTCTGCCCCATAACTACCAATAATACAGACTAAAGCTTGTGGAGGTATAAAAAGAAATAAATACTCAGAGGACTCACAAAGTCACTCCTTCATCTGCTGAACAGTTCCAGATTTTACTTCCCGATGGCAGCGGTTTGGGGCTTTGTATGTGGTTTGTGGCTGTAGAGATGATGTGTTCATTACATTAGACAGACTGCACTATAAATTAACAGATAATATAAAGCTAACAAAGAAACACCAACACAAGAAATGAAAAGCTCATAAATGTGCCTCGCATTAGGGGCTTTCGTATTCTACAAATATATCCTATTATGATGACTTCTGCAGGTAATAATGGGATTTTTTTTTTTTTACCATTTTGTACCGTTAAAATAATAAGTCACAAACATGCACAGAAAGCCCAACATAGAGATGTTCACCAAGCTAATATACATTTAAAGTACTTTAATCAAAAGGTCCAGTTGTCATAAAAACAAGGGAAAGAAATCCTCCTAATTAGGGTGCAAGGTAGGATAAATCTAATCCCTTCACCAACTGTAACTGGACAGCATGCATCTCTGTCATAACTAATGTCAGTCATACAATTACAGTTAGCCTCCACTAGAGCAAAATGCCAGTTCCACTGAGTTCAGCTTCTCTTTTACACATCTGTCTGATTTAGATCATAGATTATATTAAAAAGAAAGAGTTATTGATGCATTGTTCAGTTACCTATTTGACAGAGG
>NW_005187466.1:1141820-1169258 GCF_000239375.1 Pundamilia nyererei | reverse complement strand
AGAGGTAAAAGTAGTTTGACCAAACCATGTTAGGTATGTTTATTTCTGTTGTAATGTCGACCTTTTTAATACCATGGGGTTTAACACCTTTGGGACTGACTCACCTTTGAGGCCAGTCTCATGTGGTTATGATTGTAGTCTTCAATGCTGGCACCAGTATGCAACACAGTGGTTAGAAGTACTACCTAACAACAAGCACACACTGGGTTAAACCTGGACCAGTATGCGGAGTTTTCATGTTCTTCTGTGCTTGCACGAGTTATTTCTGGGAGCTCTGGTTTCTCCCACAGTCGAAAAACATGAAAAGTTAACCCTGGCTTTCTTGGATGCTTTCATAAAGACATTCTTAACCCCAAGTGTTTTACTTCCTATTTAAATAAAATTTGATCAAAATAGATGCTATTTGTTGCTGCTATCACAGGGTTGCCATGACATTTTGCCAGCTGATTTTGTGTCTTAATTTTGTACTATGTTGTATCCTTTCTATACTGCGTCTTTAGAAATGACCTGTAATAACAAGTGATTCTGCAGCACAGTTTTACCATCATGTCAAAATCCAGTAATGATGAAAGTCCTGCACGCTCATTTAGGCTGCCCACGTTGATTCTACTGTCACACTCACATGACACAATCACTTGCACTTTTAATAAATGTTAAGCATTAGGATCATGTTTTTGCTTCATGTCTGAAAGTTAGTCTGCTATCTGCTGCCCCCACTGTCTAAGCACTTCATCAGCTCCTTGTCCACTGGGCAGCTACCTGTAGACTCTCAGCATAACATCACCATTCATAAAACTCCCTATTTGCTGTCTGAAGCTTGTTGTTGGAGCCTAGATGCATTACTTTTGGTGCTGAGCTGTATTTAGTGCTAATTATCTAATGTTGGTGCTGTTCATCCATGTTAAAGAGATCAGTCTAAAATACTTTGTGATGTGACCGGTATTTTAGTGACACACCTGGGCTTGGAAGCAGTGATCTGCCATTTCTCGCTGTCTCAGCACAGCAGTAAAAGTCACTGTAAAACTGCATCATGGAAAGCGACCCCTCTGCTCCTCTTCTTTTGTTCTTATTTCACCTTTTTTTGTTTTGTTTTTTTCCATCCCTTCATCTCATTTTCTATTTCTGTCTGCTACACCCCGCTTTACCATTTGCATCCCCCCCCCGTCCCCCTCTTTCCTCTGTAGTCTGCAACCTGTGGAAACAATTAGACCTTGTAAGCAGGGGCCTTTTGCCCCCGTCGTGTGGTCGGTTTAACCTGTTGCTCCAGAAGGATCTCTCCTCATAGTGCGACCACCACCTTGTCAGGCTCAGTGGGTGGGTTAAGGATGATTTGGGGGGTGGGAGGGGGGACTGTTTGTGATGGTAGGAACTAGGAGACCACCAAGCTGCTTTTAAATGTATCTCCTAAGGGTTTAGCTGCTTTGAAATGTCAGTGACACAGCAAGATCACAAAGACGCTCTGAAAGAAAATGGAAAATCTTTACGAAATGTGTCACTTTCTTGTTCTCTGTCATTATCTTTTGTATGTTATTATGTTGCAGGCCTGATAGGATAAGGTTCATCCACTTTAGGAGTAAACAAACTCCTCTTTTAGCACGAGAACATCGCCTTTCACACTCTTTTCACCCTCTCCTTAACTGCCAGGAATGCTTTTAACAATTCACTGTTGGACACAGAGCAACATGGAACGCTGGGAGATTGTTGCATTCCAAAGGGGAGCATTTTTTTTAGTTGCTCTTCACGTGTCAATCAGCGACACTATCTCCTTGTCACCCTAAACCCCCCCAACCCCCACCTCTAAGACACACAAACACACATACACTGTGAACCTACAGCCCGCTTTACTGCATCGCAGTTTAAGGACATAGTCGTCAATGTGTTAAGCACCTAAGAATGCAGGCCTTATGGTGGGTGTAGGACACACAAACACAGTTTTCTCAGACTTCACACAAAGGTCTCTTCCACCACTAACATCTGTGATGTGGGTCACTGAGGAGCGCCTCTCCTTTGGTGACACACAGTAAGCACCAGATCTCTTCCAGTCCTTTAAAAAAGGGGGGAGGGAGTATAGTTTTCCAGCCTCATAAGTCATGTTATTATTTTATTCCATTGTGATTTGGTTGACTGTAAAATCAATCAAGGCTTGCAGCTGAATCCGATATCTGAAATGATAAGGAGCAAGCTGGGTCACAGAGGGCAAACACACATCTCACACAATACCAGCAAACTTTCAACAGCTCTCCTTCCGACACACAAACACTTTCAGCCCTGGTGACATTCCCTGGCACATTATCAGTGCGTTGAAAACACCTGACTGGTATGTGACAGTTGCAGTTAGTGACAGTTCTCTTTTAAAGTGAGGACTGGGGAGGTCTTGGTGGTGGGTTGGGGTTTAAGGGTTGATCCATTTGATAGGAGTCCTGCTGGATACTTGACAGGAGCTGTCAGTGAGCCGAGGGGAGGGTGGTGCTTATCGATCAAACACCCCTCCTATCTGCCACGCTGACCTTCATGTCCCGAGGAGGGGCTGCTCTGGTGGGGAGACTGTAACGGGAGATGGGTGGGAGGGGGTAGAGGGATGTCTCGTGATTGTGAAAGTCAATTCAGTACAATAACAAAGCTAATGCACAGAAAACCTGCCACAGATGAACTTACCGCTTATCCTCGCCACATGAGTTTTCTCAGTGAAATTACCTTATCATCCAAACTATACAACTGACACGAGTCCTGTTTCTGACATATAAGATTACAACATCTAGAAAATGTAACTTTATCCAGGGAAAGTGGTGGAACACTAGAAAGAAAACAACTGCTATTTTTAAAAGCTTATTCTGACCGCTAGTTTGACTTCTAAAAAAGGACACTATGGGCTTCTTGAGTCTCCTAATTCATTAAGGAAGATATGTTGCTAAGGTAACTAGTCCAAAACATCGTTAAAAGTAAATGCTAAAATTTTAATATACAAAAGAAACAGTAAAACTTCAACTTTATTGATGATGATGATAACCTTTTATTTCAGACATATAAAGCAAACACACCAATAACACACATATATACGGATACCTGCATATACATGTACACGTACATATGAATGTGTGATAGGAAGAAGTATGTATATATTTATTAATCCCTACCCCGTGCTTGAAACTTTACTGATTTAAAATTTTCCTCTTCACCTGCATTTCCCCTCAGTACTTGTATACATTTGCGCCACAAAAAAGAAAAAAGAAAGGCAAAAGCAAAACAAAACAAGGTAAAACAAAATATATCCACCTTTTTTAATTAATAAAATTATTGTTGCTAAATGTTATGTTTGTCAACTAATCAACTCAATAATTCAGGTACCAACATTTACCTAACCCAAACCCCGTACGGTTACTAGGACCGAAGTTTATCAAACAGAAATTTAGATGGAAATTATTAATTTTGTATCAGGAGACAACTTTAATTGCTTTAATTACTATTTGTCACACCATGGAGGTGAAACTCGAACATCAAAGACATCATATACAGGCTCAGTTCTTGATTTGAAAATGTTGTGTGCTTGCTGTCCACTTGTATGCACAAACGCAGCATCATATTGTTAATGACTGAAAAGCAGCAGATGCCAGCCAAAGGCAAAGTTACTCATGCACGTCTTTGCGAATTTTCCAGCCCGTTTGGAGTTGAACCAATCACATGCGCTTTGCTTTGACCTTCAGACTACGACTGTTCACACGCGCACACACACAACATTTGAATTTTGTATTATGGGTTTTCGGGGATTCAGTAGTTTCCAGAATTAAAAGTAAACACTTAAATCATCAGGGCAGCGACAGGATTGGTTGATGCTGAAAAACGTTTTTCTTTCTTCAAAATCTGGCATTGTGCCAAGGTTTATTTTTGCTGGAGAGATGGACGCCGTGCATGAAACCCTGCAGCAGCAGAAATGAGTTCGACACTGGGACACCCAGTCATCTTGTGGCTGACCATAACCAGTGTTTAGCCAGGACAACCTTTGGCCACTGGTCATTAGAGCACCATGCTGGACCTGCTGTACCGTTGTCAAAACACTGCACTTGGCGGGGACTCCGCTCAGCAGAGTCTGACTGGGAAATATGTGACTTTAAAATTGTGTATTACAGATAGAGTCATCTATGTGTCAGTGACTTGTATGTAGGCTCTTTCCCCCCCCATATTTTGGTCTTTTATGGTAGATGGCATAAAAACTTTATGTTTTTATTTAATTAAAGTTGAAGTATGTGCTTTTATAAAGAAAGCTGAAAAGTCGAAACATGGGGTCTGATTTGTGGTTAATGGGCTCCCCCTACAGTCTCCTGCGTTTGTCACAACTCCATGTCGGTTGTGCACACAATGACTACATGGCTCTGTTCTCAAGAGAACAGCAAGAGTTTACTCATATCAGATGTATAATTACTATCACATCTGAATTTGTGTGCACACACTTCCTCACATGCCACTTAGACACACATCCTGCCTCTTCTTTCCTCCCTGCCTTTCTCTTTCCTGATCTATAAATACTCTGTCATCTGCAGAGGTTGGCTCTGAGAGGCGTTGACCCCGGCCTCTCTCCGTCCAGCAGAGCAGTGATTTATGGAGGCTCAGGTTGGTGCTAACCTTGCACTTGAGCGCTGGCAGTATAAATGATGGTGGGTCAGTGGCACCGTGGATGGAGGGGAGAAACTCTCTATCTGTGGCTCCACCTCTCTTTCTTTCTCTCTCTCTCTCTATTCTCTGTCCTGTTATCATCAGTGTGATAGAGACATCATCAAAATCTCCTGGGAGTATAAATAGTGCTAGATCAGGTGACAATGCCAGCTCTGGCCTTTGATGGGAGCTTTAATTTCATGCCTAATTTCTCTCGGCAAAGCGAGGATCGATGCTGGCCTGCCCGTGCTCCCTATCCAAAGACAGAGAGCGAGGAAGGACAAATGCTCACCGCTGAGTGATGTGCAAGCACCAAGATATCT
Organism: Pundamilia nyererei; assembly: GCF_000239375.1. Classification (NCBI taxonomy): domain Eukaryota; kingdom Metazoa; phylum Chordata; class Actinopteri; order Cichliformes; family Cichlidae; genus Pundamilia; species Pundamilia nyererei. The sequence goes on along the minus strand of NW_005187466.1, from coordinate 1,164,288 downwards.
AGCTTACCTGTAAACACACATGCGTCGGTACTCCTCACAGGAAGAAAATAGGTTGACAAACGTAGACAGATACCAGGTCGAGAAACTCATGCAGAGATGCCTGCACCCACATAAAACTTAAACAATCAATACAGCTGGAACAGATAGCCTTGGAAATAAGAGCAACAAGCAAAATATAACTACACAGCTACCCACCTGTGTGTTGTGTGTGCTACACATTGCCATAGTGATAAATATGTCCCAGCTTGCAGCCCCAGGGAGGCATTGAACTCTAGCCCCTCTATAATGACTTTGTCTACCTATCGATCCGGCCATGATCCATGTACTGTAATTCTTATATCATCAGGCCCGGCCCCAGCAATAACTCCAAGTCATATTTCGGGGCCTCCCATCCACTTGACAACTTAATGATGCAAGGGTCCTTGCCGAGTTTGGACTTTTAGCTCCCCAGCACACCTCTCCCTCTCTCTTCCTCCTGCAGGGCTCTAATTTCCTTCCTTGTTCTTTCAGACTAATATCAGCAAAGGCACCGAGAGGCTGCTCTCTCTGAGGACCTCCCTCTCTGAACCACATATCGTCTCCTTTTCACCTCTGTGCACTTGCAGTATAGCACAGGGTTGGTGTCTGACTGCTGTGCATCTGTCTCTGATTTGGAGCACAGCCCCTTTCAGGCTCCTGGGGAGACTCAGCTGTCCCTCTTTAGACCCTGTTCTTTTTCTCCCTTTGAGCCAAGGCTATATTTCATTGTCATTTCAGCCCTCTCTTTCTAGCCTGGGTGTAATAGCGGGAGATATATGAGGCTTGTTTCTGCAGCCTTCTGAGCTTCCTCAGCCTTTTATAAAACACTGTCAGAGTGACAAAACAGCAGCCCTTGGGTATTCGGGCACAGATGCCCCCTTATCCTGAAGCAATTTCTCAATATCCTGAGCTGATCCTTTTAGTAAAGAGATAACATCTGGGTCCTTGGACAGGATGAGTTGGAACAGTCATCCTGGACAGAGTCGTAGCTCATCTGTATAGCTCTGTCTGCTTATACGCCATGGGCTGTCTGTCAGTTCTGTTTTTATAAGCACTGATTTAGGGTGCAGCCCTTGAATCCTGGGCCAACAGGAAACCACGGGAGCATGCGGTGCCCCTGATAGGAGGTTAAAGCGAGAATTTATCCAGTTATTTTTTATTCTAATGCTGTGTCGGGTTATGTTCATTACTGTCGCTGTTAGAAAAACTCTAATGATGTTCCACCTGGCTGCAAAGACACAAAACAACGCTGTACCTGTGAGACACGGCCCTGATTGAGATGTGAATAAAATCGAGGAGAAGAAGATGAGAGGGAGCAGATGGGGTCTGCAGGCAATTAATGCTGCATGTTGTGTTGTTATTCTTCCACTTTGTTCCTGTCCCTCACCCCATCCTTAGTGACAGCTATCCTCTTTATATGTCTACAGAATTTCTCCTTCCTGTCAGTTCTACCCATCCCCACTGTTTTTTTTTTAACTTCTTCTCATCTCCATTGCAGTCTTCCCTCCTCCCATCTTTAGCTTCCCTCCTTCCTCACACTCACGAGGCGCACAGTCTCTGTCTCCTCTCTCCCGCGCTCTACCACCACCACCACCCCCAGCCTTAATTGGGAGTCAGGGAGAGCAGTGGAAATCGCATTAACGCGGGCCCTGCCTGGGTGTGCCATCCATCTTCTTTTTTATTACGCCGCGCCGGGGCTGCTTGGGCGCTGCCGTTCGATTTGTCACCGGCCTCGTTCGCTGATAACAGGCATTTGTCATCGCCTTGCCTCCCTGTTAATGTTATCATCTCCTCCCTGACAGCCGCCCTCCGCCGGGGAGCGCCGGCGACAAAGCACATCCGTCAAGCGAATATTTCCACGGCTAAGGGGACCGCACACTGCAATAAGCCACATTAAAGCACTTATGAAGGGTGCAGGCCGAGTGTGTACGTGTGTGCGCTTGTGTGCGAGTCTACGTACCGGTGCCATAGTGCGCAGTACATTGTGCGCTGCGTGCGCATACACATCTGCACACACACGTGCGCAGGAGCGTGCGCTCTTGTCAGTGCCGTAAAAAAGCGAGGTGGGGGCCGACAGGGAGAGGAAGAGGTAATTTGTTGCAATTAATTACGCAGTGAGCGTGGCTTTGTTGTGTAGGAGAGCATTTTATCTGTTGGAATGCTTTCTTCGCCAGGCTGTGATGCTATTTGTTTGATTTATAGCTTCTGCCAGCCCGAGGCGGAGCGAGCCTGCGTGTAAGTGTGTGTTTTCACATGTGCACAATGCTTTGGCATTATCCACAGAAATATACTGTAGTCTCGGTGACAAGGAGCCCTTTGTTTGAAAGTGACATTACATATGAACAGCCATGCTGCCCCTACTTGTGCCTCTCTGCAAGACCGAAACGCTTCTGTCCATTCAGCAGCAAATCAACAACGCCAAAGCCTGACCTTCCATCACAGTTTGCCTCACTTTTCCTTCCGCTTCTGTGAGTAAAGAAGACGTGTTTTAAAGTGCTGTGAGTATTCTACCAATCCTACAGTGATATGATGATGTTTCCAACATTGGCACGGTCCACCCCTCTTCTCTCATCTGTGATATCAAAACAGGCATTTGACATTGTGTATCCATTCTGCCTCAGCTGGGGGTTGCAGGGCCTGACAGATGGATCAGCCAGCCTCAAGGCAGAGGGAAGAGATGAGCGAAAGAAAAGCAGTGCTCCCCATCTCTCAACATACTGTATGATTCCCAAATATGCCATAGCATGTCATATGGTATGGCAAATGTTCGACCCTCGCAGAGAAAAATAGTCAGTGATGGCACTAACACACTGAGAGGTACATCTGAGCAACATTTTACCAAAGCTTCTTCACGCTATGATCACACAGTTTGAGATGAACGACTAAAGTAGACGGTCATAACTTAGTAACACTTTAGTAACATTTTAACTGACACACTTTGCGCAGAATGACGGAACCAGAGGTAGATAATAAAATACTTTGTTTGATTTACAATGTCATAACAACATTTTGACTAATACATGCTGCCTCTGTGTCATTAGCCAGAGATCACTTTTTATTTTAATAACTAAATCTGAGGTTGACTCCAAAAGAGAGTCAGTCACCACAGACACCTGTGTTAGCACATGCAGTATTAGAGTAAAACGAACAAAATAAAATATTTGTTCTTGCTTATTAATTTCCCCATTGAGAAAAAACAGCAATAGCTGGTAGCTGTCTGCAGATCTAATTCGAATCATCAAACTGGACCTCTTTGTTATGTTTGTGGTTTCAGACCTCTTAGAGCAGCGGTCCCCAACCCCCGGGCCTTGGACTGGTACCGGTCCGTGAGTCGTTTGGTACCGGGCCGTGAGAGTTGAGGCTCAGGTTTGAAATGAATGGTTTTCAGGGTTTTTATCGGTTTTCAGCGTTATTTTGTTATCGTTTTTATCGTTATCTCGGTTTTCCTGGGTCTTTTCACGTGTGTTATGAATAAATCTTCTTTTTTTCGGTACCGGTACTAGTTTTATTTTGTTGTATTTATCCGCGACACCTTAAAGGCCAGTCCATGAAAATATTGTCAGGCATAAACCGGTCCGTGGCGCAAAAAAGGTTGGAGACCGCTGTCTTAGAGCTCTTGCTTTGCAGGTAATTTTACTCTAGTCTGTACTCCAAATTTTATTGAGTAAAATTATAGTATTTAACAATTATCCTTAATTAACAACTATCTGTAATTTACCCATAGAGCCTGTGAATGCACGTTGCTAACTAAACTTGCTAGCATTACCAAAACATTCATTTTAATAACTACATACCATCTGCAGGAGAAACACCAGCCAAATTTGACAGCTATTAACATTTTTCTTAATAGCTTATATCTGTGAAACACTTGTAAAGTAAGTAAGGTCTGTTTATTTGCCCTTCAGTTATAAAAATCTTCCTTAGTGCATGCAGTACTGTAGTATGTTTTTTTCTGAGCACTTGTTGCCCATATTGAGCAGTTAGATGCCTGCTGTGTACGACAGTCTCCCTGTTGATAAAAAATGATGTTATTTGATGAAATTAGATCTGCAACTAAATAGACCTTGTGGTGACAATGTTTTCTAAACTGCTATTACAAACCCAAGAATGAACTGTGAACCTTACTGTTGAATGATTTATTTGCTAATAAAGCTCCTTTCAGCTGCTACTTTATTAACACGTGGTCGCCAAAGTGGATAGCTATGCATTTTTTTGATTTGGCAGATTGTTGCACCGGAGGCCTCTCCTGATGCAGTCTCAAAGGGATTTTTGTCTTCTCACGGGATAAAACTAGGGTGTCTTTACTTGTCAGGCAGATCTGTAAACCACTAAATTCTAGAGATAATGAATGATTTATTAACCAATAATAAGAATCAGAATAATCCTGCCTTTATTAAAGCTTTAACTTACTGGGGCAGCATTTGCCTGCCTTTCAGGCCAAAGTTTGAATTCTGTTGTTGCCCTTTGGTGTGAATAGCTCCTTTTGCAACGTTTCTCCATTATGTCACTGTTGGGAATGATTTTGGTTGCAGTTTGAAAATCTCCGTTTTATTTGTGTATTATTTTCATAATTCATTTTTGTTCGTGCTGTAATTGCAAGTGTTGTTGTGTTAGCTTTATGGTAGTTTTGGTGAGACGCAATGATGCCACACAATATTTCTCTTGATTTTAATTTTCTAAGTGTGGGAGTCCTTTTCCAGCATCACATCAGCTCAATGAATGTGAAGCAAATATAGCCCCCAAAAGAAGTCAAAGTATTGTGCTAACTCAGAGGTGCTGCTTAGGGCTTGATGTTAAAGTAGAAATGCACTTCTGAGTTTATGAATGGAATTTTTTCATATTAATGTTTTGTATGTTTGCTTGTTATTATAGGCAAAACACAAAGAACAAACAGACAAAAGAAATTCAGGGTCAGATGTATTTTTGTGTCTTGTAAATGATAAAGCATTAAAAATTGACTGAGCAATCTTGTGCAGCTACTATACAAGATTCTTCAGCGATATACTAACTAATTACTCTATAGAACGTTCGCATGCATGTGTATTTGGAAGAGGATGTGTTTGTGCTGTGATCTCTGAACTTGACAAGGCCAAGGTCTGATAACTTCTTGTTAGTGATCATGATCGACTACAGCTGGGAGTTTCTCTTCGCCAGTATAAAAAGGATTTGTTTGACAGCATTCACTGGATTGACCGATATTCAGAACAAAGTCAAAGGAATTTGGGGATGATCCAAAACTGACACCTTCAAGCTCGACTAAAATATGTAGCTGCCTACACGGACAAGCCAAATGCCTTCTGGAGAAAAGTTTTATGGCTAGATTAGACAAAGACTGAGCAATTTGGCCAAAAGAGGTGTGCTTGGAGGAGAAAAGGTGAGGCTTTCAAAGTCTAAGAACACTTCACCAACTGTAAGTGTGGTGGTGGTGGTAGCATCATGCTCAGAAGCTGTTTTGCTGTCAGTAGTACTGGTACCTTGCACAAAGTGGACGGGATAATGAAGAACTACTGTCAAATTCTTCAGTTAAAACTTTGATACAGTTGGATGTTTCAACAGGACAATGATCCCAAACGCACATTAAAACTGGTTTTGGAACGGATACAGGACGCTAACATTAAGCTTCTGGAATGGCCTTCCCAAAGCCCCCACCTCCTCCATAGACTATGGTTAAAAGCCATTACCACATCAAGAAACCAGTTTAAATTAAATCTACCAGTTCTGTCAAGAAGAAAGATCAAATGTCCAGTACGAGTTATGAAAGAAGCATAATTCTGGCTACAAAAGGCATCTACAAAAGGTCCAACCCACTAAAGGACGTTTAATCAAATATTAGTGGGGATATATGTATATTTTTGAGTCTGTATGCATACTTTTAATTTTGAGTGGATTTGAGAAAATACAACATGAATTCACAACTATGTCCCCAGTTCATATTTTCTAAAAGCATAAAAAATGTTTGCCATACAATCATTCCAACCTTAAAAAAAGAACAATTCAAAGGAGTCATTAAAAGTCCAAAATTACCATGACATTCATGCCCATGATGAGTATGTAAACTTCTGACCATAACTGTATGCAGTGACAATTTGCACGAAGCAGCTGATCTGACAGTTCCTTGTCTGTATCACTGACAGTGTTGGTTGAGCTCCTATTCAACTGGCTGAATTCCTATTTTTTGTTATGGAAGTCGAGGGTTCCATAGCCGTTCATTAGAGCCATTTTTAGTTCACTATTTGGATACAGCTCTTCTTCACAGATCTCATTCTTGGTGGCAAACATCTGGCTGATCTCCAAGAAAGTTTTGTTCTTGGTCTCTGGAATGATGAAGAAGGTATAGACAGCCACTCCCAAGCAGACCACACAGAAGATCAGGTAACAGAAAGGACCTGTAGCAATCTGGGGTGGAAGGACACAAAAAATACAAATGCACAGTTAAAGACACAAAACATGAAAGGTAGATTATTGGTTTTGTTGGCTTAAAGGTTATCGTTAGCATTAATAGCATTAGCATTAACATAGCAAATTTTTAAGGCAAGTACTTCCCTTTTATTTTTTAAAGCTGTAAATGATCTACTAGGTTTCCAAACTAGCCAGGGGCTCTTTTTTTTGCCCTTACTGCCATTATTTTTGCTGGAAAAGACAGTAAGATCAGTAGCAAATCGGTGATGTTTTGCAGCAGGGGAAATGTTTTGGTATAAACTCTAAGGTAGGCTATAAAACAGAAAAAACACAGGACAGGGTGTTTAGCCTAGCTTATCCCAGAGACTAGAGGAAGACGGTACCTGCTAGCCTGAAGACCTAAAACACTTTCTGAGAGCAATGAAGTTATTTTGCTTCATGTGGAATAAAAACAGAAAGATTAAGGAACATGCAATCTCATATTTTAAGATCTATGGCCAGACTAATTACTGACTGCCTCGGTCACTGTCAACTTAACAATTAATTGTCCTCTTTACTTTGTAGCTGTTCACTTGGAACGAAGCCGAGGACAATGACAGCAAGGTCGGGACTTTTAATTGGCAATTTTATTGGTATTTGTGGAGTCACTTCTGTTCAGACAAAAGTGCACAGCCAGTCGTATACACACAGTAGATGTGCATCAAATGTCAAGACTACACATGTACAAAAAAAAAAAAAATAGAAATAAAGCCTTTTTACATGTTTTTTCACTATAAACTGGACAGTATATTTAGATGGCTTTTGTGTACATTTGAATTTAGCTCTGTGGGATACAAGTCAGTGCTAACCTCTAAGAAGGGAAAGACAAAACCAATGGTGAAGTTGGACATCCAGTTGAGACAACCAGCTACGGTGTACGCAGCCGGTCGATGAGACTGCTTAAACAGCTCCGCAGTGATCAGGAAAGGCACACCCGCTGTAAAGAATACACAAAAACATATTTGTTTTATTCCAAAAATATTCCCAACAACACCACATGAAGAGAGTTTAATCTAACTAAGCATCCTGTTATAACACAAATCACATTTAATTACTTAGTATGGCTATATGAATCTATTGGGTGATGTGAAATTAACATCGGCATCTTAGTTCATCAATTACTTTATCAATACTCCCACTCAGGACTCTTCCTTGGCAGTTACTCAAAATTAACAGAAGATGATTAATGATAAACATTTCACAAGCCCAAGTGCTATTATATTACACTCCTTTTTCTACATGTACTTCATTATGTGTTCATTATTACTCACTAATCATAGACTGACAAGAGAGGAAGGTGTTTGTCAAGACGGCAAAACTCCACTTCTGAACCACAAGACACAGAATAGCTTAGCTCATGCAATTCATTAGTTTAAGATGTGCCTTAACTTTAAACATGTGATTCTTCATTGTTAGAAGTGAAGGCTATGAAGGAGAAATATGCATTAGTATAAGCTCTAATGATTAGCTTTCCGAATAATGTCCTCATTATTCTGTGCATGATAACTGCAGAGAGAAAAGTTTAATATTGTCAAACCAATAACTACACCATAATTTGTCAACATCTGCGGTATATATGGGAGGGCATCAATGTGCAAGCAAGGTTTCATTTGAAGGAAACCATATTCATCACAGCTAGCTTATGAACAATGAGCCATTAGAAGTCTAATTGCAGCAAGAGAAATCCTTGTTTGCTGAGGTATAGATTTTGCCTGTTTGACGAATGACGTTATGTAAACCAGATTTGTTCTAATCCATCATCCTCGCAGGTTCGCTCGACGTGGCTCTCATCGTTGTAAACTATTGCCTCTTAATTCACTTCACTCATCTCATCCAGTGTACAAATGGCTGTGAGAATGGAAGCAGTGTGGCAGTTAGGATTTCCTAATTTACAAGACTAATGAAATACAATATCTCCTCACAGCCAGAGGAGGAGTGTGGAGGATGGGGTGCTGATGTTTTCAAGCTTTAATGCCTGCTATTGTGCAAGTTTCCAGCAGGGTGCAGTGTTTCCTCATACACAGGATTACTTCTAGCTAATGCAATCACATGTAGGTTTGAAAGTGTTGGAAAGTTTTCATGCCAGATACAGATACAAGATTGTTTTTTTGGTTTTTTTTTTACCTGGACCTATGCAGAAGCCAGCAATAATCCCAATAACACAGCCCACACTGATGTAGCGCATGTAGGACAACTGCGGCTGTGATTGGTCAAACACAAGTCATGAGTTGCAGATAGTCACACACAGTTTTTTTTTAATATTATTCATTTATATGATGACTTCAGATGGAAAAATCTCTAAGCCTATCTAACATTTTATTTTGTTTTAATTATTTCGTCAGTGTCCTATGTTCAGCTTCAGTGAGTTTACTTTAACAGCAGTGAAATGGTCACTGAATGAAATGCTTTTTAACAAATTCGATAGTCTTTTGCAGCGAAACCTGCTTTGCATTTGTGCATCATACTTTGTGCAGTCCACCTCTTTGGATGAGACATAGGAAATAGTTGCTAAACATGCAACTGAAAACAATCTTACAGATAAGTGTGTTTTGACTGGTGTTCCTGTGGACATGGTAGCTTTTAGTGGCATTTAGAGGTTTCTGCTAGCAAACCATGTTTGGAAAGAGGCTTAGCATGGCTTTGAAGTGAAGCTTTCACCTGATATCATTTTCTCATTTTTCACAGAGGGTGTCACTTAGAGGCTTTTGCATCTGAAGACATACAATAATTTATGTAAATTATGTAAATTTGGTTATGTCCTAAGCTCCATGTAATGTACTATAATGTCATGCAAAATATTCCTAAACCAGCAGGATATCAGATGACATGTACCTGGAAGAGGACAGACACAGTGATTCCGGCACAGCACAGTCCCATAAAAAGGAAACCACCAATCATCAGTGGTCTTCTGCCCAGACGCTCAATAGTGAAACACTAAATAACGGACAAATAAGCAGGACTACATGTGACTAACCCATAAAAATAGATTTTCAAAAAGTTAGTTGCAATTATACAAATCTTTCGTTTGCCTATATATATATCTATATCTATATATCTATTTTCAATAGAGTATAACATGGCCCTGTGCACGCTACAGAATAAATGACCTTCATTAGGTTTCAGCTCACCTTCCCCTAATCAGATTTTATGCAAGCATGACCAAGACAACAGAAAACACAAACTGAAACAGTCAAGTTAAACAAAACAGACTGTGCATGACTACATGTCATAACCAAAATAACCAAAGTCATTATTTCTTTTAAGTATTTTAGGTAAGAAGTTACATGTTTATCAGAAGGGAAGGCATTTGTTTTTCCCAGTTTCTCTTTTTCTTGTGGATCAAGACTGAAGTTACCATCAGTCATACAAGGCACAGATTTATTGCAACCCCAAGTGCTTCATGGTTAATTAATCTGCTAATTCTATTTTCAGTTTAGCAGCCATTAAATCCATAACAAAACAAAAAATGCAATTTTTTATGTCAAGTTCACAATATACTTAATTCTGTTGTATATTTTTGCTTTAACACTGGTCAAACAGATCTCAGACCAGGAAAACAGCAGCACATTATCACATCTGTGTTCCAACGTTACAAGTCCAAAATATAAAAAATCTTTGTATAATAGAAATACATTCATTTCATCTTAATGTGTGTGTGTCTACTCACCCCCAGCATCCCTGAGATGACCTCAATGGCCCCAGTTCCCACTGTTGTGTACTGAATATAAGGGTCTGCGATTCCTGCATTCCTAAAAATGTCATTTGTATAGAACCAGATCTGAAATTGACACAAGGTTTATTGATATGTTGAATCCTTTGGACTATTGATACAGCAAAAATCAAAGTTTGCCTTGTTTCCTTAAGGAGCCAAAAAGTCACTCTGCTTATCTGGTAATGCACACGATTCATCATAGTGATCATTATCACAAGGCCGACCATCACTCATGCATTTGAGATACAGCTTTTCATCAGTATGGACTCCTGACAAGTACTCCCCTTGAAATTAATTTGCGCATTCTCATTAATCACACTTTGCTGATACAACATCCATCATTGATGATGTGCGGACAAGATCGTGATCAGTGCAGTTAAATGCTGTCTTGTTGATTTAGTAACCATACATATAACATTTCATCACCATTGGAGGCTTGAAGTATGCAAACAGACGAGCAAAGCAGAAGGCCTGCACAAGCACAAACAATTCCAGAAACTTAAACAACTGGGATAAGATTTGATGAAGATGAATATAAGCTGCTAGGCTAAAACGCCTCCTTAATGAGCTAAAATCTCCTCTAATATAAGAATTGTGTTATATGAGTTGATTCATATATTTTGTTTTACGCACATGAGCACTAAAGTGCAAGCCAGTAACACTGCAGTGATGTCAGAGTGCTAGGCAAAGTAGCCATGGCTCATTTCACTCTGGAGCTTTTTTCAGCTTTTTCAGGCCAAACTGTTTGTTTAACGGAAGTAGCCTCATCTAATCACAGGATTTCAAAAGTGTTCTTGGATTATTTAGCTCATCTAATCTGACATGCCTCAGTGTGTAAACCTAACTTAGATTTACACAATGAGGTATGTACAGTTAAAGTAGGAAAAGTTAAGTAGGAGAAAATCACAGTCTTAAAATGACTTAATCTCTGGGCTTACTCAAAGCTACAATGCCAACTATACTACTTCAGTATTACCAAAACAAGCATCTGTCTTGAGAAACTGTCCTTGAGAAGACAGATGCTGATAACATAATAGTTTAATGGCAACTTCTACTTTATACAACCTAGTTCAGGAAACCGTTCATTGAGCACATTTGTGTCAAATGTCCTAGCACCTTACACTTCCACATTACAAAAAGTGGATAAAACCTGGTTCACTTTTTAGTGGAGTATGTTGATCCTAAACAGATGCAGGTAGCCTCAGCACATGTCTCAACTTACTCTACCTTAAGAAAAAACAACCAAAACGCGTAATCCTCATTGTCTGTTTTATTACAGCGTCTTGTTTGGAACTGATTGCGCTCATGCTGAATTATCCACTACAACCAGTACAAAGACACTGGAAATCATTCATTACATACATCTGGAAAATATTTTGTTACCTGAAATTTAACTTTATGAATTTAGTTATGCATTTATTTGTCCCTTCTTTTCCTTCTTCACGATTTATCCATGATTTCACTTGTTTATGATTATGAATATGTAGTCGATGCTTTGTCGTATTCTCTTGCTTCGTGTAGAAGTGGAAGAACGAAAACAAAGCAAGAGCAGCAACAAAATAATAGCGGGGCTGCCACTTTATGATGTGAATGACAGTACAGCTACAGTAGTACTTGCAGAAGAAATAGCTTTTTCATCATTTTTCCTAGGTTGAGTGGCTCCCCAGCTGGCTGTAATAACTCTACAAAATCAGCACCACAAATACTGTAAAAGCACCATGTTGTAACATGTTGAATAATATCTGGTTGTGCACAAACTCAGTCTGTATGAATATGATTATAAGTATCCAATATTTTAAGAAAAAACATGCACATTTACTTTTCAAACTCTCTTGAATTGCTTAGTTTTACTTTTCGTGTCTCAGATTTGGAGACACTACTTCTTCTGGAGGTTTGAAGCCTTCCAGTGTTCCTGGCTGGAACAGCTGGGACTGAGAGACTCAGTAGGGTGCACCCCTGCTGCGAAATGGCACTAGCATATGAGCCTGCATGCCTGGAGCCTCCATCCATATGAAGCAATGAGTACAAAGATGTGTTTGACTTTGTGTTCGGATGGGTGGACCTTGTTATGTGAGGTAACGCTGAGGGAGAGCACCAGGAGATAATGAGGCATGGTCACATCGCCCCCTGCTTAGTCATTCAGTGGGTGTGAGACTGTGATGTATGGAAGGACGGGAGGAGCCCAGCTGGGAACTCTCGCACTATAAGATCTCCCTCTCATATAATAACTGCACAGTTGTTGCACATTCAAAATGTGACAATACACACACATATAAACAAAAGATGAAAAAAACAACACAATAGTTCTCCTACTCACGGCATCAATCCCAGACAGCTGCATGCCGATGTTGACCACTGCAACAGTGAGGACCTGCCAGCGGACACAGCTGTCCATGAGGAGGCTGCAGACAGAGAGGGTCTGCATGGAGGACAAAGAGCGTTGCTCCTCCTGCATCTCTTCAACCTCAGCCTGAATGTTTCCTTTAGTACGGAACCACTTTAGGGCTACAGAACGGAGTGAAACAGGAGTCTTTTTTTTAAAACCAGTTTTAATTCATCCTTCAAGTATCACAGTGAAAGGATTATGTAAAGTTTGAGAATCTGTTCTAGGCGTCTTGATCTTCCTTTGTAATAGGGGTTAGGGGTTAGGTTATTCAGAAAAGGAAAGCAAGAAATGCACTTTTTAACCTGCAATGGTGGCATGCACATCTCCTCTCTCTATTAGCAGATATCGTGGACTCTCTGGAAACCATGGCAACAGTATCAGCTGGACCATGGTAGGAACCGCCACAAGAGACAAAAGCAGAGGCCAGTGCTCTTCCTGTGTGGGGAAAAAACAACCCCAATAAAAACCAAAAATAATAATATCATCATCTAAAACTATTCATTCCATCTTTACCATCTTTGTCTTTATACCTATATTTAGCTATTCCATAAGTAAACATAGGGTGTCTTGAAGCTTTTTCTGGCTGAAAGTATATTGTTTGCAACGCTTTGTGCATCTGCTCAATTCTAGATCACAGATTCTCTGCATGCATGCATCAATTCAAAATGTTATTTTTATTACATATTAGAACTATGAAAGCCAGTCAAACATCACAGTATAAGAACCTTTCCCAGTATCTCCGAGAGCCCCAGGACCTGAGCGATGAAAACTCCAAGACAAATGTGAATGCTGGGAACAAGGCCCAGGAAGCCTCGCAAATTCTTAGGGGCGATCTCACCGAGGTACATCGGCACCACACTGAGAGAAATCCCTGTAGAAACGAAGAAAGTGCAATTAATACAGTCTGACTGTGCTGGTGCAAAAATGAACAAAACACCAAATATGAACTGAAAAGGCAATTTAAAGCATAAATGACTCAGCTGTTTATAGATTATAGGAAATGTATATACAGCTATTTTTCACCAACAACACAAAGTGCTGCTAATTACAGACAAATATGTGACAGTAATAATAACAGTAATAAATATTAAGAGGAGATTATTGACATTGGAATAAATTTTAGTCAACCAGGAACAGTAGGCATGTCTACCTGAATGTACTCCTGTGATGAAACGGCCAATGATGACCATCTCAGGAATTCTGCACCATCTGCTAAAGCCCATCAGAGCTCCGCCCATAAAAACAAGTGCGGTGGATCTCACCAGAGTCCCTTTCCTGTTTGGACAGTGATTCTCGTTGCTTAGCTCTCTAAGTTTGAGTCTGTCACAGGTTAATAGTAATTCATAAACATGCACTCAAAATTCATAAACATGGTCACACTGACCTTCCATATTTGGTAACTAGTCTGCCCACCAGCAGTGCTCCGGTCATTCCACCAATGGCAAAGATTGACACAGTAAGAGAGTACAAGACGGTAAGAAGATGCCCATCCGGAGTCAAGCCATGACTTTCTAATAATGTCTCATTGTAGAAGTCTTTGATGTACTGGTGGAAAACAAGGTAAATTCATTTTCTAAGCAAAACAACACCCCAAATAAATCAAACCCAGTGTAAAAAGATTGTGTGCAATCAAAAGATAATGTTACCTTTTTTAGATATCTTATTTATTTAGCCTTTTATTTATTATTCTAGCACAGCAGTTTTATAGGAGTCAGAGTTCAAAATATTGTTGTTGTTTTTTTCTTACACTGAGCTTCGTGCAGCCATGTGCTCTCTGAAACCAGCTCTCTGAAACCAGATTCTCTTCCTTTTAAAGCAACTTTCTTCTGACCGACTGCCCCTTGCAAACAGAAAGTTTGAAGAGGAGTGTGGAGCTTCTGTGCTCACATCTAAAGCCATGAAACGACTATAATAAATACATCCAATCTTACCGACATAAACGAGAGCCAAGAGTTGCAAAAACAACCTGAAATAGAGCAGTCGGAAGCCTGGATTTGTGAATAGTGCAAATACTAAGTTATTATCAATTATGCCGATCAAACTTTTTGAAACCTTGAACATGTTTAATGTGAGCATCCGTAACTGTAACACTACAGACATGACACAAAAAATGAAACATATAAATGATACGTCACACTATATCCCCAAAAGACCTGAAAAATGAAAATTTGATGTTGTAACTTCAATAATTTAATCAAGTCAAGTCAAATTCAAAGCTGAAAAGGACTCATCGACTGAATGCTTGATGAATCTGACGGTGACGCCTTTCACTCAATAAAGTGTCCAGTATGATCCATTGCATTAAAATTTTAAGAAAAATATGAATTAAATATATAAATTAATATGAATTCAAAAGAATACAGAAAAGGTGCAGGAGAGGACACAATTCAAAAATTCTCCCTGTACTATGTGCTATGTTATCGCACATAAAAAGGCCTCAGTGAAAGTCTACAGATCTCATAAAGAAGCATACGACAGTAACAACATAGTAAGTGTCCATAACCAACAGGAAGGGAAATTTATATTTGCTCCTTTGCTTTGTTTCTGTATTGATTTCTTATACAAAGTAATGAAAATTATTGAAACAACAGAAAGTGTCATATGATGTCAGAAAGGTTTCAACTGCTGACCTGCTCCTCCTTAAAAGAGCTGGATAGAATAGAATAGAACTCCTCCACATTACCTTGCTTACTAAAATATTACTTTCTGAATGTTGTCATATGTCTGGAGTGTTCAGGTGTGTGTTAACACAACGACAAAATCTTGGAAGTACAAACCCATTGACCCCAAAGCCAGATGATCCAATGCTCTGAGGAAGTGTTAAAACTTTTAATGTTAAAATTCATGACAGGGCAAAAAACTGAGAAGTAAGGCTTGTTTGGGAGGGTTACCAGGAAAAAGACTCTTCTCTCTTAAAAAAAAAACACACAAAAAAACCTCAATCCCTCCAACAGAAGAGTGATTGAAAAAAAGAGGGTAACAACAGATCACATTTTATTTGTATCAGTGTCAACAACAGCGTCAATAGATTATCAAATGATTGTCGTACCAATTACATTAAATCATAAACTGCTAAATGGTCTTGTCTTTCTTTCTACTCTGCTGGCTAATTACTGAAGCGCAAGTTTTCTTTAAATTTGATAGTAAACTATTAAAACTAAAATACATTTTACCTGAGATTTATTGAGTTTAAAGTCTGAAAAAAAGGATGTTATGTTGATACTGTGAGACTTGCGGGCTCTGCTTTGGATATCAGTCTGAAATAAGCACTTTAGCTTTCTGATTATGTAATCTAAGTTTTTATATTATTTATTTTCAGACAAGATTCGTCCGTATCATAATATCCATAGCACAAAAAATGAGCTATTTTGTCTTATTGCACAGACTGACTACTGTGCCACACTTTGTGAACATTATGACAGCACAAAAAGGACGCTAACGTTACTGAGAGCAGGTAAATGTTTGACCTCATCATTTGAGCAGAAAATTTTAGATCACTTGACACTAAGAAACTGACCCAAACAAAATGAACTGAACTGCTCAAGCTGTCCCTACTTCTGTGCAGAGCATTCAGGATTTGGGGAAATACCCAGTATTTTTCTGTTTTTCTCAAGAAAAAGATTGATTTTATTCTCACATCTCACTTCCATATCAGTCGGGAGTCGGCTTACGCTAGCTAAATTGCTAGCTTAGCCAAAGGACACAAGCAGAAGCAACTAAATTGGCTCCATGTCTTTTGAAATTAGCCGTGCCAGGAAATAGTTATTACATTAATGTGTGCGTTTTAGAGCATTAGAGAGATGACTTGTGACTTCATTCCATCCTCCCGTGACCAGTAGCTAAGCTAATCATCTCGTGAATCTATTTTTATAAAAATGAAACTCATGTCAAGCTTCTAAAGCTGGGCATACACTGTCTGATTTTTCAGTCGTGCGACCGTTTTGGGGATCGGCCCGAGTTTCGCCTTAATCGTGTGTCGTGCATCGTTTAGTATACATGAGGTAACAAGAAGCGATTAACACCTCACGACCAGCTCCCGATCATCAATCGTATGGTCGCAAGAAAATCAAACCTGTCTGAAATCCTTTCGGCCCTCGTGAGGGTGTCAACTCAGCCTCTCACACTGCGCATGCGCAAACAGAATTAGAAGTAGAAAGACGGAGCAGCACGGCAGTGATCTGGACACAAGCGATGGAGGCACAACTTGAAGAAATTTGGCAAGCTCATCCGAGCATTTCGATGTGGCCTCACAATATTATCACGACCGCACCAACCGTGAAAAGAGTTGGATGGACATTGCTGCTCAACTGCAGCCGCCTGGTCAATGTTTTTCATTAGCAATTTAGCAAAGTTGATGGTGGTGGTGTGTGTGTCAGTGTCTGTTAAAGACAGAGAGGGAGAGACAGATTTTGTGTTTAAGCTTATAAGCTTCATGTTATGGACGCACAGTGTGAGCACTCAAGTCGCATCAGAGCATCGGGCCGTATAGTGTGAGACCCTGCATCGTGACCCACGAACTTCTAACCCCTGCGAATCAATCGTAGAGTTTGAGCAGGAGCTGAATAATGCGACTGAAAAAAATCGCACAGTGTCTGCCCAGCTTAATGTAGACAGTGCATCTGCAAGCATTTCAACATGTCTAAGCCTCCCTCTAAACCAATTACAGTTTCATTGTGGATATTTAAAAACAATAGCTTTAAGAAAACACCCTGGCTGGCTGATTTCTGACCTGGAACTGATGCAGGGTTTTTATAAAATTTTTGTTACTTTAATCCACGACTATATAACATATTTATAAAGTTTCAACAACAGATACCAAGCTCTAGAAAAACAATGCAAATGAAAGTTGGAGATGAAAGGTTTAGCTGATCCTAAGTCCTGAGCTACGAACATGAGACAATACCCTGAGCTTGCTCACATGCTTCTGTGGGGCTGAACACATGACCGCACCGCGGCAAATTCAACATCCAAGGAACATAATGGATTAAGAGCTACAGCGTATCAATGACATGGTAAGGTAGCTACATAAGCCCACATGACCCCACATGACAATTTATTTGTTCAGTTGGAGTGTTATGTTCAAATGGGTTATTTAACCATTGAGAATCAAATTTCATACAGTGTTTAACCATAAAGGGAACATTTGAGTTCTCACGAAAAGCATGCACGCAAATGAAATCACAAAACCAGGAGTCTTATTATGTAGACGACGATGAAAATACCTTTGCAGGAGAGTTGACAACGGCCAAGTTATAGCCATAGAGCATAGAGCTGCCAAATGAGGCCAGAAAAGCCACTGCCAGCAGAGGCTTTGTAAGATGCTGTGGAAAACACAAAGCAACACATGAGGGGAAAACCAAGCTGCAAACAGAGTTTACTGTCTCAGGGATGTCTAACTCATTTGACATTGTGGGACACAAACAGTCCACTTTGATGTGAAGTGGACCAGGCCAGTGAAACTCCCCTTTCTTTCAGTGTAAAGCAGTTTAACTATTCATTCAATTCAATTCAATTTTATTTATACAGCACCAAATCACAACAACTTTGCCTCAAGGGCCTTTATATTGTAAGGTAAAGATCCTACAATAATACTAGAGAAACCTCCAACAAGTATTTGGTGACACTGGGAAGGAAAAACTCCTTTTTATACCTTTTATAACAGGAAGAAATCTCCAGCAGAACCAGTCTAAATCCCAACTGGTCAAGGTTGGGGGTTAGTGAGGGAAGCCATTTCAATTTCAACAGCTTGTCTGTTTTTGTACTTGATGAAGAAATGTTGTAGTGAATGAAAAATTGTAAGGAAGTGTTTATGCAAGGAATAAAGGTGTAAAATCACATTAATTACAATTAAAGGTCTGCCATTCTCTCTCTCTCCATATGGCCATTTTCATCTAAGCTGTAAAACCTATTTAAACACAATTAAAAGTCAAAAACTTACGGGCTTTGTCACATTCAGTGTCAGAGTGGAGTCTTTGCTTGACCGATTCTGGCCCCCTGACCTTATGTTTGACACCCCTGATCCAATAGATTTCACCATAACTAAACAAACTGGAAGCATAAACAATTACCCTAAATGAATATGTTAAAGCAGCTGACTAAATGTTACAGTTTAGTCAATGTGTATTGAAAAATCAGCTAAATGATGTTTAGTTTTAAAAAGTCACCATGATCAAAGGTATCTGACTTTATTTAGAATTTAAAGCTGTACAACAACAATCAGTCATAACAGATAAGACTCATAAGTCTGTTATGACTAAAGGTAGTCAACAGCTCCTCTGAGCCATTGTCACTCCTTTTAAATATAGTTCGCAGGAGACATTGCACCCCACTCAGCAACAATTTATTCTGATTAAATATCTCATGTGGAGCTGCTCACATGTCACACCACTTTAAAATGAGACACGAGTAACTTCTCATTTGCCGTTTAAAAACACACACAGGCTACTTTTGCTTTTAAAGTCTCCTTTAGTCTTTTTTAACCTGATTTGTGGTAAATTGAACGATGCTTGGAATGTCATATGACGTGGTGACTGGTGCTATTGTACGAGTTCAGTGTGTCATGATGAGTTTTCCAAGGAACCCAGTAAGCATCTTATATGAACCATGACCTTGAACCAACGTTGTACAATGAGATTAGGAGGCATTCGCGACATAATTCCAAAATCATGTGACTAATAAAAAGCGATCACTGGAAACGACCATACCACCCAGGAATTAGATCGAAATTTTTCAAAATGCTTACACTTACCGAGGTGAGTTTTTCATTGTTTCCCTGTAACAGTTCTTCCGCCATTTAAGTCATAAATGATTATTCCCCTTGTGTGAGTTTCTTCGTCATCTGCAAAACTTTTCAAAACTCTTTTCACTGCATCCCCATTTGTAGAGTTTGAGCCGTGATCGTGTACCGGAGAGGAGGCGTGTCGTGTTGATGGGCGGAATTTCCACAGTCGTTAAACCGCCTGCAAAGCAGGCCCATCCCACAACTTTTATCGTTTCCCTTTCCCCAGCAAAGATCACGAGTGTCATCCTACACCCCAGAGTGATTAGAGTAATTTACTTTTAAAAAAACAATTTTTATTTAATAATTTGTCAGTTAACATGATTACACAAAACCTACCTTAAAAACCTTAAATTTCGTGGAATTTGATGGAAGAAATTGATTTACAGTTTTAAGATTTTATTTTTCCTTATACACCTGGAGGTCTGTTGTATAAATCTAACCTTGACTTGATTTTAAAGTTGCACTGAACTTTGCATTTGTTCCTGTTTCAATTCGTTTATCTTGTAAGTTTCATCTCCCCAACACTCACATGAGTGCAGCAGAGCTCCTCCCTTTTCCAGCTAATTACAAGTGATTTTTAAAAATCCAGTCATTGAAGCCTAAAGCACTTGCTAGTCAAATGGTAGCTGCACGATTTTACAGAAATCTATAAGTGCAGCTTTTCACTTCTGGTTAAGTAAGATGCTTTCAAAGCTGACATTAGAAGTTGAACTATGTTATGTTTTATTGCTTTATGGTAACAATAAATGTTGCTTTCTGTAACCTCCTTTAATGGAAATAGTTTGAAAAGAATTTAAGATTAAGTTTGGATTTTTCTCTTACCTTTACTGATTAATTAAAGTACTTGGAGTAAGACTTGCATTTTTTGCTTCCCTTTTGGCTTTTAATTTGAAATGTTCTATAAAAATAATTATTCTACTCAGAAACGACAAGCACAAAACCTACATTTCCAGGTGTAGACATCATTTTTTTCATCTGCTCACAGTTTTGTCCTCTACACAAAATGCAAATAAACAATGTCAGTTAATGTTCACCAAAGTGATATGCTCGGCATCAGATCTTCACCTGACTGACATGGATGAAGACCTGTTTGGTTGCCTTTTAATCGCCTTTAGTCACAGTACCATCTGCTTTACATATGATTCTAGAAATGTCTATAACAGGGGTGTCCAACTCCAGGCCTCAAGGGCCGGTGTCCTGCAGGTTTTAGATGTGTCCTTGATCCAACGGAGCAGATTTAAATGGCTAAATTACCTCCTCAACATGTCTTGAATTTCTCCAGAGGCCTGGTAGTGAACTAATCATTTGATTCAGCTGTGTTGACGCAGCGTGAGATCTAAAACCTGCAGGACACTGGCCCTTGAGACCAGTAATCGGAGACCCCTGGTCTATGGTGATTTCAAGATGAGATAATGGAGTTCCTTGCAAAAATGCAAAAGCCTTGAGCTACCTCTCATTTTTAAAACACATTTTCTAGTTCTAATTTAGTAAAAACATACCTGTGTAGAAGGACACACAACGTTACTGCAACATTATTGAAGCAGTGTGGGATCATCTTGATAAAGAACAGAAAAAAGGGCAGCCAACATCCAAAGTGCAGCTTTGGATGTCCTTCAAGAAGTTGGAGAGCTACTCCTGGAGACTACTTAATGAAAGGACATTTTCAAGTTTGTTGTAAGCACAGAACAGTTTAATTGTGTTTAGAAACTAAAAGCTGAGAAGACAAGAAGAAATCAAACACAAAATATGTAAAACACAGCTAAATCACATGAAGTATATTATGCACTGTGAGAAGTTTAAATGAAATAATAATAATACTGGGATATGTGAGTTGAAGTGGAGAATTTAGTCAGCAATGGACAACACAAAGTGACACAAGATTTTATTTTATTTTTTTATGGGGAGGGGGTGATGGCGACTTCACCTCCTTTACACCCTTTTGCTACCTCCATCAGATTTCTCCCTGCTGATATTTCCTGGTATGATATAGTATATTCCCTACATAGATTCCTCCAGTACACAACCAATGACCCTTTAAACATATGCTCCTAACTTTAAACCAACGAGCCAAGTTGAGACCATCATGCAGGTCAAATGACTTGTGTCATATGACTTCTAGCGCTGTGAAATTTATGCGGCATCATGCTGTTTTTGTGTATAAAATCAATTAGGCTGGGAACAGGGACATAACTCACTGGGCTGACACCATAAAAGAAGAAAAGAACAAATGTGTAATGAAATGAAATATTATGAGGAAAAGGTGTGTGCTGACACTAAAAAACACTCGATAAGACTTACAAGCTTACTACGCAACACAAACTTGATATTTGGCATACATGTTCGCACATATACATATACATTTGTGTACACCAAATTAATAATGACTGTGAAGCATAATTGTAGCTTTTTTTGGTCTTTTTGTACAGTTTGACTTTTAATTATGCCATGTGTAAAACATTTGTGGGATTAGAACACAAACACAAGTGTCTGAGCTCTTGTCTTTTCTCATCCATCCATCCATCCTTTTCCACTAATTCAATCCAAGGTCACAGGGGGCTGGAACCTATTCCAGCTGAGAGAGGGGAGAGGCCATAGACACCCGGTACAGGTCACCAATCTGTAGCAGAGCTCCTCCCTTTTCCAGTCACGTTTCAAGTGTCACTTACCAGCTCTTGTTCGCCTCCAGTTCCACAAAATTAATAGATAATTAAATAAATTTGTAATACTTTTTTTCATCATGAGAACAGAAAAAACTATTGCAAAAACAATTGAGGGTCTATAAAGGCAAACATTTGATTTAATTCACAAAATAATTAGATTCGGTTTGATTTTTTGGACACTTATGAATAGTGCAAATAAGTTTAGAAAGTTTGTTGTAATCAGTCATGGCAAACCCTGCCATGTAAAAGGTAATTAGCTGACCTAATAGTTAATTAAAAATATTGATTAGTGTAGCTTTAAATGTTTGCTGGTGATCCTGGTCAGGTGACTGCAGCAAAGGAGCTACAGAGTAAGGAAAGTCACAGCTGCAGTGTTTTTATTTCTTTGTATCTAAGTTAACTTACAAGAGCCTCTGGCCTGTAGTAATTCATCAAAATTCCTAAATGCATCAAAACACCTATTATAGAGCAAC
>NW_005187466.1:1136664-1140321 GCF_000239375.1 Pundamilia nyererei | reverse complement strand
GCTGAGTCCCAGATGCTCCAGCTTGGTGGTGAGTGTGGAGGGAATTATGGTGTTAAATTTGGAGACTGAGGTCTGTGTCTCTTGATGAATATCAGGCCTGTTCTCATTTGTTGCTCACTGGGCTTCTTGGATCAAGGTCAAGAGTGCACATTGAGGAACACGGACAAAATGTGAGACTCTGATCAGAGTTCACGTGTTCATCTCTTTACGTTGTTTAGGCTCATGTGACTCGGAGGTTTATGCCGGTCATTTTTCTGCTTAGGATAAGAACAAGTGGAATAATTCATTTATTTTTCCATCAAAAGTGAAACCACAGCATCATATCGCAAAGACATTTTTTTCTCAATTTCTTGCGATTCTCACCATCTGATTGTGTCTGCTCATTAACACAATGATTAGGAGAAAAACCAGATAGAGACTCAGATGCTGACAAATAAAAAGCAGTGAAAAGAAATTAACATCTCCCTTACATAATTTACAACAGGGACATTTCATGATCATAATCAGGATGTGGAACTACATGATTTAATTTCCTCCCAGCAGTGAATAAGATGTCATTTGATAAATTACCCATCAATAGCAGACAGTAGGGATGCTGTGCAGGGAAATGCAGCATGTGCATGTGCCTGTGTGAGCCTCTGTGTGTGGTTGTGAGTGAGTTTTGTGTGAACGTGCACAGCCATGTTGTCACAATGAGGATGCTCAGTGTGTGTGTTTGTATGTGTTTGTGTGTGTTGCAGGAAGCTCGGAATAACCTCACATTAGCAGCCCATTATTTCAATAAACCTCCTCTTGCATCCAGTTGACAGATCATCTGCCTAGAAAAGCAGATATTGTGGCCTTTAATCAGTCAGCCCCCTCTGAGCCTCCGTAGTCTCTTGTGCAGTATTTAAATTCCTCATTTACTCTGTTGCAGGCGGGACGTGCCTGTCCCCCATTGTTCGCTCTGAATAAACTGAGAAGCTGATCGTGTTAAGTGTGGCCATGATTGATGGCTGCTGATGAAATCTAATATACTCGCCCCATGCCATCGTTTAGCAGAAATAGGATTAGAGAAAAAGACTCCTACACCAGCTGATAAAAGGTGGAAATGTACTTAATGCACTTAATGCTTTTTCAGATTTTTAAAATTGAAGAGTTCTGGCAGTGGTCGAGTAACTCCAAGAGGAGTCTGGGACATTAACTGTTGACTGATGGCTGTGGGTTGTGGGGTGTGTGATGAAACTGAGTTAGTGAAATGAAGTGTGAGTGTGAGTGAGGTCAGGAGGCACAGATTATAAATCTAAAAACCATAAAGCAGAGTGACTGTCATCAGTCGTGTCATGATAATTATTTTCACGATTGTTATCACAGCTATTAAGCCTCCTTGTGTTCGTGGAAAGGTCAGTACACTGCAGTGGCAAATGGCACATGACTCTGTGATATAACTGCTTTAATGTGTTGATGAAATTTTAAGAGATGAGAGCGGAAGTGAGATTTTAGTGACCCCTTGTGGGGTGTGAGCTCCAGTTCATTATGGAGTGATTATCTTTATGAAAAAAGAAACTATAGTCTGTGTACTCTGTGTTGGATGGATTTTTCTTCTGGAAATATAAGTATTTCTAGCTAAAGAACACACAAACACACTGGTATTTAGATAGACAAACTATAATATACACACACAAGCACACGCTTTGCAGCCCAAATAAAGCAGTTATAAGTTTAAGCGAAGCCCTGTCATCCTTCCTCTAGCCTCTTTTCTCCTCTGTTTTGTGTTTTACCCCCTTCACAGCTACATTATCACTTTATTTGGGTGTAATGGATCTCCCTCCTCCCCTCCCGACCGTTCCCATTGGCTGTGGCTGGCCTCCAGCCCAGCCCACCTGCTCCACAGCGCTCTCCTTAATGTGACTGGCCGAGGATGATGGATTGCCTACTGTCACTTCCACCTCCTCCTCCAATCAACAACTAGCCATGGAAATTGATTGTTCTAATTTGCTCTCATTATTATTATGATATTAAGCACAATATACAGACACAGCTCACTGTCAGATCTGGGCAACGCCATCATTAGTTACAGAGGCTGGAGAATACGCCTCAGTGCGGTTTTCTCCCACAGACGCCAAGATGTAAAGGAATCAGCGAGCGTTGGAGAAGCACACTGCTTTTTCTTAATAAGATTTGCCATGCAGCACCTCGCTGAGGTGATGTAGCATCTAATTAAGTTCAATTCAGTGCATCTGGGAAAGAGGGAAAAAAAGAAGATATGATTAAGTTCCTCCATGTCAAACGCAGCGTGTTCACGTGCAGCTGCCGGATCAGGGGAAATGGGAGGTGCCAGTGTGAGGAAAACACTCGTCTCTACATCTGCAATGACTGCAAATTGTACAAATCTACAGTTATTAAATGCTGCTCAGAACACGCAGTTGAGATGCAGGACTATACATTTACAGAGTGAATGGTACTGAATAACAATGAGAGTGCACAATCTAGGAGCTTTCAGAAAAATCTCCATTTCAGAAAAATACTAAAAATGTACAGTATTTCTGTTTAAAGATAAAGTGTACACTATATGATGACCTTATGCATGACCTTTCTCATTCTTCATCTCATTAAACAGCTTCTGTCTTTCTCATCAGGCTTGAAGTTGAACAACCGAAGATCAGCAGTATCATCATTTTGAGTGCTTTAGGCCTTCTCCCCCCTCTGCTATATTCACAAGCCTGATTTGAGATGGTACAAATGAGACTCCAAAAGGCCAAAGCAAATACCAGAGAAATCTGCTGATCATGATATTACCAGAGCAGCCCCTCCAGCTGTATACGACTCCTGTGTTGCATGGACCAAAGTGTATCCCCAGCCATGCTGTTATCAGCCCAGAGTATATTGGATACTGCTTACATTAACACACAGTGTCTAACAAACCGCTTACGCTCCTTTAATTGGATTACAAGGAGTGCTGCATTCCCATTGGTGAGATTAGAAGGGTCCGGGCACGGAGCCGACTCCCCCTCCTCCGCGTGAGTAAGGTATCTGATTCGTCGTCGTCTCTAACGACCTGCAGATGCCAGATGTTTGATTGGTGGAGTGGTGCTGGCACGGGTGTTTATTGGTCCATGACAGTGTAATAAGGGCTATGCCAAGTCGACTGTCAGGGTGTTAAAGTGTCTACTCTGATCTAGGGGTGATTAATGAGGCTGTTTATTTATTTACTGGCCTTAAATACAGTTTGTGGAGATTCTTTTCTCTAAGTAGATTTAAAGGTCAGTCTTGAAATTGCCAGACAGGATTTAAACATGTAAAATATAGCTTTTTATATTAAAAATGTTATGTTTGAAAACAACTTAATTTTACCTGTATTTGAAACTGTGAGGATCTTGTTTAATGCTGCTGTTGGGACTTTACATCAACTTTGGGGGAGTTTTGATCCTACAGTTTAAAGCTTGCACATTTGTAACACTCATCTCACCACAGTTAGATCAAAAGAAAAAAAAAAATAGAAGTCTGTATCAATAGTTCCTGATATTAGAGACAAAGTACTGAACTCATTGTTTAGGTGATTTTCAATTTTAAGCATATTTCTATATTTTCTCCACTTGTCATTTTCTGCTTTTCATGTCATAATGATCAAATAATAAAAATAATAGTAACTGGAAAGCATTTTAAGTATGTGTATAT
>NW_005187466.1:1111516-1136574 GCF_000239375.1 Pundamilia nyererei | reverse complement strand
AACATTTGTTTGCCAGAAAGAGAGGAAGACATCTCATATATGTTATCGTCCGTCTGGGGTGAATTAAATCTTTGACATTCGTTTTCTGATTTCATAAAGAGTGAGTTATTAAAGCTCCCAAAAAATGTAAGTCGAATGAATTTTTTTTACACTTGTCAAGGTAATTTTCTATCACAGTATGATAAGTACAAATGTACATGAGCTCAGAATTACATTAATTGCACTCATAAAACATACATTTAAGATAAAGCGGCTAAGTCTAAAATGACATCTAAAATAAGAGGTGCTTAACAGTTTCCTCGACATAGTATTAATTTAAACTTACCCGTTACTGCCAAGATTTTTGAGTATATTTAATAGCCCAGTAGCAATATGCATGAAAAGCAAGATCATTTTTCTTTTTAACACTATTGTATAACAGTGAAAACATAGATTTCCAGAATATCTCATTAACAGAAAAATTTATCTTAAGTCTCTGAATCTCAGATTTAAAAAAAAAAAGAGGTCTCTTTCAAGCTTTCGAGATATCTCGTTTTCATAAACAATACCCATATGCCAAGTCTGTTGACGGTGAACAGCCTATCTGAGCTAACCGCCTAACAAAAATATTTTGAAGTCAGAATTTTTAAAATGCCTGCAAAAGTTTCCAAGTTATTTACAGGCATAAGAGGAAGTAAGACATATATTTCAGTATAGTTTGAGTTAACAGAACCTTAAATAATACATAAAAATGCATTAGCACGGAAACGGTGAAGCAGGATTCTTTCACATTAGCACAATGAGTGTGTGTCGTATGTATCCGAGAGAGCGAAGAGAAGCAAAGAAAAGAGAAAGTGCACCTTGTGACCTTCCACACTCGGACCTCCACCTCCGACCTCTGCTGTAATTCTTGTGGTTTTCAGCCTTTTCTACACACATCACCCAAACCTCTGACCACTAACTTATGTGGAGTCCCCGGTACAAGCTGCTGAAAACCTGGCAGCTGCTGGCCTCCTGTGAAGGAGGACCCTCTCCATCATGGTGGTGACACCTTAACTGTCCAGCTCTCGCTCAGTGAGGAAGGCCCCCTGCCACCACACACACACACTTTCTCTTGTGGTGGTTAAAGGACAAACACAATGACACAAACTGTAGCCAGTCACTTTCTTTTCTTACACAGGTGCAGTTGTGAATGTGTGCACTTGTACACCCGACACAAATATTCACACAGTGACATTCTCACAAACTTTCTTTGAATCCCAGTTCCCACACCCCACACTCTCGCTACATGGCCAACAAAACAATTCTCCTTTTGATTCCCACTTTCACACACACACACACACACACAAGCACACATGAATACACACACTGGAGCTCGACCATTATGCCTTAATGTACTCTGGCCTGTCCCTGCAGGTGACCTGACCCTTACTGTCCTGTCTGTCAGAGGGAGAAGAGCCAATTCAGCCAGATGGCAGTAGAAGCGAATGGCTCTGAACAACAGGCCGAGTTAATATGTAGCTTTAACCATTGTCTCCTCTGCCTGACAATGGGGTGAGCCGGGAGGGAGGAGCACTTGCTTGAGCTGCGGGTAAAGACGGACTCTGTATATTCTTGAAGGAGTTCATAAAAATGGCGCTAAACCCACTTTATTCATCACTGTCTCATTTGGGCAAGAAAGCAAATGGACAGAAAGGGGGGGGGGGTGGATACACTGTGCTTCTGCTGTACCTCTGTGGGGAGGTTTTATTATGTAGTCAGCAGTTAAAAGTGCAAAACACTTCAGTTTCTTTGCTTTTACAAGGTATTAAATCCATTTATCAGAGCTTAAATATAAGAAGATTTTTGTTGTTTCTATTTAGCAGCAAATGTCATGAAATATCTATTACAATAAATGCTCTAATTATGCTTCTACTGTCACATTAAGTACAGAAACAGAGATCAAAGTGCTTTCTTTCCTCAGTAACCGCTGCAACAACGCCTGCTAACATCCCCATTGTCAGCCTCTGTTCCTTGGCACTATCACTTTCCTAAAGATGAGGGTAATTTTCTATGCAAATGTGGCGCCATCATTGTCCCCGCCTCGTTAATCTGGGCCTGGGCTCCTTTGACAAACCTCTCTCTGATTGATGAGGCCCTGACAGCTCCAATGTGTGCGTGCATTTTCACAGATTGACATCATCATTAAGGAGCGAGAGCAGGGCCTGAATCACAGCAGATTTACCACTGCCACCACCCCCTCTGCTACACGTACACACCTCGCTTTAGCATGCACACGAAAGGGTTGTGCGCATGCAGGAAAATACACACAGACACACAAAAAGCAGCACACCATCCGTCTAACAGCTGAGGTTTCCCTTCTGTACCCACAGAGTCAGGCAGGCGGCAGAATGCAAAGCGCTCACTCATTGGCTGCCTGAATCTGTCATGTTGAAGTTAATTGGTGTAGGCTTTAAGCAAATTTCCAGCATCACCCCCAGTCGCCGCACCACTTGATGGGTGAGTCACTGTCATATGGCACCTATTGATTCACCCAGGGGATGAAATGATTCCCATAAAGCTCGCTATGTCAGTGTCACCCTCTCGGAGAGCGGCCGATAGCCTCTCTCCTCCCTGTCTGTTAATGTAGATGTGAGAGAAGAGTATTTTAAATCATGCTTTATTCATATTCATTCAGTCTAGAGGGGATCTGCGGGCTGGGTTTTTAGTGTTTCAATCGGCTAAAGTCCATTTTGGAGTTCATTTGAAAATGGAAAAATCGTTACCTAATCCTATTGCTTTAGCCCTGAGCTACAACATAAGAAGCATGGAGTGTGCCGGCAGAGCAGGGAAAAAAGAAAAGAAGACAAGAGACACAAACCCTGACTGAGTGGAGGCAGCTGCAGATGAGCAAATAAAGCATTCAATATTTATGACTGAAATTAAAACCAGATAAAGATGTCACATATTACCGTGTCCCCACCCTCCTCTCCTCCCTCCCAGGCCTCTGGCCCCAACTCCGGTGCTCACAACTCTCTACTCTCTCTCAGTGCGAGTGAAAGAGAAGCATTATTCCTTCTCAGCCCAATGTCTTCAAAGACAGTAATGAATGCAATGCAGTGACCCAGAAAATGGACTTTAGAGAAGGAGAGGGAGAAAAAAAAAAGCAATCTTGCGTTTGTGGCGGAGTATTATCACTTTACTCCCCTCCCCTCATCCTCTCCCCTTCCAGATTGGTGTGTGTGCTTATGGCTGTGTGTGTATGTGTGTGTGTGCACCTGCCATTAAGTGTGTGTCGACAGACCGGTGTGCCTAAGTGCATTCATGTGAATTTGTATGAGTGTGCACGTTTGCTTCTGATCGTGTGTTTGCATATGTGTGTGATTGCGTGTGCGTGTGAGCTGAAGTCTCCATCAAGAGGGAATGGGCACGGGCTGACAGGCAGGCCCATTGTGAGGTTAATTAAACACTTCAGGTTTAACACCCCGTCTCTGTCGTTAACCCAAACACTGGCTCATCACTCATTCCCGCCACACTTCAGTTAGAGAGCAGGGGGGTGCAGGAAGGGTGGGGGACAATGGAGATGTCACAGCGGGTGGGGGTGTGTTGGTGGTTGTATGTGAGGTTATCAGAGATGGTGAAAATGGTGAATGTTTGTGTGATATATTATAAATGTAAGAAGATAGGTGGAAACTAACCAGTATGTAATTCAATTTGCAGGAGAAGTGCCACTTAAAGTGATTCCGTAAAGCACGGGTTAAAACAAGCTTTCCTCCACAAGACGCTGTCGATTTGCTGTTTTGATGATGGTAGTGGACAGCACATGCAACATTTCAATCTAATATTTATCCCAAGTGTTCAGTGAAGTCAAATCTTAGGTGTGCAATTCAACATATTGACAAGAAACATCTTCATTCATACAAGCCTGAAAACCAGTTTGTCAATCAGGTTCTTGCCAGAAACCACAGTGAGAACACACATCAAAGAAAGTTAAGCAGAATTGAAATCTCTGGCAATATGATGCTTGTGAACCTGATGGGCCACACCCACATAAGAAACAGATTAGGGGATATATAAATATTTAACCTCCTGGACCTCTCAGGGCATATTTCTTTCAAAGAATTTCATGTTTGAGAAAAATATGTCTGCACTGTTTGAAAAAAGTCCCTGGAACTTGTAACTTCCAGCTACAACTTTCACAGATTAAGAAAATAAGCAGTAAATTTTGTTTAAATAACACTAGTGCAGGTAACTCTGGTCATCTGCAAAAGAACCTACTGGCGCCTGCAGTGTAATGGATCCTCACACCACTAGATAGCAGTAGTTTACACTTCTGACAACTTAACCAGTCCACACAGTTACTGCAGAGGAACTCATGGAGCCACTGAACAAGTGAAGCAGTGAATAAATGATAAGATGAATGTGTGAAGGGACTTAGGAAGTGTCTGTAATAATCCTGTCTTACTCATCAGCTGCTGAAGTCCACATAAAATTAAAGTTTTTGTAATTTGGTGTATTACAATGGTTGCATGTATGTAGAAAGTATGAAAACGAGCAAACTTTCTTCATCTCAATCATTTGAGAGTCTCAATCAACCTTAGAGATTACAAAAAAGTGTTTCTGTTATGCTGACTTGTATTTGCAAAAAATTAAATAACAAATTACACGCCTGTGATCTATGTGATTTAACCTGCAATTAAAAATATAAATAAATACATAAGCACGCAAACAGTCTGCAGACTTGTTCTAAACTAACTTTAAAAAGTTGTAATTTTTTGTGACTGGTATAAAAGTTGTGAATATTTGAATTTTAAAAAAAGCCTTTTGTAATCATGCAGAATAAGCAAAACATAAGCTGCTATCATCTTTGTACAGTCACAGATACAAAATGTTTTAATCTCAGAAATAAAATCAAAGACGCTTCTATCTTTATATAAAGTTGTAAATGGCAGTGACTTATAAGACTGCATGAATAATTTTTTTCAGTGGAGTATCTACATCTTCAGCAACGATTGTACACTCTGTGTGCCTTGAATGAAGTTTATGATGTTAAAAGGCTAAATGATGATTAGAAATAAACATTTTCCAAATATATTGGCGCAGCTGATTACTGTTGATCTGGCAAAGAAGATATAAATTTGGCTAGCTAAGTGTTGGGCGCGTGTTCGGCTATGTGGGTTTCAAAATGGGTAAAGTAAATCTTTCTTCAGCAGCTTATCTGAATATTCTTGAAATGAAAACTATTCCAGTTTTCAAATACTCAACATTTTATATTAGTTTATGAACTACTGTGAACAAGTGCACATTGGAATCTCTAGTTAAAGTAAAAGGACACATCATTGCTCCTACTTTGGCAGCTTCTTTAATGGGTATCACAAAATAGTCCAACTTGTGTCACCAGTAAAGAGAAGCCTCCTGGACAATGGTGTTTTAGGCAGAATACATGTGAAACTGGCCAAAAAGCAAAAGAACACAGATATTGAAAAACGGACAAAAAACAATGTGGAGAAAGGTGGTGTTTACGTGGGGAAAGGGACATTTGTGGGTCACCGAACAAATTAAAATATACTGAGAGAGAGCATTCAAACATTGCTTTGGTAGTAAAGTGAGAAATTTGCTGAGAACAAAATGGAACAAGTGAGGCTATCACTCTATTTCTTAGCACCAACCTGTACCCTGTGGGTGCTGCTTGAGTAGAGCCAATTACTTCCTGCAACAGGACAATGACCCAAAGCACAGCCCCAATCTATGCACGAACTATTTAGAGAAGAAGCAGTCAGCTGGTATTCTGTCTGAAGTGGCAGTCAACCCATTTGAGCTGTTGTTGTAACAGCTTGACCATATGGTATGTAAGAAGTTCTCATCAAACAAGTCCAACCTGTGGATGGCGCTTCGGGAAGCATGGGGTGAAGTTTTTCCAGATTACCTCAACAAAATGACAGCGTGAATACCAAAGCAGGACTGCAATTGCTGCAAAGCCAAAAGCCAAGTTTGAAGGATAAAAAAAGTTTTTCAATTAAGAATCAGTGCTTCTTATCTTACCAGTGTCTTGACTACATGACCTATTAACTTTATTTTTCAAACTTTTTAGCACAAGTGAGATGGATGTGTTTTTGCAGGGTTTTTTTCCCAGCTAATGAAAGAAAATAATTAGTTAAATTGCAGATTTAAGCAAGTAAATGAATCAAATGAACCACATTTCAGTGCTGTTTTGATTTTTTCTTACATAATTAAAACTGGCCGGGCAGATGTTAGCGAAACAGGTTTATACGACTAACTCTGGTATTCCCAGGGATTCATTAATGATAACGTGTTTTTTGCTACCATTTTGTCGTGTGTCTCTGTTATTGTGGAGGTTTGGCGTGACAGAGCCCACGCCCATGATGCAGCCTTTCCATTAGCCATTAGCCCATTAGCCCGTTAGCGCTCAGGCTGTTGGAACAGCTTGAATGTGTGATGCTAATGCTTCAGGGATCCAACCCAAACTGGAGCCTTGGCAAAGGGCCAAATAGGAGGAATGGTGCAACAATTTCCTGTACCTATTCTTCGCCTCGCTCTCAAATTATCAACTCACATTGTTGTTTCAGTGTTGTTGTGTTTTTTTCTTATTTGTCTGCTCTCAATTCTTTTAAGATGCAGGGTGCTTTAGCATCTTTAAGCTACACTTTTCATTGGAGGAGCAGCTCTTTTTCATCCCTGTGCCATATGTTAGTAAACAAGACTGATGAACATGTCTATCCAAATGTGGTGGAAACATTTTTCTCCTTCAATTCACTCGCCGTTGCCCACTGCAGTTTATCCCTGGTTTGTTTTCCAAGCATTTCTCATAAAAGTGATTTATCAAAAACACTTAATACCGAACTGCCGATGTTTCATCCTGAATGATTCCAAAGGCTGCTGAAGCTGGTGGTTTTTATGGCTCGGGCTGAAAAGGGTACCTCTCGGGGGCATGTTGTGTTAGCTTCTTGTAAAGTGGTAAGACACATACACACACATGCTCTCTAACACTATTGGTGTTGACTGGGGATGGGCGGTGGGGAAATGTCAGGAGGGATAGAGGTCATTGCCTTCCAAAGGGATAAACACACATTCCACATGGCTCCCTACTGCGTTATCATTTACTGCCCTATCGGACACATTTTGCCGCCTCTGAATGTATTTATATTTATAAACATATTCTTTATTTATTTTCTCTGAGGCCACTGTGCCGAGGAAATGATACTGAAATCTAACATTTGGAGAGCCATCGTGACTGCCAGAATGCAATTTGTGTTCTTTCTCCATGGAAAAAAGGGGGTCGTGATGCCCCGGGGCGGCCATTTCGTTCCCTGCAGTGACATTTTTAACAGGGTGCCTGCAGGACCCTGGGACGCAGCCTGAGCCACGCGCTCTCCGTCATGGCAGACGGCCTGCGCACTGTGGCGTGGACACACTCACTGTCTTTCCAGAGCTCTTTACCTGACTCAATATGTTGAAGTGAGATTGGATGCAAAAGGCTACGAATGCTGCAAAGAATCTCTATGAGAGGAAAGCATTTACAGGTCACTCTGTGTGCCGGTGCATTTTTGTTGGCGTTGAAAACTTGGGTAAGCGTGTAAAAGTATTGCATGAATGTCAAGCAAATGCTTCAATCATAGAGGCAGGTCAAACACTCAGTGAATACACGACAAAAGAACACTTTGATCTTCTCAGCAGCTCAGGACGCCGCTCTTTGTCGCCTCACCGTGCTTTGCATCCGCAAAAGCAGACCTACAGCCAGGAAAACTTTAACGACTACAGTTGCTTCTTTTCATTAACAATGATGTATACCAGTTTTGTGTGAGCTCCCTGTTCCTGCCTATATTTATCAAAGCAACATTAGGAGTGTATCAGCATCAATTTGCCATCATGAAGCATGGAGGCTGCATACCACTCATGTGTGACCATTATACTAATGAGGTTAATGGTTCAGCTGTGCTTACCATAAGATGGATGCCCCCCAGTGGAACCTGCCCCTTTGTGTGTGTGCGTGTGTGTGTGTGTGTGTGCATCTGCAAGCTCGTTTATGTGAGCCCCTGCTTTTGCGGCGCACAGAACGAAGAAGCGAAGTGAAAAAGAAAAACTTCTTGTACTTTTTCCAACAAACAGGGTTTTGTCATGACATTTCATCTCCATCAACATTTCCTCACTCACAAACGCACGCTTAGCTGGAGCCTCATTATCAGTCAGAGCTATGTATTGCTCTCTCTCTCTCCACCGTCCAGAATTATCTTTGAACTTTACAAACTAATGCGATGAACTGATGACTTCTTGTAGGCTATTACGAGAGGGCGAATTACTGGTGTCTATTTTTTGCTAATTACAAATGGTAAAACCAGTGAAGCCTTTTATAAGCTAGGATACTGTTTATGCCGTGCCACATGCTATTCAGTCTAAAAGTGAAACAACCCTCAGGATTGAGATTGCACCATTTCTTTAACAGATGGGAAGCCTCAGCCATCTGTATTGTTTTCTTTTCTTTTTTTTTTCATTGGGATTCAAATGCGTTTTAAGGTTGAGAAATACTCAAACTCCAGCAGTCTACCTGCTAACTCTTCTTCAGCAGCTTTAAAATAACACAGGGAGTTGAGAGATATGAGCCCCACAATTCAAACAAAGCCATTCAACTAATAAACATCCTTGTTATTGATTTTAACGCCTTCACACAAACAATTATCTGGGTTCAGATTTGTTTGTTTTAGTGCATTTCTAATTTGAATTTCTACATCCACGCCGGTGTTGAGGGCCAATACTTGTTTGCACACAACCCCAAAACCACAGTATTGCTTCTTAATTAGATTTACAGGATATTAAAAACACAGTAGGTGCTCCTAAACGATGATCATTGGAGACAGTGCTGAAATAGCAGGCTATCATACATCTTTTTTTATATTGCTAGTCGAACCGTAACAATATCTGTTTTTGTTTTTATAAATGTATTCAATTACCGCCACCAATCTCAGAAAATATGAAGAATGTCAAATTAAGAGTGCAAATTTGGAAATACATGCTGCTGACTATTATCAATTTTATCATCTTCAGAATGGCGCTTTAATGAACAAATGAAGTTGGCCTCATTTACTGTTAATGCAGTCAAATGCTTTTTCTCAGTGGGTGCTACCCAATAAGCTGAGGAGAGGAAGGGCATCGGGTCTCTGGAGGGGTACAACTTTAATTGGATGATCTGAAAGTCCTTTTTCCCAATTCCAAATGTAAACAAGGCATGTCATGGCACATCTAACACCAAATGAAGAAACCTCCTGAAAATGCCTCTCAGAAGTTTCACAGTTTTCTTCATGTTTAGTGTGTTTTTCTGTATCTTTTTTTAAACTTTCTTTCATGGCATATAGGCAACAAACTGTAAATCAGAACGGCTGCGACTCAAGGCAACACCCAGGGCTCTAAACAGAGCCAAATATAACAACGAATCAGCCTTAAAGTAATCTAACTGTGTTATGTAATTATCTTTTGGGGATGAACCACTCAGTGAAGTAGATGAAAACAAAAAACTGCACAGAAATTAAGGATTATTATCGTTATTAAATAACTTGTAGGTTTTTGGAATTACTGAAAATTACTGGGAAAGGAAAACTGCAACTCTCCAGATCCCCAGCTAATGTACCAAGAGTGCTTATTTTGTCTGAACAACCAACATGTTTTATAAAAAGGAGCAAACTGTAAACAAAAAATTACTTTGATTGACAACATGAACATTAACGACAATACTAATTAGACATAATATGCACATTTAACCTTTATTGATTAAAAACAACAACAATATTATTAATAATAATATTAAAATAAAATTTGTACTTTATGCGCAGCTAAAAATTCCAGTTCCACTTCGTGATTATCACAGTTTTAAAAAATCACAATGACAGCAAACTGTGGAAAAAATACTCATCTATGACTTTTATGTTCATTAAGCAAATTATACATATTTGCTATTAAGATAAGAATGATATTTTGATATTGTGGCATTTTTGATTTCTTATTTAAATAAATACATCATGACATCCATCCATGGTTATCAGGACATTTATTGTTATTATCTGTAATTCTCTCTCGCTATACATATATGTAGTTAATATGTGATATCAGCAATGGATGTCACGATCTTTTACTCTGTGGTCTTCATCCAAAGATAAAATAGACATAAAGTAGCTAAATAAAATGCATGTGAAATTGTAAGGCTACAATCACTTGATGATTTTCATCTGTGTTCTACAAGGAGTCTAAATTTACTGACAACATCTTATATTTATTAACTCAAGTTTCAAGCTTTTTCCTTCCATAAACGCTTCTCCAATTTAAAAGCAAATTACACAGAAATATATCTCAAGCACGAAAGAGAAAAACGTTTGTGCTTTGGGACCGTTTTATGGCCAAGACTACACGCAAGACTAATACGCATTTTGAGGAGTTCAATTTCTTCCCATGCAGATTATGAACTTGGAACAACAGCTAAGAATCTAATTGTTGTTCAAGGATGTAAATGCAGTGCTGTATCTTTGCGAAATTCAGAGGTCA
Organism: Pundamilia nyererei; assembly: GCF_000239375.1. Lineage (NCBI taxonomy): Eukaryota > Metazoa > Chordata > Actinopteri > Cichliformes > Cichlidae > Pundamilia > Pundamilia nyererei. Next base: position 1,126,068 of record NW_005187466.1, on the reverse strand, counting down.
GATTTGAAATCGGTGCGATCATACAGCTTTACTTTTCATTTTGAAGCTTGAAATAGGAGGCATTACAGGTGAGCCAGTGTGACTGGATAAATAACTTACAACAGGCTTGAACCTTTAATATAGATAAACTTGAAATGGAAAAAAGACCAAAAAAAAATCCCTGGCTGAAGTACTACATTAGGTAAAATTATTACCTAATAATGGTACAGGAAAAGATCTGTCTGCAAAAAACACCAGTTACACTGAGGATACCAACAAATGTCTCCTATGCTGTTGTGTTGCACTCCTTGTCTACATATGGGTGATAATATTGGGCCTTTAAGTTTGTTTCCAAGTGCCTCAGCGAATGTGTTGAAGAACTGAGCTAAAGAGTGCTGAGGCAGTGAGTTAGCTTAGCCGACCCTTGGGCCTTTAAAGCTGCTGAGCACAGCACAGCACTTTGTGCACACATGCATGCACACACACACACACACATTCTCAGCCCTGATAGCACATAAAAAGTTTTCAACCCCTGAAAACACTCGTGTATGCACCGCTCCATCTCAGCTGAGTAATTTAACAAGACTTATATCAACGTCTCAAAGATGTGAAATATGCAATCGACAGACAACCAATTGTACAGGAAGAAAAGTGTTCCATAAAGTTCACGCTGGTGCCTGGTTTATTGGCTCTTTTAGGATCAGTGAAACTCATAGCCAATGGGAGAGCTGGAACACAGACGGCATATTAATTCATCGCTATTCGTTAGGACCGCCGCATGTGCTAAAGATGGTAATCTTAAGTAATTTGTTAGTGCTGCATCGGCGCTTTGACTTTTTAGAGAGCTACTTGACAGCAGCGTTAGCCCCTGGGCTCCAGTCTTGAAAAAAAAAGAAAAGAAACTATGCTCCAATTTGCAATTCATACACATTGGGGGAAATGTTTAATTCCATGGCCGTTATTCAACTCAGTTCATTAATTAAAGAAAAAACGCTACCATTTTCTTCTCTGCTTTCCCGCCATCTTTTTGATGAGCTTTCTTCAGGAGTAATTGAGTCCGTTAATTAGACAGAATTAGGCTCTAATTATTCTAAAGGCCCAGTGCCGGGGGATAGAAGAAACCAAATGTGCCATATTTCACCGTCTTGCCACTCCAACTGCTCTCACTGAATCCCCTTTAACTCTCTTTGATGTCCCCTACACCGCCGGTTTCACAAGAAATGGATTAGATATCAGGCCTCTTAATTCTGCCGCTCTGCTCAACAGGAGAGCTCTTTTGACATTTGTGCTCACTTCTGCCTGATTTCAAGCCTGTGCTGCAGTAAATGCATTTCATTACAATGAGGTGTTTTATTTTCTCCAGCTCAGTCTTTATGTTATATTAAAAGGGACGGGCATCCGTCTTGTTTATGTCCTCCTTCAGCCTCTCAGTCAGTGGCAGTGCTTTGCCATATCACATTTTTACGGCCATACCTTTAAACGTTTCTTTGTCACGCTGAGTCTTGGGTTTAAAGACAATGAATTAATCTTTCGGAGCAATGATTCAAAGGTAAGCTTTCTGTGCACATTACATATCACTGCTGGTGACTCTGTTTCACTTTTGTTTTGTGCTTTGAAAGAGTCACATGCCTGTGCAAATCACATACAAAGGCAAAAAAGAAAAAAAAAATCAGGGATCTCCAGCTGACTTAATTGCATGTCTTGAAACATGTTTTCATTTTTCCTCTAAGTCGTACAAAATGAGACACCTCTCCGAGGCGATCTCTGTATTCATGGCCATGTCTGTCCAGAAACCATGAAATATCATCAAACGGCCCTTACAGTCAGTCAGCCTTTGCTCATATGTAGTTATTGATTTCCAATATCATAAATCGCAACATATTAGAGAAAAACACAACACTGTGTTCCTCTACACTAAGCGCACCTCCCTTCCTCCTGTCGTAATACAAGCAATGCTTTATTAATGTTGCAATATTGTCTTTAGTTTGTATCCATTTACAGGCCACCAATACAAGCATGACACACAAACACAGACACAGGAGCAGCCCCCCCCGCGCCCCCCCTACACAGCTGCTCTGCCGGAGTGTCTCATGCAGATGTTGAATTGGACAGACCACCCTGAAGCGTCGGGGCATACAGTGAGCTTCACTGCCGCCAAACCTGTCGTGATGGATCGGCCCACTCTAATGCCAACTACGACTTGCTACGAGATGGTTCACTCTCATTGGTCCAACTCCAAGCGTTAATGGTTGTTCCCAGATTGTAGCAAGAAAAGGCCCTTTAGCTGCTCTCATAAATATGGTAAAGAGGTAAAAAAAAAAAAAAAGAATGAACGAGAGAGAAAGACACTTGCACAAAAAAGCTCAGAATACAACCAGTTGTGATGATGTTCGAAAGAACACAGTAATCACAGTGCATAGCAGAGCCACTGTTTTATATTGTTAAGATTTTTGATTCGATATAACCTCAAGAATCAGTAAAGCTTATATATCAGCGTGTTATAGCACTGTGGTTCTCCAAGCTTTCTCTTATGTTCAAGGGTAAAACTGTCTCCCAGTATGAAAACAGCCATAAACCAAGCATTGTTCAGAGGTATTTTCTTCTATTTTCAGATGCCAGATGCTGCATGTTATATGAAATGCCCCCGTCGTATTTTTCACAGTGACAGCACCATAGCTTACTCTAAGGGGACTGGGGTTAGTTTATCCTCAACTGGTGTATTACTCTTTGAATGTCTCTAAGTTAAACTGCTGGTGACAGCTTATCAGTCAATGTAATGCACAATGCCTCTATGTGTGCGGAGCAGGGGAGTAATTCAATATCCCTATATGATTCAAGGCAAAAAGAGGGAAAAAGAGATTTATGCCTCCAACGGTGGCAAGGGACATTAATGTTGGTGGAGTCTGAACTTCCCGCAAGAAAAATCTAAGCCAGGCATCAGTCTTCCATTTGTAATTTATTCTAATATTAAATTGTGTTTGCGAGCAAAGACAAATGGAGAACTCAAACACATGCAAATCCGGGAGGGAGCCCGGATATGAAAATAAGGGCAGTAAATAATGTTAATATTTTTACTTTTTTTTCCTCATGCTAGATGCAGTTCTTTTCTGTTTTGTCTTAGTTCTTAGTTTGTTGTATTTCAGGATTTTTCTTTACGGACAGACGGAACATATACTTTGTCATTTCTCTGTGATGTCGTTCCTGGTTATTCCTCTGTGTTTGTCCAGGGTTTCGATTTGGGATTCTATTTGTTTTTGCACCTCTGCGAGGCCGTGCTGTCTCACAAGCGACCCGATCTCTGCCTTAGCCATCAAATCCCACTGCCGCGACCTCTGCCCTACAACTAAACCCTTTCTCCAACACCAGCCCTGATAATAAACATGAGTATCAGGGAGCAAATCACTGTGGAGTTCACGTGTGCTGATATGTGTGCATGCCTGCACAACTTCGCATTTCTTTGTGTGGATTTTCTCTGTTCTGCTGCATGTAATCTGAGTCAAAACTTTGCATGTGCATGCACCAAAAACTGACAACAGACTGAAATAGCACACGTAGGCCAATCGCACATAGCGGCACATAGCACGCCAGACTTCTCCATCACTTCCAAACGTGGATGTCTGCCATTTTTTTTAATCCACAGCACTTTAGAGTTTATGAGCTGGGTCAAGACTGTTGATCTCACAGGAACAACCTGGTCCCCTCTCACGATTTCGGAGTCAGAAGGAGAAGCACTTATAACATACTGCACTCATTTGAAAAGCTGCACCTGTTCCACCACATGGATGAACATAAAGGCCTGGTTATCTATTTTTACATGCAACTCCCACATTAGTACAATAGAGGTGCTGTTGTAAAACATGCAATTGGAGATTCTGTTGATTGGCTGGTAACTGCTTGTTGATAATAACCTCTTTGATCACTCTGTTTTTGTCATTTATTCACTCATCATTTAGTGAACTAAAATCCTTATGTAGTGTAAGTGGTTTCATAGAACCAGCTTCATGGTTATGGCTGTTTCTCCCTGCTTTATTAATAGTTAACACATTTATTACAAAGATTTTTTTTCTGGATACGTTCCAGAAATATCCGAATATATCTCCACAAACTGCTGGTTTTTGGAGAAGCTTTTACCAAAAATAACTTTGGGTTTGACTTTAGTAAGCTATTAATCTTCTAAATTGTGATATTTAGCTTTTTTCTAATTGTTAACAAATGCCAAAGAATAACATCAACGTAATCGTAATTGATGCCTCAGTTTGTGCTACACATGGCCTTATTTAGTGTAAGGCCACGTGTAGCTGTTGTATCATGTTCATTTTTCCATAGTTAAACTTTCTATAATGTCTAAAGTCACAGATCCAACATGTGACACATGCAGATTGGCTGCAAGCTCTTACTGGCAATGCCCTAATTTATTATTGTATCAGAGTTCAAACTTTAAAATGCTGTCAGACATTTTTGAGCTGATTCAGATTATTCAAAAGATCTTTAAAAAAAAAAAAAAAAACTAAGCTTAAAATAACAAATGTGTATCTTTAGCTTTGGAGGTTGATCAACACACATACAGTGGTTAAAGATAATGCAACAAATTGCTGTCTGAAACGATTTAACGACACCTGTTAGGTGTTGGGACTGTTTCATGAATCTGCCGTTTTGTGTAAAGTAACATTCAATTTGCTGTGTTTTGAAAATTAATAAAAAGAAATGCAGTACCCACCTGTTTTATTAAATAATGTAGTGTTTTTTCAACTACTTAGTTATTGCTATAGGTAATATACTTGGAGCTGTGAAAAATGATGGAAATTATTGAAGCACAAAAGTGGTCACTTCTTCTTGTGGTCTTTGCTGATTAATTTAAAGACCAAATAAAACGATTTTTTTTAAATGTGAAAATTCACTGTTCACAGGTGAAGGATGTTTTCACAACCGGGCAGTTCAAAAGTCCCATAACAACCTACGTTCATTTAAAGTTGAAAATATAAAACAGTCCCAACCCAACAGCAGCAGACGGAGAGCAGAAAGAGGTACGAGATACTCTTGCAATAACTACTGCAACACACACTCATACTCCCAAATGGCCACACCAGTGGGTATGCAGGTGTTTGTAAGCACAGCAACACAAGCTGTGTGGTTCCTCGCAGCAGCTGATGAAACACAGCCAGCCTCCACCATTTAGTCAGCAATGAACTCCACATAATCAGATTAGTTAGTTTCCCTTATCTAAACATCTACAAGTGTTACTAACCTAACCTAATGCCACCTTATAGCCTGAGAAAAAATCAGCACCCAGTTTCATGTCCTTTAAAGTGGCCATTGTCAGTTTACAGGCCATTTAAAATAATCGTGGTTAATACACATTGTTTCCAAAGGGCTTTTTCGAGAGCATGCCTAGAAGGAAAGCAGATACTCCCTTAATCCAACTGCCACTGAAGCATCATTAATTCCCTTAATGAATCTGTAACCCGAGAGCTGGTAACCTGTGAACTTGTCATCCTGGACACACATTTTGGAGCGAATCACAAAAAACAGGCTTATCTCTCATTCGTAAGGAACTGGCAGTGGAGGGCTTTGTTTTCCGGAGGGATATGAGCACGGTGCGGTCACGCCCATTAGTGAAGGCATTAGCAGAGTTGTGCGGCCAGGCCGTTTCCTGCCACATGGGGTTACGGTGTCACGCCTTGAGCTCTGATTGAGTTACAGTCCAGAGAGAGAAGGTCACGGTACCCCTCCAACACGTCTGCCACTCACATTTTACTCAGACTCTAGAGGTATGAAAACCCTCACATGACGAAATTACACACAAGTTACAGTCCCTGAAGAAAACCTCGGGTCATTTGAAACTAGCGAGTGCACAAGTTGTTTGTTCCAGGGTGTTTTCCAATTGTGCCATGTTTTATTAAGATTGGAGTTTAGTACAGCTAGGTATCAACCCTCAATGAGTTTTAATGCATCTGACGCAAAGTCTGTCAAACCTATGTTTGGATGATGAAACGCTTAAATCTGCGGACATGAAGGATAGCTCTAATAAGTTTGGTTCTACTTGATGAACAGTAGCTGCAGTGAGCCTGGATTCACAAAATTTGCAAACAAAGTGGAAAAATAAACTGATTTAACACAGAACCTCCTTGAACTGTGTTTCTCCTCACAAACAGTGTGCTCAATTCTCATTCTTAGAATTATCTCTAATGTTATGTTCACATCATGGCAAACTAATAACAAGCAGCGGAGTGGGAAAAACCATTCATGCCGGTTTCAAGTCTTGGATGAGTCTTTGATTTCTCCCTTTTGGCAAAAAGGTTTTGAACGTGTCAGCAAACTCTTGGCAAAATTTCAGTTACAGCTGAGTAAAATCAATTAAAATGTTATTAGCTTGTATTAATCTAGTTTGATTTCTACCAGATACCCACTGTACTCATGTGATTTAGAGTATTTATGGCTTCACATTTAAAGTAAGATGTGAACGCTCCCAGTGGGAGGTTTCCCATTTTGCCAACACTGCAACTATACTAAAATGTGAAACTTCAGTTTATAGTAGGTAAAGCTTTTGGCCTTTACTAATGTTCCTTGTGTGCAGTTATAAAAGTTAACAGAGGGTTTATGTAACCACTTAGATAAAGTAAGCATAGAAGCTGAGAATATGCAGTTAATGCTGTAATGGTTTTGACATTTGTTGATTATCCTTCTTACCATGAAAGAAAGTCAATAAAGTCAAGACTGTCATAGTCCTAAAAGCATGTACATTTTAGAATATATATATATATATATATATATATAACCATAAAATATAAATTCAGCAGCACTGACAAACAAATATTGTCTTTAATGTATTTGTGCTGAAGCTGAATATTTTACATTTTTATGTGGGTGCATTCATTGTTTATCTCCTTTGTACCAGTGTCAATCTCAACTTTGAAGCAACATAATTGAAGTAAGAGGGGGAATCAAAGATACTGTTGACTAACATATCTACTATACATGTGGGTTCCCTGATGAACCAGAGCCTGAGACATCCACTAGTGACATGTTTTGTGTCAGGAAAAAAAGCCAAAATAAATGTATTTAACTTTTTTCCACAAATGAGGTGGATACACCAAAGGGCAGACTCTAGAGCTGAAAAATGATCTAACATGGAAAAAACAAATGCAGCAGTTCCTCTTGGTGCCACTTTAGACTGGTTCCAAAAGGTGCTCAATCCCCATAGACTCCAGTGTGAAAATGCCCAACTTTATAGTATGAGAAAGCATTTACAGCCTGGTACAATGAATGCTTTTGGTCTCTATGGACCGTTTCATTTGACTGAATTTTTTAACTCATCCACTTGGATACTGGAGTTAGGGATGTGACTATTTTGGTTAAGTGTCTCAACAGAAGCAGGTTGAGCCAATTGGAGACTGCCAGGTCTCATGTACCACCTCAAGTTATTAAATTGTTATTAAATTGGACCTCTTCACTGTGTTTGTGCTGCTGGTGCCTTTTGGAGCATTTTTAATGGATTATCTGATTAATGTCATTGCATATGTGTGGTACCATCTAGTCCTTTGTTCTCAAGTTTTGTTGAGTAAAATTCAATTTTAATACACTGTTACTGGCACTAATGAGCAGGTTTGTGTATTTGCACTCCTACAGTTTATGAATGGAGCTTGCTAACAAGCTAGATGGCTTGCTAACTTAGCACTTCACCCTTTCATCCAAATATGTCCATGTCTAGCTCCAAAAAAAAATCAACATGGGCATAGGAAAAATACTAACACTGAAGTCCTAAGTCAAAGAATGAAGTCCCGGTGGTTATGCCCTTCTGTCTATAGGATGCACTCTATCACTAAGCTAATATAACCATTTCTTGTTTACCTGTGATCACAAAACGTCTTTTAAGCAAAGAAAACCATATACGGCTGTCTAGTTTGAGGACCACATGTGAGTAAATACATGTCAAATACCAGCAAACAATCTACATCCACTTGCACAAAACATCACACAGGAAAGGAGTGTGCTAATTCTCGAATGTAGATGTACCTGCACACATGCACACACACACTCACACACACAATCAGATGATTGAGTTCTCTCCTCTTAATAAACCACTGATTCAGCATAAGTATAACCATTGATTGGTGACTTAATTCCCAATTCAAATTATCATCCTGGGTCCCTATCCAAGGTTGACATGAGCCTTGAGCTTCGGTGCGACTAAATTATACTCTGCTCCACTCCCTGTTAGCTACCCCCACCTCTCTCTTTCCCATACACACATACACACTCACACGCTCAGACTCCCAGTTCCCCCATCTTTCTCCCCTGTATACCTCTCTCTCAGTGCAGCCCAGGTGCTGATACAAGCAGAAATCCTCCACGCCCCATCACTCCCAGAACACATACGCACTTACAGACACACACAAACACACATACAAAGTAAGCACATACAAATACACCCCCACCCTGCACACACACACACACACACACACACCTCCATTCCCTACACCTCCTCAGAAAAGCCAAGGGGAGGCAGCATTCGTCTCCTCTCTATTTGCTGTGTTAGCATGGACACGATATGAAGCACAGGATCACTGTAGTTTTTCTGCAGCATGCTGGCTGCAGTTTGTATGTGGAGGTGGGAGGCAGAAAATAAGAGATTATCAGTGTGATTCATTGGTGGCTGTAGTCTTAAGTCACCCAAGGTTGTGGCCCTTCTTCCTCAATGAGGATGTAGTGCCCAATAACAGCACTTTGTCAGAGAGAGAGCTGAAGGAGACAGAGGAGAAAAGACAAGCAGAGGAAGAGTGAAAAGTAGTAAACAAGATAAAGGAGGCAAAAGAGGAAGAGGAGGAGTGAATTGAGTCTGCTATTGTCTCTGCTTCATCAATATCCTCTTATATAAATGTCAGCTGTACCATTCCCTCATCACTGTTTCACCACCCCACTGGCTTTATCCTTTGGTACAAGGGGAGGGACATTGCTCTCTCTCATCTCTCTTTATCGCCTTTTCTCCCTCCCATCTCCCTAAATCGCTTTCCTCTTTCTCCCCTTTTACCCCTCTTTTCTTTCCCTCCTTTCTTTCTCTCCCTCTCCATGTGCCTCGTCTCTTTATCATTCTTCATCTCTCCTTCCCCTCCCTCCATCCTGTCTCTTTGCCTCTCATGGCGATGCGTCACTAGCCTGCCCCCATGAAACAAGTCAATTTTCTGCCAGCTCGGCGGATGAATAAATCTCCCTGGCTCTGCTCAGAGCGATGGGGATATTTATCTAAGTGGAGTGTGTCCTCCTCGGCTCAACGCCACCGACTTCTCATCTAAGCCCCCACCCTGTTCCCACCACCACCGCTTTTTTTTTTTTTTTTTACAGGAGGAGAAAAAAAAACTATGGAGAAAGCAATTGCTAAGGAGGAATGTGAAAGGTAAAAGAGGTAAATGAAAACACAAGAGAAAGGGAAGTAGAAGTAGATGGTGAGAGGACAGGAGCAAAGAGATCAAGGTGAGGAGAGATGGGGGAGAGAATTATGAGGTGAAAATATGAAGAAGATGGATAGAGGAGGAAATAAAGGAGCTGCTTCAAACAAAGCCTATAAAGCAGCAGCGTGGCGGAGATGTGAGGCAGGGGCATTAGTTGAGCCTGCTCGGGTTTAAACGGCAGGAACAGGCACAGATTTGGATGAATGGCAGTCCTACTCCTTCGGGCTATACTCATCTGTTCGGGAGAAAGAGACGCAGGTTATTGGGCTCGCTGTGAACAATACTGAGATGAGAGCGAAGACACAAAAACAGAGGCAGAGAATGAGCATTAGATTAAAAGTGATGATAGATAGTTGAGCATGTTGTGGTATTTTCCCTCCATTTGGATGAAAAATTATTAAAGGAGCCCGATAGGCAGCAACAGCAGATCCCAAATCCACTGATGCGTCCTGTGTTGATTGGCAGGATAATCAGCACAAGGTGGATTAGGGTTCAACTTCTATCGCTTAAATTTTTAATGCAATATTGTATTTTGCAGTGTAACAAGTCCAAGGATTTAAAAAAGCTCTGGGCAGTAGCAGGGGCATTTGCAAGGAAAGAGGGGGGTCGCGCTTGTTACTTGCCACAGCATTAAAGCAAAGTAAATAGCTGTTGTGTCTCATTACCATTCATTTTTTAAAAGGGGACTGTTAGTATAATAAATGCCTGTACTATCTTCTTTGGGCCCTCCCCCTCTTTCAGTATTAGGAAGAGTAATACTATCATTCACGCTAGATAAAATGCAAGCAAATATTTCCTTCGCAATTAAAATGGTCAATTTTGCTTATGCACAACAGGCGCCGTATAACACCAAGTTTTGGACTTAATTACCTACAATAACAGTGTGATATATTGGGTATATGGTTCTTTGCTGGGAGAGCATGATATGAAACAAGACGCTTTTAATAAAGTCATAAACACAAGCCTAGGCCCTGTGGAGCATATAATGTGTGAGTCTGCGTGGGAGTGTGCAGTCTTTAATTTGTTTGCACACAAAAAGACTTGGAGATGAAGACGAGCACCTGCACGTGCAATCACGTGCACAGAAAGACACAAAAAGAGATTTCTGGTGATGAAACAAGCTCTTGGCCTTGAACTTGATATTTTTGTTGTTATTGTTGTGTGTGTTACATTAAAACAAACCATTTTCAATTGTGTAGCCTACAAATGCAGACTTGTTTTTCAATTATATTGGGGTTAAAGGTTGAGAACCTACCTCACCTTTGCTGCCTCAGATTTTCTGTTGTTTATGTTCTTACTGATGGTTATTACCATTAACGCATTATAAAAGAGCCCATCAAAGCCTTTTTAAATAGGTCATATAATTAGTGCTGATTCTGAGGGATCTGTCATAGCAATTATTTAATAAAGCTGTCATACATACTAAGAAACACTTCGTATACACTTTTAACCTTTAATGATTAATCATTTATTATTAGTAGTAGTAGGAAATTGTGCCATAAAAGTTGTTTCACATGTCCAAGTTTCGCTATATATGTGAGAAAATTCTCTTAAATTTAAAAGGAAAGTGGTGCGAGAATTATTCAGAATTATATTTTTTAAATTTCCAGTAAAAACAGTTGACTAATTTTTCTGGATATTCAAAAGAATTTTTACTGGAACTCAACCAAAGAAGCACTTCCTGAAACTGACAGATTTATTGTTCGTCTTACTGACACCTAGAAACCATTAACTATCAGTGGGAAGATTTTTTTTAATTATTATTATTTGGGTAAATTGGCACTTTGTAATTATACATTTAAATTACGTTAAATTGTTCTACCGCACATGCACAACCTGGCAACACATATGTTTCACATTTTGATGTACATGTTTGGCAAAGTGCTATAGGTTGCTACGCGTAATATTTCTGCTGTCACCACATTAGCATGACAAATGCAGGCACTTTTCATTAGAGACAAATGAAAGCTGTTCTGACACAATTATGGCAAAAACAATAACAGCGCCGTGTGAGCCACTCTATGATTGATAATACTGCAGGGGGGGATTCAGTGGTGTTAGGCTTAACCAGGCTTTCCCTGAGGGGTTCTCCTTTGGCATTAATCAGACAAATCCCTTTGGCAACCTCTCCCCTCGCCATTTTTATTCATAAGCATTTGGCCCTAAGAAAGACATCACCAAGAATACAACAAGAGGTCAACATCATCTTTGCGCAATGTTAACCTCTGCATTGATGAAGCTAATTCACATTTCCTCAGTGCAGCCTACGGGGGTTCAGGAGAAGAGGGGGAGGAGGAGCAGAGGGAGGCACCAGGGTGTGTGTATGTTTACATGCATGTGTGTGCACGGGTGTGTGTGTCTGCTTGTGCCTCTGTGTGTGTCAGCAGCCACTTTGTAGTGAGACTCCCTCTTGACCTGGGCCCCTCCACATGGGGTTTGTATTGATAGTGTTAGCTGAAAGGAGGCGAAAGTGAATGTTGTCCGAGCTCATTGGAATGACAAAGGGGGCATATGGTTGTGTGTGTGTTGGTGTATGGTCATGGCAGCCACCATATTCCTCTGTGCAGGGTTGCCAGGTGCTTCATGAACAGACCCACTGAGAGTCGACAAATCATGCACAAATCCAACAGACTGGCTCGTGGCTCTACTACCCAACAGGGGGTTATGTGTGGCTGTTTTTCTTCTTTTCCTTTCTTTTGCTGATTTTTCTTCTGAACAGAGTTATATAACAAGCCGCAAAAAAAGAAACCACACTAGAGATAAGTGTCAGACTGAGTCACTTGCTCATTATCTGTTAATCCTGCTAATCAGTAGCCCCCCTTTTTTTTAAACACGGTAAAAACTCCACAGAGAACAAGAGAATAAAGATAACCTTATGTAGCAGCATTCCCTCCCACACAAAGCCACTTCTTCTGTCATGAATAGTCAGCTCCACCCTAATGACTATTCAATACAGTCTGCAGGCTGCAGATGAACGGCCAATCCACAGCAGCATCTGCTGCAGGCCTAAATCGCCAGACGCCAGCCTTGTAAGAGGGCCATTGCAGGCTAATTGAAAGACAGAGGCCATCACTCAAAGACAGTGTTTGTGTGTATATGTATGTGTGTGTTGAGAGGGAGACTTCACAGAGAGAACGGTGAAAGAGAAGAGAAAAGTGAAGAAAATAATTGACAATGGATGGAGTGAAAGAGGAATAGGGAATGAGGAGGAGAACGAAAGACATTCCTCCTCTCGGAAAGAACAGCTGACCTGTCAGCATTTGGTCTCGTGCGGCCATCTTGAAAAAGCCCCTGCGGGCATTGAATTAACACAACACAAACCCACTTTATGTAATGAGAGTGGCCCTGTGATCTTCTCATATTATAAATACGTGTTTGCATTATATAAGCTCCGGTGTTTATGCATCATTTATAAACCTCTCGTCAATGGTTAAAGCTTGAGGTGATCAGATAACACTGATGATGAAGGATCACAGGTTAGAAAATGTGAAGCAGGTGATTGCAGCCAGCAACAAACAGTAAGTAACAAGTCATAAAAATCCAGTTTGATTTACAATGTTATATATGAGTAATCAACAGAAATGCAGCTGGTATTTACACTTGTGTATGTGACAAATTGGATTTTCGGTTGTTTTCCACCTCAAGGTCTCTTTATCCTCCTTTGCAAGTCTTTGCATCAAATAAGTATAAAAAGGGAAAAAAACAGCCTCCACAAACAAAAACTACAGGATTGTTGTCATAATTCTCCCCAGTTCTCCTCTGGCAGTTTTTATTACCAAAGGCTTTGAATAATCTTTTCCACCCTGCCCATTCCAAATAACACAATCCTTCAGCATCACTGCTTACTGTGTTTTATGGTGAAGTGTAGATGAGAAAGAAGGAACATTCAAATGAAGCACTATCTGCTGCCGGTCTATGGCATCCATAGCGGAGCGGAGGGATTCATCAGCCGCCCGAGAATCTGGGAGCAAAGGGAAATAAGCGTTTGCTGTAAAAGTATAAAACTAGCTGTCTTGAAATAAAAAGGAACAGATTGTGAAAGGAAGAATAAAAATGAGGTGAGACATGTTTTCAGTGAGGTTTAATGGTCAAAACTGGCATGGCATGGACGGTTTCTGATGGTCGCATATGTGCAGTTTCAGATTGTGCCTTCTGTAAATGAGGAAATGCTTATGTTCAGGCTGCGCCAACAACAAGTGTACAGGCCCCAAACCACACCAGCACGATCAGGAGCATGCAGCCATTCTGTAACTGGCTGGCAGAGCAGTGTGAGATGAGCAACTGTTCCACCAGGTAGGACACAATAAACAGATCTTATGGCCCCAGGTACAGTTGTTATTGTCATCGTAAGTAAACAAGGAATCCTGGCACACCCGACACCAGCTAATATTCGGTATTACTACAGCCAGAGACCCCTAAGAAGGTTTCTTCTAGAAGAGAAGAAGGAAATAACTCAGCATTATGCACCCCACATGGGGTAACTTTTGTGCTTCTTATATTTCTTGGGCGACTGTGCACCTGTTTTTTCTTTTCGTGCCTCGGGGATAATGCCATGACTTGTAATTTATTGACTGTTGTGTCTGTCCCCATTTTATGTTCCTTTTTATTTATTTGTGCAGGTTGTGTGTTGATAATCTGTCATTTTTAAAGGGACTGGTGACCCTTTTTTTTTTTTAAATTGGAATATTGACCAGTAGAGAAAAGTAACTTTATATTACTGGCATAAGTTTGAGGGCATTTGCTGAAATTTGCACTTTTTCTACTTTCCAGAGATAAATCATTTTTATTTTTTCATATTTATTAGACAGACACATTAGCATTTATGGACAAAATATTATTAAATAGCAAATGAAATATTTCAGAAAAAAATTATTCTTTTGCCCCTTTTAATGTCCAACGAATTTTAATCACAAAATTATGTTTTACAATATTTCCATAATTAACATTTTGAATGCACAATTTTAAATTATTGTGAACCAACTCAAAGTAGTACTCAAAGCTTACATTTATTTTGTTTTTAACAACAACATATTTTTTCAATGACAGTACCTGACCCTTTGTTTTTATACATAAGAAGTTTACTTCAGAGATGTCACTGATAACAATAATGATGAATTTTGGAATTTT
>NW_005187466.1:1092212-1111383 GCF_000239375.1 Pundamilia nyererei | reverse complement strand
TGACACTTGAACGCTAGACTAGCTAAATATCACTGGTGATTCGGGAGACCTTACCCTTAAATAGAATTCATGTGAAACTCAACAGTCTGCTGAGTGACACGGTGCAGTATCATAGTGATAATGGTGCTGCTTAAGATCCACTGTTGCTGTTCCAGCAGCACTGGCACTGCACTGTGAGGCAGGAAAAGCCGGGCCATTGGGGATTTGTCAGAGGCCTGTTATTACATCTCTAGTCACATAAAATATGGCTGCCTCTCTAGAGATCCAGCTGCCAGATAAATCCACTCTCCTCCAACCAGACTGGCCCTGGCGATGAAACCATCCAATAGGGTACCTCAGCGAGTGACCTCTGGTAATGACGTGTGATTTATACAGTACATGCTTTAAACAGAGAGACACATTTGAGCCAGGTTATCTCTCCCTCTCTCTATGTATCTATATCTGGTGTCATGTGAGATAACTGGCAGGCCTTTGGGAGACGAGGGAGACATGACACTCGTCTTTGGGGTCTCACAAAATGGCTACAATGTGGACAGTTTCCCCTGCAGCTGTCTAATCGCAGCCTAAGCCTGCAGTGAGCACTGTGTCTCCTCCTGCATGAGGTCACTAACACATATTGCAGGGTGGCACTTTAAGCTAACAGACCGCAGTGTGGATGGCCTAAATCAACACCTGGTTGGGAAGTAACAGAGCTATTGTATTCTGTATGCATTCATACGTGTCAAGGAGCAGTAGATGAAGATATTCAGAGTGCATTAAACTAATACTGCTGGATTACAGTAAACCAATGTTTTCAGTGTTTATTACAGATATAAATTCAATAACCATTTATTCCAATCTAATCAAAATTATAAAGCCAACATTAAGTTTTGGCTAATAAGAACATAAAGTGTGGATAGAGTAATTTTTAGGACAGTCACTGATGCAGTTTGTACTGCCAAGAAATGTCCACTGCACAGTCTAGTAACTTAAGAGATTAAGTTCTCCGGCTAAAGGAGAGCCGAGAGGCAGGACATGTCATTGACCTTGGCAAGCAAGACACTGCAATGATGACACACCACTGCAAATATCTGTCTTTAATAAACAGGAGGGCATAGCACTGAACCAACACCATGATCCACCACAGCTTAGCTGGATAGAAAGACACACATGTGAGGTAAAGTGGAAAAAATAAGGTGACTATATATTTTCCTTAATTATATAATTTCCTGCAAATTAAACATGTTTCATTCAATTCATTAATGGATTTTTGGTCATATTTTTAGTAATAATAAAACTATCTAATGTTAATTCTTTTTGGCTGGGTTATTGCAACATTGTCTGTTTGTTAGCAATGGCTAATGTCCCTTCATATTACATACATCAATCAAACTCTGGTTTAAAAGCATTTAAGTTCATGTACATATTATTTTTAGGCTGCCAATGTTTTATTGTTTTTTTTTTTTTATCTATTGGTCTCTCTATAATATTTACTTTTAAATAAAAGAAACTGGAAGAAAATGTGTTCAAAAATAGCTCCTTAAATTTCAACAAGGATCTAAAGAACAGTGACCTCTGAAATTAGATCTTACCCCCCACCAGCAGCAAATATAAACTGTCTGCCTGATTTTTATTTCTTTTCTTTTTCTTTTTACAATCTGATGAAGTTAAACTGGTCACATCATTGAAAGTCTTTTGCAAACTAACATTGTTTTTCTTTTCTTTTTTTAAATCTCTTAATCTTTAAAAAATTAATAAATCTTAAATGCACAATTTGTTAAGAACAAATATTTTATTTTAATATAAATATAATAGATGAGGAAGGGAGCAGGCTCATTTAAAAATATATTTCACATCCAATTTCTTTTTCTTTTTCCTTCTGCTCATCGTGGTTTACATTTTTGTCTTCACCGCCATATATAAATGATATAAATGATAACCTGAATATACCGTTACTGGCAATACAAGCTGCCTAAATAGAAAAATAAGGTAATTTTAGAAAACACAGTCACCTAAGAATTTAATAAAACAGCTGAAAATAAAAATCCAAATATAAAAAACAACAATCTTGTACTAATTTTCTTTCTGCACCACGACTGTCATAATTCTAGATATGATCATAATTTACAGGCACTTCCATCACCGAAATCTATAATCACCACGATACTGATTTACTGCATCTTCGTTTGCTGTTAAAGTAAATAAATACTCTTTATTATAACAAACATGATACGCAATTAATAGCGACAGAACTAATAGACTTAAAATTCCCCCATCCGCAATGTATTTGTAATTAACTCAACTTTGTTCATTTAAAGGACTAAAGGAGAAGTTAAACAGACTATTGTGAAACAAAAAACTATTTTTTTTTTACCTTTTAAAACCACATATTTAAAATCTGAAGTTTAATTCTAAATTTAAACAAACACTTTGCCGCACTATGCAAAATACCCTGCCGTCGATCTGTGTCCAGTGCCAAAATAAACCCATTCTGTCAAACCTGGAGGATGCGAGGAGATTTGAGAGGAAATGAAATATTTCTCGGAAGATATAAAAGGAGCCTTTTCGCCTGAGTTATGGCCCGGATTTGGCGTTGCTGAGAGGGATGCATGCTGCTCCTTCTATCTCGCCCCAGAGGAGGTATCATCAGAGCTGATATATAGCCCAGCTCTACATTACCTTTACAAAACAAAGGATCATCCACGCTTTGGGAGGAACGTATTCTTCTGACTAAAGCTGCGGAATCTGTAACTGAGTCGACTTGTTTTTGTTGTTGTTTTTTAACCATCCAAATAGTCCAAATACTTTAAACAAACCTGCTGCTGAACTTAACTTTTAAAGCGTTAAAATTGGCTAGAGATTCTGATGTCTCTCAACCCTTCTTCCTTTTTCTTCCTCTCCCTCTCTCTGAGCTTCCCCTTATTTATCCCATATACCTATTCTGGTATCTCACCACACGACTAAATTAGACCAAAGATGATAAGAGCACAAAGCATTATAATTCCGCCCGGCTCCTCCTCCTTCCAGCCATGCGTCCTAATTAATGGGACACCCCCAGTTGCAAAAAGCCCTGCACTGGACTGCAACATAGTCAAAGAGTGAAAGGGAAGAGGGCGAAAGTGCCACTGGAGATAATTGATTACCCACCAATCAATGATAACTTGTTAGTAATCGTCAACTCTTTGGACCTCGCCATTTTCAGGGAGGCATCTCACTCCTGCGGACTTGCTGCTCGCGAGGATCGACACTTTGAACGCATCCCATTTTGGAATAAGATTTTCTTTCCCTCAATCTCCCCTCCTTATCTTTGTTTTTTTTTTCTACCTCCAAACTGTTATGTGACTTTTTTACCCTCGATCCGTTCGCTCGTTTGTAACTGCTTAATACTTCAACCAAGTCCTATAAACTCTGCGTACAACCAATGATGACATCCAAAGAAGTCGCCAAATGTGATGCAGTGGAAAACAGGAGGCGAAGTCCGCTGGACCACTTGCCGCCTCCTGCAAACTCCAACAAGCCGCTGACCCCATTCAGCATTGAGGACATCCTGAACAAACCATCTGTGAAACGAAGTTATACAATTTGCGGCACAGCTCATCTAATTTCGTCTTCTGAGAAACATCGTCCCTCCAGCATCCCTCTGTCCAACCGGGGACTCCTCACCCAAACCTCCCCGCTCTGCGCGCTGGAGGAGCTGGCCAGCAAGACCTTCAAGGGGCTGGAAGTCAGCGTTTTGCAGGCTGCCGAAGGTAAATCTACAAGATGAAAAAAAGCACGACAAACACGTTTTGACTAATACGCCTGGAACTAGATTTTTAAACAACAAAAATTCGCTCAAACGTGTTTATTCAATAGCTCGAGACACTCTTTTCCGATTTAAGTGCGCATATTTTCCTTTTCACATATATATCTAAAAAAGGTGCGTTATTTTTTCCTGGGCCGCTCTTATCACCAGAGCCCTTTCTTTAATTTTATGGCCTCGTGTAAAGAGGAAGACCAATTGTCTGATGTTCAGTATTTCCCAGTGGTGTCTGTGTAATATTGTTGTAACTGTCTACCTATTCCCACAAGGACTGAGAGGCATTTCTGTTTCAAAGACAGCATCATTTTCGTTGTTATGTCTGCGTTATGGGTACTTTTACGCGCATACTGCAGCAGTGCAGAAAACGCCCTGCACCTGTATCTATCAATGATTTTCACTCAGCCTCTCCTCTCCCTCACAGGCCGGGATGGGATGACTCTGTTCGGCCAGCGAACCACCCCGAAGAAGCGTCGGAAGTCTCGGACGGCTTTCACCAATCACCAAATCTATGAACTGGAAAAGCGCTTCCTGTATCAAAAGTACCTGTCCCCAGCCGACCGGGACCAGATCGCTCAGCAGCTGGGCCTGACAAACGCGCAGGTGATCACGTGGTTTCAGAACCGGAGGGCCAAGCTAAAACGGGATCTGGAGGAGATGAAGGCCGACGTGGAGTCGGCCAAGGCCATCGGCCAGGTCCCACTGGACAAGCTCGCCAAACTGGCGGACCTGGAGAAATGCGCCAATGGCACGCTGGGCCACCCGCGAGCCGAGTCGCCCGCGCGGGGAGGCCAGCAGGAGCACGAGCTCTCTCAGAAACTGAGGACGTCGCCGCTGTCTCCATTCTCAGACCACACAACTAGTAAAGAGTGCTCAGAGGACGAGGACGTGGAGATTGATGTGGATGACTGATGGCGCATCCAGGAGCTTGAAGGTCAAGAAACACAAAAAGACGATAAAATAATCCCGCGGAGGACTTGTAACTTACTGCTTATATTGTATACCATATCTCGGAACATGTACCAAAATGTAATGACTTTTATATTGGCACAGATACTATTCATAGTGAAGCATGAACACAGAACAAGAATTATGCAGTGATATTTTACAATGTATTCATTAGCAAACTGTTACTTCTTTCGATCAAAGCAATATGGTCTGAAATGACATGAGTAACTTATTTTTTTACAGTATAAACCAACACACACACACACACACACACACACACACACACACACACACACACACACACACACACACACATTGTTTTATTGCTTTTCCCGATAGCCCCACACATCACAGTGAAGTGCTCCAGTTTTCCATATTTTTGCATGTAAATGCATGATTTGATTTGTGATCATTATCTATTTATTTTTACTTTTTTAATTTAATTGCTTTTGTATTTTCTGCGAGCCAAATCGCGATTCAGTCACTTTGTCACTGCCGGCTCTTCTCCTCTACATTATCATTATCATTTGACTGTAACCCCTGGCTTCAGTTCATATTCTGCGTCCCGATGCTGCAGTGCATGATGAAGATGATGATGACGGTCGGAAAGGCAAAACTCGGACACTCACAGTTACAACGTGTTTTGTGGAAATGCTCGAGCGATGGCGAGAAACAGCGGTTGATATTGCGGTGATTTTGACAAGCTACTTTTTAGATTTATTGTTTGGATACAATAGATTTACAGTTATAAATTTGTTATGTTTTGTACACCTGTAAGTGCCTTTCTGAAATCAGGACATTATTTGAAAACCAATGCACAGACTGTAATGTATATAGGCTACTATGGGAATAAAATGGCTTTTCTGAATAATTCTTTTATGTTGCAGTTCTTGAAATATTGTTTAGGTTTTTGTTGTGGATATAATAGCCCCTTTTAATTTATTTATTGAGGGAAGAAAAATGATTTTAGAAACGGCTCCCCTTGCCAAATCTGGGCGTGTAAGCTCGTCAACAGCGGCCTATTTAGAGTTACTATTTTGTTCCTTTGTGTCCTTTTCTACTAAGATGCTCTAAACATTTTGTGGCCCGGAATCTCACATCCCCTTTCACATCCTAAATGCGTATCGTGGCTTCTTGACCCTTAGACGTGTTTCTCCATTCGTGGCAAAAATTTATGTGAGAAACACAAATCTGGTGCCGGAGAAAAAAAGACGAGGAAGCCACAAAAACACAAAGTTTTGGGCCAGTTTCCCCGGGCCTTTATAGACCTTTTTTGTTCTGCGGGACTGGGCCGTAATTTTGAGCGTAAAGCATGAAAAGTGGGGACAAATGAGCAGCGTTCCCTGATGGGACGAGCCACAAAGGAGCAGGGCCGGTCCCCCGCAGGCAGCAATACTGAGACAAGTGTGTCCCACCGCACAAAAAGGACGCAAACGTTTGGAAGCCATATGGTTTTTGAAATTTCCTCACAATTTCAGACAATTTGATGGATTGAGTTAACCCTCCTTTTAAACAGTTTAACTGGGTGCGAACAAAGGCCATAATGCCTACATAGACTCTCCCTTCATGAGGGCATCTGCGGCTATTAATGTCTAGCCCCTTTCTTTGCTTGGCGTTTTGAACAAGTCAATGAATTACAATGAAACTGCCCCTTTTTTGAGAGCCGCTTGTCTTTCTGCGCTTTTTAGCTTTGGAATAATATGTTTGACTTCTGTCCAAGAACGTTTTCTAAACAAGAAATGGATTTTTGTTGGAAGTGTTTTTAATGTTAAGTAGGGAGCCATAAAGAGTTTGGGCTGTGACATTTATGCCAAAGTCTGGTTAGGGAGTCCTTTGTTTGTTTTCTTCTCATCTCTTTTTTCTTGGTCTGCCTTTTTATTTCTTTTGTCTTTAAGGAGTTTAATGAAGCTGAAAACATGGTGATGTGAGAAAGAAAGAGTGTCCAGAAGAGAAGCTCAAAAGGCAAACTCCCATTTAACCCTCTTTGTTAACAGAAACGATAAGTAGAGCTGTCTTCTTGTTAATGTTTTATAGAGGTTGCTTTTTTATATTTTACTTTTATTTTAACCAAGTCAACCTGAATAAGCTAAATAAGTTTATAGGCCTGGGAGATGTTAATGTGACCAAAGCTTTTGTAAATTCTCTGTAGATAAATTAGAGTCTTTAAAAAAAATCATTAGCCTAAAATTTGCTTTAATGCCCTTATACTGCATTTATAAATAGTACGGTTTATAACAGGGAGCAAATACATGTGTTTATTAGTATAACAGCTCAAGTGGACTAACTGGAAGCTGATATATAAACTGATATTAACTTGCAGCCTAATAAACACGCTGATCATAACACAGAATATGCACAAAAGAAGAAATTTTAATTGCTGGCAAATATTGTACTGTAAAATTCACAGAATATTATTACAACTGCATTATATTGTTTTATAAATTATTTATAAAATGATTATGTGCACTTTATACATGCAAAATAAGGTGGTAAGGTGGTGTACATAGTATTTATCAAGGTTTAAATTCTAGATAACACTTCAATTGAAGAAAGAAAAAAATCAATTCAGTTCAATTATTCTGAAAATTGATCTGCAAATATGAACATGTCAGTCTTTAATTTATTTTGTGTGTGTATGTGTGTGTGTGTGTGGTGGGAGGGTGGCGGGTGCCTATGTGCGTGCTCTGGAGCCTATTCTGAATCAAGCATATTTATGAAGGGAGAGAGTGTTAAGGCAGGTAAGTTTATGGATTTCACTTGCTTATTTTATGAGGGGTTGTCAGGCGGGCCCGGTGATAAGTAATACTACAGTCTGAGGGACCACTTCGTGGTAATTAATCTGGAGGTCTTAAGTGTATTTCAGTATTTCACTTCAAGATAGAAAAAATCACTACTTCAATCGTCCGGAAAATTGAAGTTTGATGCATGAGTCCCTACTGAAACAATAGTACAGCCCTCTCTCTTTTCATCTCGTCCCCTCCCCTTTTTATACTCTCTCCTTTATTATTTGCACCTTGTGGAAAACAGTGTCAGGGGCAAAGTGTACACTCATATTTGAGGCAATAGTCAGGTGACAGCAAAGAGAGCACTGAAATTAAATTGTTTAATGTTTACGACCTTGTTCTCATTTAAAAATATGACACAAACTTAGAAGAAAAAGGTTTTTTAATCTATTGTTTGATTATTTAAATTAATTATTTGAATCCATAGGCTTCAAATAATCCTTGAATGCATTATTATTACTATTATTATTATTATTATTATTATTATTATTATTATTATTATTGTTGTTGTTGTTGTTGTTGTTGTTGATGATGAATAAGTATTAAAAAGGAGATCTGTAAATGACCTGATATTTGGCTCGAATTAAATGACTCTATATATCTAAATAGAGCCAAAATGTAGAGTTTTAATCATAGCCTTCCTGTGGAGCCAGTTAATACTTCAAACTTCAATTTTACGGGCGATTGAACTAAGCATGTTCCTGACAGAATTGATGTATGTATTAATTTCCTTTAACTGTTGATTAATTAGGCTGCGCTGAAGGCTCAAATGGAACGGTTTGTTCAGAAATTTGCATATTAATCAAATTCTAGTTGATCATTCAAATAATCAAGGCTGTGTGAAATCGGGGATGTAGCAAGAAAACATCAACTATATTTGGTCTGACTTAGCTTCTGCTGTTTGTCCACTGTACTATAATCAGATAGAAAGAGTCAGTCGGCTTATTTGGACTAAATTGCTAATCCAGAGTTTTGCAACAAATATACAGATACATTAACTCAAAGTGGAAAAAAAAGCAAAATCTTTGCGCTGCTGTGCTTTATAAATAAACAAGAATGGGAGAAGTGGGTGGCAGAGAAGAAAAGTGTTGCATCAAGTACTGCATTTTATATATTTTGGATTCTTAAAATTAGAATAAAATTAGAATAATAAAGATTTTTACATATTGCCACAAGGCTGGGTTTTCAGAAGGCTGTTTTAGATGACAGGTGAATGATTTATGGAGGAGAAAGGATAGTTTCAAAAATGTTTTGCAATTATAGTTAAGTGCTGTGACTCATCTAAAAGGTAATCAGAAGTCTGCAGGTAGATAAATTATAAACCATGTAGACCGCTTTACCTGAAAAAAATGTAGGAGTTATTAAATTCAATGATTCATGAAGTGTTTACTTTGGAGCTTTTCTTCAACTAGCGATGGTGGTGGTTGAAGTCAAAAATTAATATAGATTATGTTCCAACAGCATCTACTTATACTATTTAGAACGGATTTTTTTAAGCAGAAACAATGCTGTAAAGAAACTCCTCTACACATTAAAAAAAAATCATAAAATCCATTAGCAGCACATGAATATATGTCCCTGAAGGAAAGATGAAGCATAAAGTAAAGAAAATGTTAGATCTGTGGCCTCAGGTGGGAGTTATTTAGCACATGTATTGATGATTTCTGTGTGGTGCACAGAACAAAGCATGAAAAACTACAAGTGGGGGGGGAAAAAGTGAATAAAGTGCATTTTCACTAAAGTCATCTGGAAGCTCATCCAATTGTAAATATCTCATCATTTAATCATATGAGGTCAAAATACATTTGGGTGAACAAAAAGGAAAACAAAAGCAAAACAAACAAACTTACTATCCATACCGTTACATGCCAATTTAAGCCATCCTTTAAAAAAAGTGTAGCTGATGACAAGCTACAAGCTGCAGCCAGCTCCAGCTTAGCTTCTGAGACAAACAGAGACACCTGCTGGTGTCAACGGGATAGTGACCTGCACTTCACTGAGCAGCAAACCAGCCATGCTGTGTGTAATGTGTCTGTGTGTGTATGAAAGAGTGTGTGTATGAGAGTGGTTGTATATTATAAAGCTGCGACTGAATTATCAAATATGATACATATTTTTAGATTGCTTTATTTGAACGATCAATATCAGGCTGGTGGAACAGTTCGTACAAGACTGGTAATGAAAACATAAAATTAGAGGTGGAATGTAATCGTAATGGTAAACAGTATGTAAAAAGACATAAAGCAAGATTTAAAAGGAAGCAGATATTGAGTATGTAACCTCCATCGTCCTTAAGAAAGTTGTGTTGTTGTTTTTTTTAAAATAAAAATAAAATAAATAACTAATAACATAAAAATAGTAATTTCTTGATTAGATGAGTATTAATTTAATAACTTGATTCCTACATCTTATTGACTCTTTCTCATTTCTCTAAGCCTTTCTTTCAGTGAATATCTCTTATCAGACTTACTAAAGAGCTAATGATGCCATATTGAGGATAATAACAGATTTCTTGTTTTACTACACTTGCATGAAATCATCCTCATTTCCTGCAGTCTTACTACATCTTCACCTTGTAAAAATCCATCTAATGAGTTTCTACCCTGACATGCTCTTGGAATAATGAATGATATTAATACTACACACGCCTTGCGTGTTGAAAGAATGAGTGTTGAACTTTTAATATTTTCAAAATAGAAATAACTCAGGTATAAGTCATTCTTTCAAATGCATACATAAAGTGAAAATCCACAAGTGTAGCACTCAAGTATAACAAGTATGGTTGTGGGTTAATGAATGGTATTCGTACTAATTGGGCAGGTCAAGCGGTGCTTAAGTAAAAGTCAAGATATGAACCTATGAAAAGTGCTAACTGTCATATTTAAATTGTATAATACTGGATATTTTATGTAGTGTGAACTTGGGTATTTTAGACCACGTGCAATAATTCAACATTGCATGTGAATAACATTAAACCTTTGGTTTCATCAAAAATGTAACAATCACCTCATCCTCATCCTCTCACTACACACAGACTGTATTTCTTGGCCTTTCACAACCAGACATGCTTTCTGTTGTTTTCTTGTTAATATGCTGTAATGACTAGTTTCACGCTACTTTACCTCGCGTTTTTCACATTTATCACTTTTTAAAGGGATGCCAAATGCTGTCATTTTTCTGTAAAGCAAATTTACCTTGCCTTTGGGTATAAATAAAGTTACCTTGACCTTGACCTTGACCTTATCACCATTTCTTTTTCAGCCTCTCTCTTTTCAGTGTCTGTGATCTCATGTGTATATGACTATTTTCACGTGTACATGTTAGTTAGTGTTTGTATGCACATAAGAACATAATCGAGCACATGTGAACACACATCACATATATAAACACATTTAGGATAATGAAAAATATATTTACTATATATGAAATAAATGAAAATATTAAAGTAGTATTAAATACATTAATAATATAAACACATTTATTAAGAGGAACCATTAGAATATCTGATAAACACAACTGTTCTAACATATATAGGTAAGTTCGGCAGTTAGAGTAACTAAAAATGCTTTTTCATAAACATTTAGTTTGTTTTTCAATATGTCAGCATTTTATCTGACATTAGAACAGAGATTATAAATGATTATATATATACATACATACATATATACATACATACATACATACACATGACAACCTTATTGTTGACAAGTAAAATTTCACATGTCTGGCCTGTTACCGTGCAGTTTTATGAACCATATTCAACATCAGGTACTGCCATTGCCCATCTTAGCAATCTCTATATACTCATTATGAACAAATGCTAAACATCAACTCTGAGTTCTGAGACAATCAACACTTAAATAGCCCATTGTATCTAACGGTCTAATCAGTTTTTTCTGAGTTGATCCTACATAATCGTGTCAGCGTCCCAGTGGCAATTTGGGACACGTTTAATCAATAATTAACCTTTTTTTTTTAAATTTATTTGAATTCGTCATTATTCAATACTTTGTTTTTTTAACTAATTTTACCATATAATTTATTTTTGCTTTGGTTGATAGTGTGTAGGGTTTAGACTTTTTATGTATTTTTTTCTATTAAAGAGGGGAAAACAGCCCCTCGGTGTTCATGGCTCTGTAAAGATGTTTCAGTACTTACCCTTGCTTTCATGTGGGAAGACGGATACCTGGTGGGATCTAAAACTATGCAAAAACTCGTTTACAAACGTTTTAACAAGCTTGCGCATTTTAGCGCAACAATGGCGCTCACCAACATCCTCTCTGTCGCGGATGATACGTCATCAACGTTGGCGGTATTTTGAAAAGCGAGTAGCGTCTAGTGTTGTGGTCCGTGAAGTAGGGAACTGTTGTTAAACATGGTAAGACTGATCGTCGTCTAAAAAAAACTCTCGTCATTTACACGTGCTTAATATAACGCACGATATTATATAACGTTTACATGCCTTGCTAACGTGTGTTTACGTACATTCAACTTTTCACCTTAGCCTGTAGCTAACAAGCTCTAGAAGAAATTGTACCTACTTGCACCGCTCCAGTTTTTCTTTAGATTAAAACGTACACAAATCTGCGTCTTTGTTGTTTACGTGTTCAGGCAGACGGCCGGGCAGCAGCGCAGCTGTCAGAGGCCGCCCAATCTGAGCTGCTGGACATTTGTGAGGAGCAGTTTGCGCAGCTGGAAAAGGTACATGTGAATCCAGTGTGTCCAAAAACTTTTTGTCTTACCATACATATTGTTTTGGGGGGGATTGGGATAGTATGGAGCCACTGCAACAAGTGGGGTAACCAAGAGGTGGTACAATGTGAGAAATATATTACTGAAGTTGATATGATTTTTTCCCACTTTTATTTTCACACAAATGTTTCCACATAAGATTCAAAAAGTTGATTCTGTTCTTGAAGAAGTCACTTGGATTAGTGATGAAACAGTTCTGCTAAAAACTACATTTTCTTAACTGGTTGACTGAGCATGCATCAAGATATGCAAGTTAAGGTTTTGGCAAAATTTGTTCAGAGTTACTACATTATAATTCAGTACATTTTTCCACTTTCTTGTATAATTAGAAAAATACTATGAATAGAAACTAAATATTTTTTCCATAGTCTTATATGATAGGCCTATGCTCTGTTGTTTAGCTGTTAACACTCTTACCTGTTATTTTTTTTTATCTTAGATTTGGTTCTTTCAGGTAATCATCATTAGGTTTCAGTGTCGATGCATTCAGAGATCTGCAACTTTTCTTGAACCACATTTCTTCTGAGAATCAAAATAGTTGACTAGGCTAGTAAACTAGAACCAACGAAAATCTGACCACATCACATATGTAAATATGTTTTTAAAATGTGTAGATACTTTATCTCTAGCCCCTTGTCACACACTTTGTGATAAATGGGTAAAATGATAAACTGTGTTTGTCTTACAGCTTCAGAATGAGATTATACTGTGTGAGCCAGATTTTTGTGAGAATCCTCAAGAACAGGTGAGATGATTGTTTCCAAATGTTCATTTGTTCATTGCTTTCGCTGCTTTAACCTCCTAAGATCCAACCTCTTTCTCTTTGCTATTTGGGCTGATTGGGACCTGATGAATGTAAAAACAAAGAATTATCTTTTTACCTGATTTTCTCTGTAAGGACCTGATATCCACATATGAGGACGTTCAAATTAAATTTCAATAGGACGGTGGCAATATAATGTCCTCGTAAGTGGATATCAGGCCCTTGTAGAGCAAAATTTAGAATTGTGGTCTAGACAACCGAAAATGTGATGTCCACATATGTGGACGCCAGGTCCTAGGAGGTTAATGTTACAGAAAAAATGTGGAAATCCTTAATTTTAAATATCTGAGAAAATTCATATCTTTTTTAACATGGTTTTTAACATTTGTCAGTTTTTTTTAAATGTGGTAGAAAATAACTGTAAGAAAAAAAAAGTATATACTCCATCACAGACCCGATATGTGAGTAATTCCAGTTTGTTACCTGAATGATGCATAAACATTACAATTTTCACCAGATAAACCATGCTAATCTCATTCATTCATTCATTCATTTATTTGTTCATTTTCAGGCACAACAAATACCTATATTGAACATAGTAATACTCTTGCCTACTTTATTTAGGCTCCAGTAGCTTCTGATTCTACTAATAGCCTGATGTCCGTGTATTAGGAACAATTAGGAGCTTTTGGCTCGTAGTTGGTATTGTAAATTGGAACTGTGATAAAGTATTGCAAACTCTCTTTTGTTGCGGTTTTGGTCTGAGTTTCAAAATTGTTTACGTGTGTGCTGATTAATTGGATGATGGTTGCGTCAGTGGGTTCCTTTGGCCTATCAGCAAATAAAATATCTTAATCAATTGCAGCCATTACATTACAGCATCAAATTTGTCTTTGTACGCGATCATTCAAAGAGGTTTCTTTATTTTCCCAACACAAACAAGAAAATGAACAACAAAAACTAAATGATAGAAAATGACAACAAAACATTGGATTAATCATCAGCCATACTGCAAATTTCAAGCAGCTACCAGCCCAGCATTTCACAATCTTTGCATCATTAATATTAACATCTTTTACATGTATCATGGTTACAGGACATATGAATTTTTGCATAAAATGACTTAATGAAGAGGCCAAGATGGCACTTTTGGTTTCCGTTGATGCTCAAAATTAGCATTAATCATAAACATGTTGTATGTGAAAGGTGTTTACAGAGGCAAGATACGTTACAAAAAGAGCAATTAGTTTTAATAGTTTGTATAGTCATAAACAGCTCATTAGTGCTATTCAAGCAGTAAAAAAATGTAAACATTGTGAGCATCAGCAGTGGCAACACTAAAAGGAACAGCTGAGTGTGCTTTAAATGGTGAGGTTAGAGACTCCAGCTGGCAATAACATAGCATTTCATGCCTGGTCAAATGCACCCTTGGCTCCATAGTGTAGTAGTTTACACATTTGCTTAACAAGCAAAAAATCCCATGCTTGATCCCAGGAGGAGATGCACATCTCTTTGGAGTTGCGTCAGGATGGGCATCCGGTGTAAAAACCTGCCAGATTAAATATTTGTAGAGCTTCCTGCTGTGCCGACTCCTTGTAAATCAGGGAGCAACCAAGAGTAGCTGCTGATAAAGTGAGTTTTGTGTTTGTTTTTCTTTATGTCAGACAGCTTCACTGTGGCTCATCATTGTAATTTCTATTCCTCGTGACTGTTTTTCCTTCTATAGTCAGTAAAAAGACTGATTGCAACAGAAGCTGAGCTGAAGCAGTGGTCGACAGTGGAACCACAATGTAAGTTATCAGTTCTGGTCAACTGGTGATTTCAGGGTTCTAAAAAAAAGAAATAAATCATAAATGTTGTGTACTTTATCTTTTAATACAATTGACCTTTTTTATTTTTCATGTAGTGCTGGCAGAAAATTCTGAGATTTTGCTCGAAGCAGGAAAAGAAGAGGTGTGGTTAAGTTAAACAGTGAACTATTGCTTTTGCTCATTTACATGCATCACTCACTTTATGTAATCTTTACTTTTTCCATAGATGCACAAGCTGTGCTCTGAACTTGAGATGGTTGCTTCCTGTTTTGAAGCCAAAAGAGACAAACTGAAAGAGACTAAGGAACTGTATGTAACCCTTTTGTTACTCTGTACATATTACATTATTTACTGTCCTTCTTCTGGTTTTATGGATGCCTTTCAGGATTGGATGAAGGAGACCATCCAGAGACTTTCCCTTTGCTATAGTTTGTGTATAGTTGTGAAAATGTGATGCTTGTGTGTTTGTTGTTAGTGAGCTAAAATGGCTGGAGGAGAAGAAACAGGTGCTGGCTGCTGCCAGTGGTCACAGTGAACGACTTCAAATTGAAAAGGAGAAGTTGTCAGAACATACGTGAGTAGGATGGCAGCGTCACACTAAACCAAAAGGGATCAGGTGTTTATTTACACAGAATAGAGCAGAAAACAGAAATGCTTCAAGGGTAATATAAATTAATTCAGTTGAATTAAATTTTATTTATACAGCGCCAAATCACAACAGCAGTCGCCTCAAAGTGCTTTATATTATAAGGTAGACCCTACACTAATACATACAGGAAAAAAACCCAACAATCGTATGACCCCCTATGAGCAAGCACTTTGGCGACAGTGAGAAGGAAGAACTCCCTTTTAACAGGAAGAAACCTCCGGCAGAACCAGGCTCGGGGAGGGGCGGGGCCATCTGCTGCAACCGGTTGGGGTGAGAGAAGGAAAACAGGAAAAAAAGGCATGCTGTGGAAGAGAGACAGAGGTTAATAACAGATATGATTCATTGCAGAGAGGTCTATTAACACATAGTGAGTGAGAAAGGTGACTGAAAAGGAAATGCTCAATGCATCGTGGGAATCTCCCAGCATCCTACGTCTATTGCAGCATAACTAAGAGAGCATTCAGGATCACCTGATCCAGCCCTAACTATATGCTTTAGCAAAAAGGAAAGTTTTAAGCCTAATCTTAAAAGTAGAAAAATAAATCTTATAAACTTAGAAGAAGAGTAAAATGTTGATGCATGTGCATGCATTCTACAGGATACTGCAGGACATCAAGGAAAAAATACAGAAAATGAAGGTCTACCAGGAAAGGCTGATGGAGAGCTTGGCGTACATCCTGGAGAAGCACGTTCCTCTCCCTCAGGAGGATTCCAGTACAAACAAGAAGAAGAAGGTGTAGATTATGGCTTTGCATGTGAAAAGTGCCTTATTATGAATTCATTGCACCTTACAGTCTTTTATCTTAATTTTCAGAACGTTCCTCATGAGATTCATGAAAACTTGATTTCACTCAATGAAATTCTGGAGGTGAGTTTTCTCATACAAAAAAACGAACTGTTTAACTCGAGTTTTTTTTATGTAATAAAAAAAAATCTCAGTATTTGGCTTTGGACAGGTAGGTGAATGAAACAGGTGATGAGGTTTGATATTGAGGAGAGAAATGTGAAAGGAAAGATGGACCGCATAGAGGCCCCCTGTGTTGGTGTCAGGAGAGAATGTAGCTTGGCAGCATTGGATGGTAGTCTGTATGATGACTTTGGGCATGAAGAAGAGGAAGCGAGTGAAGGGAAGTTGAGGTTGAAGAAGGAAGAATGTTGTGGAGAGTGCAGGAAGGGGTTGAGGCAGGCTGTCAGTGGTACGGAAGTGTTGCCAGATGGCTGGCAAAGTTGAGCTAATGTTCTGGGGCAAACTGCCCAAAGGGTATCCTCTGGACAGAAGAAAAAGGACAAGGACACTTGGTTTTGGAAGGAGGAAGTAAAAAAAATCTGTTCAAATGCAGAGGTTAGCAAAGAAAAAGTGGGATAGTCTGGGAGATGAAGAAAATGGATGAGTGCTGGGAGGTTAGCAATGAGAGAAGTGGCAAAGTACAAGGCTTGAGTTATATGTGAGGCTGGACACTAAGAAAGGTGAAAATGACTTGTATGAAGCATGTGATGTGATATGTAAGACGTTATCACAGAAATGGAAATGTGCTAACAAGTGAAGAGAGTGTGGTGAGCGCCTGAAGGAGCTCATGAATGAAGAAAATGAGAAAACACAATCCTGAAGAGTAAGAGGATCCCTGAGGAATGAAGTACAGATTTTCAAGTACAAGGGTGATGTGCATCTCTGTAGCAATTATAGAGGGATAAAGTTGATGAGGCATACCTTGAAGATATGGGAAAGTGTTTTCGAAACTAGGTTGAGAAGAGAGGAGATGATTGGTGAGCAGCAGCATGGCTCCTTGCTCAGAAATAGCACTACAGAGTCAATGTTTGCTTTTATAGTATTAATGGAGAAATATCGAAGGTCGAAAGGAGTTGTACTGTGTGTTTGTATATCTACAAACAGGGTATGATAGGGTGCCAAGAGAGGAAGTGTGGTACAGCATGAGGAAGTCATGTGAGGCTGGTGCCAGACATGTACGATAACAGCCAGACCTTGGTGAGGTGTGCGGTAGGAGTGGAAGATGAGTTCAAGGTGGGGTGAATTACATTAGGGAATGGAGTAGTAAAACATTGATCAGGAAAAAAAACCCTAAATTTTCATCCCAATATTTGAAATACTTCTGTTTTGAAGATAGCTTCACACATAGTGTTTCCTTTTTTTCACATCAACCACTGACACTTTTGTATGAGACTGAAAAGTATCCTAGATATTGAGATAAATGATAGATTTTGCTGAAGATAATTTTATTATCTCTGATAAACCCCCCCAGTTATCAACCTCGATGAAAGAGCTGGCACTCCACCAACTTTTATGGAAAACACATCCTAAGAGATGTGGTTCTTTAGCTATGAGTCATTTCTTAATGGCTACTTTTCTTGGGACAATGCTTGATGGTAGCATCAGTGTTGTTAACGCTGTTCAGGTGGATGCCTTTTGAGGTATGCACATAGGAGAGCCATTTAACAAAACAGATATTTGACCTATTATAGTAGAATAAATATGTGTTTAATTATTAACGGCTGCATATTTCTTATGTCGACAAGTCACATATAAATTAGCCCTACGTTTGTTGGCTGTGGTGGAACTGGAAATGAATTAATGTTACATTTTTTATAGAGATGCTGTTTAAGGCCCTATTTTAACCACACAAGTGCAAAGAAAGCAGCAGGTCTGACGCATGTGGACTGTGTGGGTGTGTCATGTTGCTTTTGTTTATCAAAGTAAAAGGACAAAAAGGCTGACGTAAGTGCTATAAAAGTGAGAGTGTAGTGATTAATCGATTCACAGTAATGATCACCCATGGCAGCAAAAGCTGATGTGTACCAAAAGGCATGATATCAACTTAACCTTTAGACCTGAGGGCAGCTTTTATGATTTTTTTTTTTTTTTTTTAACTTGTTCTGTGATCGAATGTTTCTGTTCTTGATAATCATGTAAATATCCTATATTTTTGTTGGTGGCCATCACCTATTCCTTCAATAAGTAAAGGAAGTAAAGGCAAAATAAAACTCTAAACTTATAAAACTGTTTAAACTTGTACCTTTACTGCAAATATGCTTCAGCCTGGTCTTCATCTCCCTTTTTATAAACCTGCAGATTCTCATGAACAAGGCTCTGAACACACCGCACGACCCCTATGTGGCGATAGATGACACATTCTGGCCACCGTATGTAGAAATGCTGCTCCGTTATGGAATTGCAGTGAGACACCATGAGAATAACTTTAAGATCCGCTTGGAAACCTTTTTCTGAAGCACTGGTGCATTAAAAATCTAAAGCACTGTGCTGAAACTGAGTCTGCTTGTGCAGGGAAACCATTATGCATGTTTTTGTAAGCTAGTAGGAAGTCCATGGTGGAGAAACAGTGATGCTAGGGCGTTCCTGAATTTACTAAATGCATGTGTAACATTTCTATGTACCATAGATACTTTTTTATGGTTGTCTATTTAGACTTCTTAAATACTGTTTAGTTAAAATGTCTTGTAAGCGCACCTATTTTTCTAGTTCTATTTTTACGTATTCAAATGTTATTCAAATGTATGAGTGTTTTATCCAAAGTATGTGTTTCTAGAAATCCCATGTGTATGTCTGTTTTTCATGAGAATTCATATTTATCAGCATAAATTTAAATGAATCTTAATTTTGGTTTCATTTACCAGTTTTCTATTATGTTTGAAAATTAGGAAAATATGTTCAGT
>NW_005187466.1:1077547-1090477 GCF_000239375.1 Pundamilia nyererei | reverse complement strand
CAACTTGCCTAATAATTCTGCACTCCCTGTATATGCAATGATCGATGGTTTCAGCTACCAAGTACTTAAAATACTTAGACGGTTTTTTGTGTTTATTTTCTTTAATTGCAGAGATTTGTTTAGGGCCTTGCTTTTAAGGCTAAGCTTCCAGTTTCTTGGCGGAAATGTTAAAATTATTTCGTCAGAAACGTTTTGCGTCATTCAACGTCACGCCTCCCATCCAATCCAGTGAGGCCGCCGCGTCAGCTATAGAATACCTGTGGGCGGAGAAGCGATTCCGGTTCCGGGTGTTTTCATATCTCAGTCGGAGGCGATCATACCTCTGATTATGCTATTTTATCGGAAACTTTTCTCGATTGACCACTGAATAAATTAGAATTCTTTTAATTAAGATTGCCCGATCAAAGCCGACAGCATGGCGACACGCTCGGAGAGAGAGAAGGCCCAAAAACTCAACGAACAGCACCAGGCCATCCTGTCCAAAATGCTGAGAGAGGAAGACAACAAGTACTGCGCCGACTGCGAGGCGAAAGGTGCGGTGTTCGTTTTGTCGGCGATTTTATTGTTTAACTGTACAAAGTTAGCAGTTTCACTCAGAATCAAACAGTAACGGTAACTAACAGTATAACATCCGCGCTTCTTAGCTTAGCTTAGCTAACTGGCCCAAGCTAGTCACCTGACATTCTTCCCTTTAAGCTAAACTAAGTGGTTAACCAGCATGCTAACTTCTCTAAAGCTACATAAGCTCCCCACAGGGTTTCTCCCTCGTCGCCGTATGCTTAGTTACCGGGATTTGCAAGCGGTAAACAAACTGTGTGAGGTCTTTCTAAGAAACTTCAGCCAACTTTTTTTTTTTTAATTAGATCATTGACAAAGAATGTAGAACTTGCATCCTACGTTTCAAGTCACAACAAAGACTAGCATGTTTGAGTGTTTCTTCCGGCGTTTTTGTATCTTCACCTCCCAAACTGGGTTTAACTGTCATTAACAGGTCCAAGATGGGCATCCTGGAATCTGGGGGTATTTATCTGCATCCGATGTGCTGGCATCCACAGGAACCTGGGAGTGCACATATCCAGAGTGAAATCCGTCAACCTGGACCAATGGACAACAGAACAAATCCAGGTACTGATTTCTTGTTTTTCCACTTTTCCTGTGTGCATTACTGAACTGACCTACCGGGCAGTAGCCCTGGGGGCTGAGAGGTCAAGGGACTCTGGGTCTAAGTCCCTCTTTGGACTGATTTGCTTACTGGCACAACATGAATACAAAAAATGCAAAACAGCTTAAAGGTGTACCATAACTTCTATACACTGAAAATAAATAAAGAAGAAAATGTAAATGAACACAAGAACTGAATGCATTTCTCCTTTTTTAAATGTGACATTTAAATGTCTTTGCCAAGTATTCCACTATTGGCTCTCTAATCCTTTTTTATGTACAGTAAGCATAAATATGGTTAGAAACTGTGAAATGTTTTTTTTGATTGGGCATATGTGTTCTCCACTAAATGTAACCTTCCTTGATGGTTCAGAGCTGTTACAATATTGGTGATTTTTCATTTGCACTTCAGGAAACTTGGCCAGACACAAAAACAGGAAATTCTGTTCAGTGGCTAAAGACATCATTTCTTGTCCGTAATGTGGGTCAAGCTTTAATTTTCATTATGCACTGTCATCAGGACTATCAATACCCTTCATTTATGTCATTTAGAATTTACCTTAATAACCACTTTTTAAACTGCAAATTACTGTACAAGTGAACTTGCTGTCATACTAACAACTAGTTGACATTTTAATGACAGCTTCAAAATATCCAGGCTTGTGTTGTTAAATACTTAATTACCAGGAATATTGAAGAAATATTGGTGTCAAACCTCAGTCAATGACTAAAACCAAAACTGATTGCAGTATTTTTAACCTTAACGATATAAACTATTCAGTCAAACTGCATACGTTGGCTTATCACTTGGGGGCTATTTTCTCATATCTGAAAAGTGCCACATAAGGTATTGTACACCCATTTTTATCTGTTGTGCCATATTTGTTATGAGCGAACCTATCATGTGTTTAGTCAATTGATTGCCCCAATGAAACACTGTATCCTAACATTATCCATTTTGTTTACATCTTTGTCTTCTCTTCAGAGTATACAGGACATGGGTAATACCAAGGCCAGGCGGCTTTATGAGGCCAACCTTCCAGATAGCTTTAGAAGACCTCAAACAGACCAGTATCCTTCGCTTAGAGCAAATCCACAAATGTAACAAAAAAGTGCCATGCAGCATATGTTTAACCGTTTTTTCCCTTTTCTTGGAGTTACATTTTTCTCTTAACCCTGACCTCAGAGCAGTGGAATTCTTCATCAGGGATAAATATGAGAAGAAGAAATACTACAGCAAGAATGTGACCAATGGCACCAGTGTATGTATCGACTAAACATTTCATGAAATTATTCATTTATTGTACTATTTTCTAAGTTTAGTCTGTTCTTGGAGCAAATGTAACCCACATAATTTCCTTAGTTAATAATAAAGTATTCTGATTCTGATCTAGATCTTTATAATGTTTTCTACTCACTCATTCTTCTTTCTTTTATTCTTTTTTTATCAGCCAAAAGATAGTAAGAAAGAAAGGGAGCCCGACAGAGGAAGCAAGGTGTCATCTTACACCAAGGTAAGTCTCGCATGTATTCCAGTAATAATAAACCTGTCTCAATATGCCCTTTAGCATTGTTTTCTTAGCCACACTAAGTTTGTTCTGCTTTTGAATTTTACAACCCTTTCATTTTTTTTAAAGAGTGAAGAGTCCAAGCCAGTTCCCAAAATCAGCCCTGCTAAGACTGCAGAACCCTCTGTGAACCTACTAGGCCTTGGTGAGTGTGAAAATGATTCAAGTTTAGCACCACCGCCAGAGGACATCCTTATTGGGGGATTTAGTGAGAGTAGAATGTGCTGTGGGAAAGTTCTGACTAATATATTGTGTACAGAATTAGGATAATTAATATGTCTGAGTTTATTTGTTTTTATTTTTAAGTATAGATAAGTTTCCAAGGTGATATCTGGATGTAGTCCATGACATCTAGCAATCAAAATACACTGTAATTTACACTGTAAAATCACTGTTTATGTGATGGTGATTACCTCTACACTTTGCTCAGCTCTGCATCTTGATGCTGTGGTGTTACCTGAGATTGTTTACTTTTTGGTTCAGCGTTAAAGATTGTCTCCACCCTTAGCTGTGCCATCTTCTCGTTTCAAACATGTGGCTCTGCATGTGTTTACCAAACAATGGAGGAGAGAGAAAGTACCATATTTAAAGGGTTTGGTTGCGTCAACTATCAGCATATCTGTAACACAGCAACTAAACCATCTCACTTGTAAATGATAGATAGCAACACCACTTGGTCTTCTCCGCTGTCTGTATCAACATTGCGCTGACGTCTTTTCAACACGCTGCTGTTACTTGTGGCTGTGATGTTATTTCTGTTGCTTTCAATTTAAAAAAACCACTGCAAGGTTTTTGAGTTGAAAAGAGGAAGTGCTTCAGCTGCTGCAGTAGACATGTAACTTCTTGTTTCTACTTTAAATCCTGATGTTTATCTAGAGTATAACTTTTGTTGGATCAGTATTAAGTAAGTGTAGCAGGAAAGAAAGAAGAAGGGGCAACACTGGATTGCACAACATAGATATCTCTGCCATCCTTGCACCAAGTATAGGTTTTCTTTTGGCTTGATTGCTAGATCACTTAAAGTAGGTCTTTTAGTACATGCAAGGTTTTCTGGCATGGATAGATTTTAGCAACTTCTTCCAAAGCGTTATTAACTAAAGCACTTTTTTTTCTTTTGTAGATTTTTTTTTCATTTATTAATGCATTTTTGACAACTTTGATTTCTCAAATGGTCAGAAATAAAGGGGAATGCATAAACACAAACATGTTTCCTTTACAGTATGAGGACAAGCTCTGTTTGCATAAATAGTCACTCCCCAAAAGCTCGTTCTGAGCCAAGAGGAACTGATGTGAATGGAAATGGAAGTTATGTAGATTTTTCTGTCTTAATGTTCAGCTGTTTTGTTTGAACAGTGTGCGCCTTTGTCATCAAATTGTGAAATCTTCACATTAGTTCTTGCTTTTAAATTTCTGTACTTTATTTTTTTCAGCATTATAGCTATGATCGGTTTTTGGTTCATAGGAATAATTCATTTTATTAAAGAGGCTTCCTTTATTTACAGTTAAAAGAAGATGCTGTTGTGTTTTTGACTGGCTTAAGGGTTGCTTGCATTATTTGGATATCATGTTTACTGTTATTTTTCTTCTGTGGCTAGTGAGCTAAATGGGCTAAGCTGATTAATTTTTTATTGCGCTAGCTGTTGTTCTCACTGCGTGGGCAGCTTTGTAGCTGTGGGAGGTTTTTACAGTTGAATATTTAAAAAATAAAAGAAAACATTTTATGAAAGCAGTTCTGTTCACTTTTAACACCCTTTCTATGTCAATTAGCCTGTTCTATAAGGATTATATTCCTGAACTTTAAATAAAGATCTTTTAATTAATGCAGACCACAATCAGGAAATGGTCAGTGGGTAGTGGGAACTATTATTTCCTGATGTATTTTTTTTAAGTTCCACCTGTAAAACAAATTTTTCCTTCTTTCTGTCACAGACGCACCAGCAGCTGCATCAGCTAACAACGGTAGCACAAGCACAAGCCAGAATAATGACCTGGATATATTCGGCCCCATGGTCTCCAATCCCCTGCCCTCATCCACATCCACAGCTCAGTTTTCTCAGGTAAAATTGAGAAAGCATTTCCCAGTTCAGATTTAAATCCAAATTCCGATTATTGCTCAGCAGGGCTTAACAGTCACTGTTGCCTGGTTGTAAAATTGAAATTAAATGTGCAGTAAAAAATAAAAAGGCAAATGATAACCATCAGCGTCAATAGCCCACATGACAGCATCACCAGTGCTGAGAGACAGTGAGTTTAAATGAAAGACAGGCAGAAACACACTTCAGAATATGAATGCAGTAAATCAGGCACTCTTGACTTAACATTGAAATGGGGCTTAATGCAGTGTTTACTTTTATTATCACCACATTCATTAATTTTGATTAATCAAAGAATTTATCAGTTAGGTATAAAATTTAAATATATTAATACTTAGTCAATTTAATCAATAATTCTCTTTTGTTACCTATATTATAGAGGCAAAGCCTTCAGGGGGTGTCGGCTACTAACATCTCACTAATAGATCACAGTTGAATCAGAGTAATCATGCAGGATAGGCCCATTTTGTATTTATGATCTACATTTATACATACGGTAGCTAAAAGAGGCCCCCCAACAAGACCGCCCAAACAGTACTGTTATTGAAGGATCTACTGCTGTTTGGTAATGGTAGTTGTCTGCTAATTTGTAAATTTTGTTTAGTTGCGTTTGTACAGCACACAATAAAACTGTGTGAGCCATAGATTTGTCACAAAAATGGGTGCTTTTTTTGTCATCAGACCTTAAATCTTCTAAACATCTCAATCTCTTTCCTGCCTCCAGGTGAGCTCCAATAACTCGGCAAGCACTCCGACACAAGCTCCAGCAGCTGGAGTGTCAGGAGGAGTAGCCAACTCAGGGTCATTACAGGGAGACCTCGACCTGTTTAGTGAGAGCAGTAGCACCACTAAAGCTGATGACGCAGCCAAGAAGCCCCTGTCCAAGGACTCCATCTTGTCTCTGTATGGGACTAACAGCATGTCCCAGCAGCCCCCCACCGGTAAGGATTTACACACAAACTGAAATAACACCAGTGCCATATTGTAAATTCAATCCTGTTACGAAGAAAAATCTATTTTATGTAGAAACTGTCATGCTTAAAACTTTAACCACAACTCTTTTTGACCTATGAGTCCTTTTAGTTTTTATTGGATTAATTAGTCTACATTAACAGCTTTCGTTTTGTCACCTAATAGATGCAATTCTTTCCCTGCCATTGATGAGCTAGAAGATGCAGAAACCCTGGATTCTTATTTGTTATTTAAATGCAATGCAGTATTTTAAGGTCATTGATCCACTGAATTGAAAATAAACTGGTTCTTATTTTTTTGTAAACTGCCTCCTTTTCCCTGCAGTACCTTAGCAACACACCAGAGGGCCACAGCCCACACTTTGGGAACCACTGCCCTTGACTAATACTTTGCTTGT
The DNA here is from genome assembly GCF_000239375.1 of Pundamilia nyererei. NCBI lineage: Eukaryota > Metazoa > Chordata > Actinopteri > Cichliformes > Cichlidae > Pundamilia > Pundamilia nyererei. The sequence continues at coordinate 1,084,286 of NW_005187466.1, read as the reverse complement.
TAAAGTAATGCAAATGTGGTGACATCACATGATCCACAAGGAACAAGTAGATACCTGTATTTTGCAGCTCAGTCTCACAGAGCTTTGCTGACTTATCTTCCTGCTTAACTAACAGACTCCTTAAAACACACAAGCAAGTTTTCAAAACAGACCCATACCTCAAAAACTAACTTGTTTTTTTTATGTTCTTGCCTCCTCTCAGCTGGCATGTTCATGGGCCCCTCTCAGATGCAGTTTCCTGTCCAGGCAGCAGCTGGTTACCAGGCCTTCCCTGGTATGGGTACAGCCATGCCACCCACTACTGTTATGGGTGCCATGATGGCTCAGAGCGGTGCACCCATGATGGGGCCCAGTCCAGGAATGATGGTTGGGATGACGATGCCTAATGGCTTCATGGGGAACGCGCAAGCCACCGGTATGATGGGCATGGCCCCCAGGATGATGGGACCACAGGGTGGTGCAATGCCTACAGGCATGATGCCTGCTCAGGGCATGTATGCCATCCAGCCTGGCCAGCAGGCTCAGTGGAACATGGGTCAGGTAAGGAAATAGCTTCGCTGTACTGTAGCATTGTGTGAGGTTATTTAACAAGAGACCTCATGTTAAGACTTGTGCTACTGGTTTCAAGTATGTCACAGTGACAGGAGACTTTTTTTCTCAAATGTGACCACACCTAGAAGAGTTGGTGCATTGCACAATAGTCCATTGTGAAGCCCTCTACTGTACAGTTTGTAGAGATAGAGCATCCAGTATTCACTAGATGGCAGCACAAGCATGCAGCAGATTTGTAACTATGCACTAAATCCCTAATATATACTGTAAGTAGTTTAGTTGTAAGTGTGGACACTTAAACTGAAGATAAACTCAAAGCAATCTGTACACATGCTACAAAAATTGCATGCTGTCTGTACACAATTATTTCCCATAATGCAGTGTACGCAGAAATTGTAGGAGCTGCTCACAGCTGTAAAGACTAATCTATTATTAGCATAAAACATTACATTATTTAGAGTTTTATTACAGTTAGCACGCAGGGTGGAATTGGGACACAGTCAGAACTTCAGTAATGAACTACTAGCGGGTGGATGGGTAGTAGTATAATGTTGTCCCAGTTAATCTTCAGTGATTATTTCTAATCCAGGCAAGGCGTGGTAATAAGTCAGATGTAGGTGATCCTGCTCTAGTGTTACTCACACTAACCTCTGTAACATCCCCAGGTGAACCAGCAGATGTCAGGGCTGACTCTGAATGGTGCGGGTGGTCAGATGGCCTTTGGTCAACCTCCGTCAGCTATGGGCGGGTGGGCTCCCACTGGTTCTGGCCAGACTCTGAGCACACAGCTATGGAAGTGAGCCTTCATGCAGGTCGGTGGTTGGGCAGAGTAAAAGTCGAGGTTGCAGGATGTGCTTCTTCGTACCTCACTATGAACTGATGCCCATTTCAATCACGGACCAGCCTTCAGAACATGAAAATTGTATCTCTTTTTTTTTTTCTCTCTCTCCTTCTCCCTTTTCTGTCTCTCTTTCTCTCTATTGTGTGAGTGAATTGGGAGTCATACAGGATTACAGCCTGGCAGTTTCTGCCTGTCGTATGGTTTTTGATCATAACTTTTATTTTCCTTTTTTGGAAAAAAATGACAAGAAAACAACAGTCCCATCATCAACATCGACATATCAGAAAAGCTGCAGGACCAGTTAAACAAGCTTTTATTGTATCACTGTATCATTATAAGATTATAGAACATTTAAATGAATAGTATTTAAAGGGAGAAGGGTATGACTATGAGGTCAGTTGACACTGCTCCCAGATGTACAGCGCTGTATAACCTTCTTTTAAAGTACTTGGTGGTTCCCCTATAAAATTAAAGTGATAATAAATAATTTCCTTTTACGTGTGTTCTGTAAAACAGATGTCAAAGTTTTTTTTATGTCTCAAATTGGTGAAATGTAATTGTTGCAGGGACACACCCACTTTTATTTCTCTCATTTGTCTAACATTCAATCTAGTTCTGCTGTGGCCCTAAAAATAAACACAGTGAACTTAATAATCTTCACAACATGTACCCTGGATGCATTCTTGTTAGCGGACTCACACAAAGCACTTTGGCCTTGTACATAGATGAAGCACGAGACTCCCTCTTCACAAATCCACTAGTCTGCATTCCTATAGTGCTTCTCGATCCTGGGACAAGCATTCAGGCCCAAAGTTCATAAAATCATGAACTAAACTGAAGTTCCTGATTTGATGTGTTTTTGTTACTTAGTCCTTACAATTTTAGGACACAGGTTACATTTATGAATTGTTTTCATGGAGGCAGTTGTTCAAAAAGCGTTGGTTTTTCACACTTGGGTGGGGTTACTGATTACGTGCAAACTATTCCTGAGACCAACTGAACCACACCCAGAGCCACCCCTTCAAGCAGAAGAGTCACACGGGAAGAGAACATTGTCGCTGTGAAATACACATTTTTATCATCAAGATGGAATGAAAAATAGACGGTGGGTACTTTGCAAACCAAGAACATCCCCACGTGAGGTGGTTATAATTCAGAACCAGTAATGTACACTTCCATCTTCTTACTGAAGCAATACTTATTGAATATTCAAACTTGGCACAATCAGTTTTCTCATGAGTTGCTATGACCACGAGTCACTTGAACTCATGGTCACTGTGTCTTGATTCTAATTTTTAATAACCATAATTCAATATTTCAAAACGACGACAAAATATCCTACAAATATCTAATTGGATGAATTAATTATATCCCAAAGGTCATGTATCACAGCTTGACATCACATTGCTCTGCAAAAACATCTTTCGTAACATTATCCAGAACCTGAAATTGGGAATAGGATAGAAGGAATTTACCATATTTTACATTTGAAGTCATGATACTACCTACCTACACACGAGTTAACTCGAATTTTACCGCTTGGTAGAGACATGTAGCTTCTGGTTGCTATTCTAATTCCCAACATTGAGAGTATCTGACATTTAGCACAGCACAGCTCTCTAAAAGACTATGCTGCTGCTGTCCTCTAGATGACAGTGTTGAGACAGTGGAAAGTTTTAGCTGGACAGAAGTATTTCACAGCGACTTAAAAAAAAAAAGGGATTTTAGACCAAAACTACACTGCACCATAGTGTGGACCGAGAGTCCCTGTGGGCTGTGAACCAAAGGCGTTTTTCTGCTGTGAGTCACTCCTCCTCTTGTAGAGCAGAGTGGAAGAGGTTCGCTGGACTGTGGTTACATTATTTCGGTAACTTGTTCTCTGTGCACTGCTAGTAATGCCAACACAGTGTAGCCCTTCACTTGAGCTAGAGGCTTTTATTTAACAATAGTTCTGTATAGCAGCACAATGAATCTAAACCAACACACAAAGCATCTTCAAGTAAGTCAAGTTAGAGCTTGTCTCCTGAACTTTGATGGATATTCATTTCAGCAACGCAATGTAGATGTGACTATGCCATGCTCACTGTATTACTGTTATAAAGTTTAAGTTAGGTGCATGAGAGCAAGTCTCTCAGTAAAGAAGCAACTTCTTACTTACCAAAGTGTGGCGGTAACAAGCACCTGGTGGCAGTGTAACATTAATCTTTGTAATAGAAGGCCAAGTTATATGATAAGTCTTTGCCCCAAATCTCCTGCTACTTAGAATGTGTGTGTGAATGGGTGAATGACTGAATGTAGTGTGAAGCGCTTTGGGGTCCTTAGGGACTAGAAAAGCGCTATACAAATGCAGGCCATTTACCATTTACTATGATAAGCTGTGTGCTTACTATTCTGCGGATATACGCTCATGGTGTAATGTGTATTTACGTATTTGATTTTATTTACTTGGTAACTTGCTGAGTTTTCTCCCTTCCTAACATTGCTTGTGCAGTATTACATACAGTATATAAACTTTCATATAGCTGGTGCAGTGAATGCTCTTTTGTTGAAGTTAATTTGTGGGCCTTGCAGGAGCTGGAAAATCATAGTCAGACTATGTGTTTACAGCCAGTAGCAGTTTTGTAGGGAAAATATGCTTCAGTCTGCCTCAGAGTAGTTTTGATCAAGTGGTTTTTGTCTTTTTCATCCGGTAGTTATTCCGAGTTTTGTGTTTGTTAAATGGTATTTTAATTGTGTTCTTTTCAGTACACAAGACATGTCTTTTGTTTATCCACCTATTGCATGCTAGGATGTGTTCCTCTACACATCCACCCAGCTTATGGGAAACTTTTAAAAATGGATGTGGTTTGAAAAATCAGTTTTACAGTCATTGGAGAAAAATGCTACAGGATCAAAGCTATTCTTTGGGATAAGCTCCCTCTTTCATAGTAGTAAACATTATTGTAAGCACAGCCTTGCCTAAATAGATGCATACTGGTCTTCACGCTGTGGCTTATCAAACCAGCTCTACCTGTTAAACAGCCACCATTCAGTTAAGTCGGAAGGATATGTGTCCCTGAAAGGTGTTCAGTGGTGAGAATGTGCTGAAAGTGAATACTCTGCTTGCACAGGATGATCAAAACACTTACAGAGGCTTGAAAAATAACATGTAGCTCATGCTTGGCAGGGCTTGAAAGCCCCTTGAATTTGTTTGGCCTTGTTCCACTCTATCTCTCAACTGTTTCTGCGCCCTGCTGCAACTCCAACCCAGTTTGAAAACTTTCACAGTAAGGTCTGATGCCATGAAGTGTTTGAGACCTTTAGCAAAGAGGTTAGGCATTCCTCTCAGCTTGTGTGGCAAACTGTACAATGCTCCAGAATAGAGTCCGCCATCCAAGTGAAGAATGTTCCGGCTTTCACCAGCCTCTTAATGGACTTTTTGACCCTGAACCATTAACAGTGCTGCCAACTAGTACATCAGGCTGTTTCAGACATCTTTAATACTTAACTAAACATTTTTCTGATAGGAAAGGTTAATGTACTTTAGTTAAATTCCACATTGATATACAGCAGGCCTAGTGAAGTGTTGAATAAACTCTGCTTTCTTAATATAATCTTGTTATCAATTGGGTCAAGAAGTAGTTTTGAAAGGTGCAGTAAAGCTTCTGTACTACGTCTGTGCTAAATGCCTGCTAGCAGCCAGCTAAGCACAAAGACTGGAAACTGCTAGCCTGCCCAGTCAGGAAGAAAGCAAAGTGTTTTGTCCAGTGTGATGAATTGCTGTTGACTGTGGAAATTCAAAACTGTGCCAATAGATAAGCTGTTATTAAAAAAAAAAGTATGACTACAACTAAAGGTTACTGTTGCAGTTTATGTTAAATGTTACGTGCAAGGTATTGTGTGAAGGTTTCTTGTATGGATTAAGACACTAATCGTGATAACGCTGTTCTACCTTCTAGCTAATGTATGATGAAGGGTAGGTTACTGCCTGGATGGGGCACATCTGACTATGAAGCCAAGAGACACTTCATGCTCATACTTTGATGTGTTACTCATGAAGTAGGCCTGCAGTAAACAACTTTCTTTATGATCCTATTTTTGTTTTTTTATCCTAATAGGGACCAGCATGGACTTCTTTTTAAAACCACAATAATATTTCCCTTGTAGCAAGTAGAAAACATACGGGTTTAAGATGCTTCCAGATGTCTTCACTTTTCCCTTGAATTAACTTGAATGTTCATCTTTATAGTCTGTGATTCAGCGGATGGCGAAATTAGCTTAGCCTGGCACTCAGCAGCACCTAAAAGCTGGGATGTCATTTTCTGTCTAAGTTAAATATTATTCCAGATAAGTTGTTAAAACAAGTGGTGAACACAGCCAGAGATTAGTGATACTATTGCAGGTGATGAAACCACTGTATGATGTGGAAAGGTTTCTTTTACACAAAGACCAAATCCACTAAAGTATTCAGCCAATGCTGACTTTAACAATCAGTTCATTATTAGTTTGATTGAGCAGAATTTCTGTTATATGCCAAGTGTCTTCCTCTTTCACTCTACAAGCCCCAGGCTAGCCTTGAATGGCAAGCAGCCACAACAGTGGGAAATACAGAAATCCTGTTTGCAACTTGGCAGCGCTTTTTATGGGGTTCCTTTATGCAGCCACGTGCAGACAGTTATTAACCTGTTCATGCTGCACATGACATGACAGCTATTTGTTGTAACATTCATTATAAGGTGAGGCTCCTCTACAAATTAAACCAAATTGCTTAAACACTTCCTCTTCCAGTTATGTGGGAAAGTCAGTGGTTTATAAATCATTCATAAAATTGCAGTGATAATATATAATGTTTGGTCCTCTGTTATAAAGTAATTGATTGTAAAGATTTCGGTCAATGTCATGGCCCACTTGTCCCAGATAATGGAGGAAACTTATATAGACTGAGGGTGATTAAAATTTTTGCAATTCAGCCCACAGCCTCTAGGATGGTACATCCATACATGCCATTTCCAAAAGGCAAGGCAAGTTTATTTGTATAGCACAATTCAACAACAAGGTGATTCAAAGTGCTTTACAGAGACATTAGAAACAAAACAAATAAAAAGCATGATTTAAAATTGATTAAAACAAGCAAACAAACAAACTAACTAATTAACAAACAAACAAACAAAACTATAAAATGAAAACAGATAAAATCAGAACAGTAGATAAAATCAGTAGTTAAATGTAAGTTTTGAAATTTAAGCTTAAAAGTGTGGATTTGGTGCTTTATTCAAATGCAGCTGAGAACAGGTGAGTCTTCAAACTGGATTTAAATAAACTGAGTGTTTCAGCTGATCTGAGGCTTTCTGGGAGTTTGTTCCAGAT
>NW_005187466.1:1040920-1075625 GCF_000239375.1 Pundamilia nyererei | reverse complement strand
TGTGGGCTGAGATTTTACTTTCAAAGAAAACACAGTAAAGGTTTGCTGTGTCACCCAGCACAGTTTCAAGACTAAGAAGCACTGCCACAACCATACAAAATGACTTGCAGTTAGAGACCATTGTTTGGTCTGTTACCAGAATTGGCAGGTACATCCCTGAGCACATGATGCATTAACAGGTCAGGAGAAGTTGTGGAGAATGCTCAGCTGCTTACATCATAGTTAGCTGGTTTGATGATGGGTCAGTGGATCCGAGCTCTACGGGCTAGACAACAGCCCCCCGACTGCCGTTAGGGATCTGGATAAAATCCTTGGATCCATTGACACAACAAGGCCCAACCTCATGTGGCAAGAGTATGCAAGCAGGAGATTTCCAAGGTCAACATCCGTCGTCTCATTAGGAGCACCGACATTGTCAGGCATGCATATAAGCACATGGGGGCCATACATATTACTGTGTACAATTGTTGCTGCAATGAAATTCTGGCAAAGTGGACTAGCCCGCTGCTTCATTTTTTCACTTTGATTTTCTTGGTGTCTTTGAATTCAGCCCTCTGTAGATTGATAATTTTCATGTACATCAAATGATGTGAATCATCCTCTTACCCAGTCCATGTCCGTATAGATATCCAGCATGGGTTTTTTTTCCCATTGAGACCTGATTTTTGAGCAGTATAAAGGATGGGTCTAGCCACCATGACATTTTGTAGCCTTGAACTGACATTGAGCAACTTGTATAGCCACACGCTAAAGCATACAGTGCCTCATGTTTTACTGTTACTAGTTTCATAATTTACAAAAGTGTACCACGCTGCATTAGATAGTGATTGAGATCCTAAACTCTTTAGGAAAGTTTATACTGAAACGACAGCACAGTGGTGCAATGGTTAGAACAGCTGCCTCACAGCAAAAGGATCCTGGGCTGGAATCCACCAGCCAATTGGGGCTTGTCTTTATTAATCTGCATGTTGTCCCTTTGCCTGCATAGGTTAGTTCTGGACACTTGACCTTTCTCCCACAGTCCAAAAACATGTCTGTTAGGTTAATTTGATTCTAAATTGGCTGTAAGTGCAAATGATTGTCTACCTGCCCTGGACTGGGGATAGACTGGTGCTCTACTCCACCTCTGGGACTGCTGGGATAGGCTCCATCAGTCTTGAACTGGATAAGCAGTGAAGAATCAATAGAGACCATAAATCCTTCAGGAAAGTTTTTACAGAGTTTAAAGATCAAATGAGCAATAGGGTCATTATTTCACAAACTCCAGTGACTTTATTTTGCAACCAGAGGAGTGCCCCTTTTTCCAGTCAATAGAAAAAATGCAGGTTCAAAGCACTTAAGTGGGGGCTTCAAATTTCAGACCCAGATTAATCTTTTTAATGCATTTCAATCTTCACAAATGCTTTCAAGCACATCAGCAGTATACTGTCATTTTAAGCAGTAATAGATGCAAAGGCTGACCTGCCCTAAGGTAACATTTGTAATGTAATGGTATGAGATTAAACCCTTTGGATTATTATTAGAACATGTGCATGTTAGGAAACTTTGTATTGTCTAAGTCTGAGACTCTTCAGAACTGCTGCTGGACCCTCTGACACAGATTTTTGATAATGCACTACAAATATAAAAGTTGCTTGATGAAAAAAGGAAAACATCATAGCACATTTCAATCACTGAAAAAAACATTCATTACAAATTGTCAGTCAGTTGCTTTCCAGAGTTTTCCAAAGATGGGTCCAGCGGGTTAGCAATAATCTGAGTAAAATAGTCTGGAGTTGGTTCAACGCTTTTTTATGACCTCTGCTGTGAATTTTTATCTTTATACCAGTGTGGACCGACTCTGATGTGCAACAAAAATGGGTCCAAATATGGGTGAGAGAATCTCCTTAGAGAGGGGTAGAAGTTGCAATTTAATCCACTTCTCTTCTTGCCAACAAGCATTACACCATCACTTGAGAATTCGCTCTAATTTCAGAGGCTGTGACTTAACACACACACAAATAGGCAGAAATCTTGTCTCTCTCTCTTTCTTTCTTTCTTTCTTTCTTTCTTTCTTTCTTTCTTTCTTTCTTTCACACGAAACATACAATAAGCTAGCAGCAACCCCACCCTTAACAGTTTTTCATCATGACAGCCCACACTGGTCATTTGGCTTCCCTCAGACTTCATAAAAGGGGGCAGAGTTCAGTACTGATAGCACAGTGTTTGCACAATGACTCTCTTTGTTCAGTTAAAGGCTGTTTGTATTTCCACTCTGTGTTTCTGTCCTGGCCGGTGTGTGTTCTTGTTTCCAGGTGACAGTAGTTACACAGACTTTATATAAAAACTTTTAAAACCCACATGGGGCAAGGATTAGTCAACCATCTGGGTGTGTCTTTCTCTGAGTAAGACTTGGGATCATTTGCTTCATTTGAGTTTCTTGTCATGTTTGAATTTTTCTAACATCAAGTTTGCCATAGATTTCTGCCCGGCTTCTCCTCTAAGTCCCAGTGCTTTCCACACTGAGCTGTTAACCATTGTTCACCCTTTCCTGAAAGCAGTGCTGTTACGTAACACAGATTTCCACAAGCCCATATCCCACCTCCCAGAAGTTATCGGTTGCCATTGCAACTGCATAAACAGAGCAATGTTATGGAGGGGGAAAAATGTGTACTCTGAGTATGTTCTGAAAGATCAGTAAAGTGACAAAACAACACAACTCTTATATTCACTGGCAGATTTATTTTTCAGAGACATCACACACACAAACACACACACAGTACATCAGGAATTTCGTCTTCTGATTTGCAAACTTGGATCGTGAACTCTTAAACAGTTTTTTTTTCAACATTTTTCAGTACAGTTTCCTCTCATTTAAAATCTTTTATTTGTGAGAGTATGTGTGTGTGTGTGAGTGTGCGTGTGTCTAAGAACAGCTTGTCCTGCCAGCTGGAGCTCCTAGCTGGAAGTGCACACAGTGGTGGTTGTGACTGTGGTACTTCAGCCCCCTGTTAAAAGAAGAAAAAAAATTTATGCTGTGCTTCTAGCTTTTATTACAGGAACCCATCAAGTCTCCGTGGTATTTGTTAAATAAGACATTACTTACCTGTACTAATTGGTCTAACAGTGAGAAAAGAAGTACAGTGCAAGAAATGAGTGCATTTTCATGTAAGGAGTCTCAAAAGCACATTCACCTGTGTCTATCTGGACTCTTCTGATTCCAACAGGCTCCTGTAGGTTGCAATTTCCTGCTCCAGCCTTGACTTGATATCCAGAAGCATCTTGTAGTCCTGGCCCTGTTGCTCAATGCTGGCACGAACGTTGGCTAGCTCTGCTTCAAGCATGTTGATTTGGCTCTGGAAGCCGGCGAGCATGGAGCTGTATCGAGCCTCTGTCTCTGCTAACGTGTTCTCCAAAGCCCCTTTCTGTTAAAGTGGGAGGAAAAGCAGAATTAGGGCACACAAGTAGTGATGCCTAAATCATGTTAGCAATACGTGCAAACAATTCAGTGTGTTAGGTATATTTGTTCTTAGGTATATATGTTTTTCTATACTGTTTTATCTCCCTTTATGAAAGTATAAAAGGCAAATGCATTTAAGTGCATGTGTCTTTTTCTCCCTGAGTGTGTTTGTTGCAGGGAGTGTTCAGTGACTAACTCCAGCTGAGCACAGATAATCTGTGGGAGTACAGCTTCTGAGCCATCCAGTTCAGCATTCCTTCAGCTTTCTTTAAACTCTTTTATGTCTCCCAGAATCTGGACAGATGTCTGTGAAATGTTTTCCTGACCATGAGGCCCTCCCTCCTTCCTTCACTGCTCCAATCATTCTTATCTCGCTCACTCGCTCTCTCTCCTTCTTCATTCTTGCAAAAAAACCCTTCCTTTCCTGCCCTCCCCTCTGCTCCACACCCTCTGTCATCGTCCCTTTCTTCATTTCTTTTAGACAAGACAGCAATGTGGGGATTTTGATCATATAAGGCAATATCAGTGAGATGTGAATAGATGGTTTGGGGTTTCATGTTTTTCTTACCATACTAAGCTGAGACTGCAGCTCAATCTCCAAGCCCTGCAGTGTGCGCCGTAGGTCACTGATCTCTGTCTTGGACGTCTGGATTGTCTCTGTGTGGATGGTTATCTCTTTTGTCAGGGTTGCCGACTAAAGCAGGAAATAAAGACAAAGTTAGATGATAGTAGTTACTCATCTTGGCTTCAGAGATTGTATTTAATTACAGGATAGACTGCTGCAGGCCTAAACCTAGTCATTTGCAATGTGTGGGATATAATGACTTTGTTTATGTGAAAATCTTTTTACCTTGTCATTAAACCAGGCTTCCTGATCGCGACGATGTTTATGGGTAATTGCTTCATACTGTGCACGGATCTCCTCCAGAACTTTGTTCAGGTCTTGCTGAGGTGCGGCATCTACCTCTACGTTGACATTGCCTGTAAGCTGAGAACGCAGTGCTGCCAGCTCCTGAACAAACAGAGAAAAAAGATGGATTTAGATCTGTTTGAGTGTTTTAGTTTATTCAGCTCTATAGAATAGATGATTCATCTAGCAGTGTGTATATAACTGATGGCTTGTAAATTCAAGATATCTATAAATCACCTCTGCATGATTTTTCTTCAGGTAGGCCAGCTCATCTTGCAGGCCTTCGATCTGCATCTCCAGGTCAGCCTTTGTCAGGGTGGTCTGGTCGAGCAGGCGGCGGAGGTTGGCAATGTCAGCCTCAACTGACTGGCGCATCATCAGCTCATGCTCGAATCTAATCATTTTTTAAAAGTAGAGAACACTGATATGAGACAACAGCCACTTTAAGCCACTGTGTTTAATCTTACAAGGACAGTCAGTCCACAAAATTATAACAGTTCTTGCTTACTTGGTCTTGAAGTCATCAGCAGCCAGTTTGGAGTTATCAATCTGGAGCAGGATGTTGGCATTATCCATTGTGGCGGCATGGATCTTAAGAGAAGAACAACATTGTGAGTTAGTATCGGTTACATCACTATACATTAGTTAGCTTAGGCTGGTTTTGATTTTGATCTGTTGCTAGCTTTGCATACTTATGTTAACTGTTAACATGCAGTTCCTCTGTGCTGCAACACCGTCTGAAGTGTTGCAGCTAAACTAAATGATCACGCACAGTGTCACTCAAAATGTGTCAGTTTTCCTTGCTTAATTTGAGATTTTGGAATTAATACATATTTGTTAACTGTCCACTAAAACACCAAGTATTCAGTAGCACAATAGATTATGCAGTCTGTCATTATGCCTATCATGTATCTTGATTTTTAAAACGCTTCCTTGTTAACCATTTACAGCACAACAGATATTTGAATTTTCTGGTATTTAAGCAGTTAAGCTGGTACACACATACCTTGTCCCTCAGGCCGTTGATGATGTCCCAGTACTTGCTGTAGTCCTTCTCAGCTGCTGGTCCCTTCTTCTCATAGTACTCTCTGATCTGTTTCTCCAGCTTGGCATTGGCTGCCTCCAGAGAGCGGACCTTCTCCAGGTAGGAGGCCAGACGATCATTCAGGTTCTGCATGGTGGCCTTCTCGTTCAGGCGCACTGTTCCCTGGTCCAGGGCACCTGACAGGTCAAAGCCACCGCCACCCATGCCCAGGCCGCCACCCATCCCCATGCCGCCACCCATCCCCATGCCGCCTGATGAGGACACAAAACGTGCACTGGAAGCAGAGATGCGAGGTGTTGATCTGAGGCTGAACCCAGACACACTATGGGCCTTCTGGGGAGCAGCACTCGATGTGAAAGTGCGGGTTTGTCTGATGATAGACATGATGGCTGTCTGCTGGTCAAGAGAGGACGCTAAAAAGAAAGAACCGTTACACAGCTGTAGACTGCGGCAGGACTCTGGGGTTTGATGGAGAGAGGCAGGCTGTTGATATAGTGCTGCTGGTGTGGGGCGGGCCTGAATGGGAGGGGCAAGGTGGAGAACTGGGCAGGGAGTTTTCTGTTACAGCTTTAAAGCGACATTTGTTTTCTGTTAAGGACCAGGGTTTGGTTTCTGCACACCCCTGTGAGGGAACTCTTATGGAATGTGTGTGTGTGTGTGAGTGTGTGTGTGTGAGGACTGTTAATGTGTGGGGATTTCTGCGAGTGTGTATGTGTGCATATCTTTGTGCGTTTCTGTATTAATACTTTTTGTGTATGCTTTTATAAATACCTGCCAGTATAGTCATGATCACACCACCCATTTGGTATCTCACTGTAAATGGAAAGGCTCCAGATTTATTTTTTTGATGTTCCACCATAGGTCAACATTCATATGAGCACTTTGCAAAAACAAAAGTTTCCATGAGTCTCTTTCACTTTACAATCCACATGATGATAAAATCAAGCTGTAGTAGAGTTAGTCCAAATGGAGCATTTAATCTCACAGCCTTTAACCTTACAGTGCGTGTAACAGATGAACAATTTGATTAATCTCCTGTTTGCAAAAGACTTTGCTGTAACGCCATGCATTTGTCTATACCGAACAGGTAAAGTTTTTAAACAGCTTAAAGGCAAAAAAGAATAATAAATGATTGTGGACTGTTTAATTTAATTTATGACCAATGTTTTTCACTAACATGTTAATTTGTCACTGTGATGGCTCTCAGTTAGATAAAAAGAATGTGTAATAAATACATGTGTTACTGGGTGCTGAATGCATTAAACCAGCCTTGACCCACTAACTAACATTGTTTTCTGTCTTTTCAGTCAAGAGAATACATCAGCACCCATTGTTCACTATTATCACACACAACATCCCCCCTCAGTCTTGTATCCTGTGTGCGTGTGCACGTGCGTACGTGTGTGTTTGCGTGTGTGTGTCCGCTCTTTTTGTTGGTTTTGGACTGTGTCACAGTTCTTGAGCGATGACACAGAGCCCCAACAAATTGTGCAAGCAACTTATGTGTTAGCACATGAATGTGTGGGTGGTTCAGTGTGCACACATGTGTGCGTTGTCGTTATCTCAGTGTTGGGCTCTGGCCAGTTTCTGTGCTCTAGCATCTGGTGTCAGTTGGGGGAGACGAAAGAGGCACAGGGGGGTCAGTTTACAGTCAGAGGGAAAAGTGAATCATGCTTCTTTTGTACTTTGTTTAAGGGGCAGAATCTGGCCACTCTATACTTAGCTGGGTTACATAAGCTACCTAAAAAATTACAGATACAGATTTTTGTCTAGACTACATCTGTACTGTTAGAAGCTCTTAATGCTCATTTTAACCTTCAAACTAGAACTCACCTTTGCTTTAGTTTACTTTTTTTACTTTCATCATGTTATTTGACGAGCGCGACAATACCACTTTCATGTCTATGCCCAAAATATGATGCAAAAAAATCTCGATGGGTTGTTAATGCCCGCAAGACACGGGTCACATGACCAGAACTAGCCACAGAGCTATCAGTCCCTCTTACTTAAAATCTTGAAATGAATCAGTATTGCACAATTTATTAGGCGCATTGGAGTGAAACGTGCATCTTACTATAAATTCTACTTATGACATTTATAAAGATATAATTGTGGGCCAGAGTGCAGGAAAGCTGCTAGGCAACCAGCAGTAACTTTGCATGGTCAAAGTCAAGCAGCTAGCAGTAGCTTTCTGCTTAGAGTGCATATTTATATTTAAAGTGCACATGTGTAAGAAACCGCAATGGTCTTTTTAGAAAGTATAAGTATCCTGCAAAACCTAAAGCATAAAGCACCTTCCAGATATGCACTTGTTTCCATCAGTTTGACAGCATCTTAATGTGTATGCTTCGCGTCTGAGTTAAAGGCCTGGTCGGCACGCCCAAGATCCCAACTGTGCATGTCTGTGCGTATCCCAAAAGGATAAACAACAAAAACATACATTTTAAAATGTCCGCTTTGCCCCCATCTCCAAATCATTTTAGCACTTAGGTTAAAGCATTCCTCATGTATGATGGTTTTTTGTCCTTTTAAAGGAAATAGATTATTTTTTAAGAGCCTGTATGCAAAGGGTGGGGTCCAGCACAGACATTTAGACAAACTTAACATTCAAAGGTGTGGTTACACTAAAGTTAGTGTTCTCTCTGTCACTGTCTTGTGAAGGTCTGAATAAAGCCCTGAGGGTCATTACAACAACGAAACAATGTGCATTTATGAGTAACAGAATGCTTCTGCATCATCAGGTTGATGAAGCAATCAGTAGTCAAAGTCAAAGTCAACTTTATTTGTCAATTCTGCCACATATACAGGACATACAGAGAATAGAAATTTCGTTACTCTCAAACCCTAGATAAAATAGCAAATGAACATTTAAATATAAGAGAGTGATTAAAAAAAATGCAAATAAAATAATTAAAAAGTAAAAATTTAAATAAATACAATACAATTTAGCAAGAAAGCTATGCAATATACAATATATACAATATATATATTTCATATTCTTTTAAAAACAGCTAAGATTTTATCCTGCAGATCAGTTCATCTCCTTATCAGTTCTACTTTGTTTTTCCAAAACACCATTTAAGAAAAATAAGCCTTTGTGTAGCTGAAATAAGTTTGTTTTTGTTAAGTGTTAAAGACTAGGTGTTTATTATAGCCTTTTACGGTCTTTAAGTGTCTGTGAGTTACAGTTTTCCCTTGACTTGAGTGGAGATAAAGACATGTCTAGTCTATTTGTATAACCCTTAATCACCTTTAATATGTAGCGTCTCAGCGGGCATGCCAGCACTCATATTATGAAAACAGTGAATGAAAGATGAATCCTCTAAACTAATATCCTCACAGTGAGTATGTAAAAAACTCCCACTGGAAGCTCAAAGGGGAAAAAATGCACCAAACCCTGGGGGAGTTGGTGCTAGGTTTCTCATGAGCTCTGATCTTATACGCAACATGCTGTCTAAACAACACTTGGAAAAAAAAAATTTAAACTGAGACTTCCTGGCATTGTAACCGATAAAGCATGAATCAAACCTGGCACAGGTGCTGAGAAATATGCAGGTACGAGCAGATTCATTACCAAAACAGATGAGTACACTTTAGAAACGTGTTAAAACAGAGTGGTTGACCTCATGTCTGACTTGGGTTGGTCAATCAAGCTGGGTGTTTTCACTAAAACCAAATTATGACTCATGTATTCACAGCAGGTTATAATCTCCATGACAGGCGACTCACACAGACACCTTTCTTCTTAATGTCCATTTTTATTTAAGTATCAATGCAACCTTCAGTTACAATGTATTCTCTACGGTGATGTGATGCATGTGACGACAATGTCTTCAGACCTGAGCTTCAAACTCAAATTGATGAGCTTTTTGTTATCAAGCTGATGATGATTGAGAACAAAGTCTATGCTCAATGTTTACTAAAACATCCTCCAGAGTCCTCCATCAGTGGCCTAATAGATAAAGCTAAATCATTTAAATCCTGTTAGCCGCCCCTTCTACCTTTGTGGCAATCCTAAGGTGTCTGACCGTGTCCTTTATGAAGCTTTTATTCATACTGAGTAATTTACTATCTCATCCAGTAAAAATATTACTCCACCTCCACCTACTTCAAAACCCTCAGGCAAATTGGCTTACTGCTTACTTGCCAAGAAGTCAACATGAAGATAAGATCACCTGATAAAGACTGTTTACAACCTGCAACCTGTTCAGATAACACTCTGTTTCATGACTTGCTTGACAGCTTTTGTGACTATTTTTCTATCACAGTATTGCTTTTCTTTCTTCTGTGTATATCATGATAAAAGTTCATGAAACAACAATGCACTCTACTACCTGCAGTCTTGAACTTCATTTTATTCGTCTGAATGAAAATCTGTTTTCTGGCTATGTTACAGCCTTTCATTGAGGTCCCACAGTTGCATTTCGTTTTAATAATGTAGACTGACTGATATGAAATTGCCCTTTTTTTTTTAAATGCTTATTTTTAAAATAATAGTCCGATCAAGATTAACTCAATTTGAGCTGTATGTGGCTCTTAGACTAAAATTCATTACCCATGTTTTAAGTCCTTACATCTAAAATAAACCACAAATAATGACTGCATAGTGAAGCAAACTTGCAGCTAACAGTAACAGGGGGAACAATAAAGTGCTCCATTCATTGTGTTCAGTTTCCTTTTCTCAGCTGTCAGGACTAATGAGATAGTTTCTATTCAATGTTAAAACAAAAAGAGTCACAACCTAAGAACATGAGAGGAAGCCCACTGTTCTCCTCAAAGTTACCGTAGACTCAAAACATCAAAATACTCCACTATTTGGAAGACTGTTTGTAGCATAGCAACTACAAGGATGGCAGTGTGCATGCGTCACTGTGTATACCTGAACCTTATCTATTGTATTCTGCAGTGTTCTGGATGGTTTGGATTCCTTTAGCTGAACATAACCGAGCAAAGTGTCCTTGCTGTCAGTTTCGTTGTACAATGAGAATAACAGTTGGCTGGTGTTCCCATGTCTTTCACAACCAGGCTACTTTCTTTATTAATAATTGGCACATTATATCATATCAGTGCCGTTTTATTCTTTTTTTATTGCCTCTTGAAATCTATTGTACACATGAACCAAATAAAGTTTAATTATTGTCTTTTTATTCGTAGATTACACCAGATCAAATGTATCTCATCACACTCGTTTTTTAACACATCTCTTGTATTTGATACCTGCAAAGCATTTTATTCATTGGAGCTGTAGACAAACTGCAACGTTAACAACAGAATTATGGTGTATCCTCTTGTATTCTCTCAAGTGATGGACTTACACATGCATGTGTCAGACACGGGGACTTCTTCAAACTGGCCAGGTCATGTGAACTGCTGAAATCATTTAGCACTGTTTTAACAAAATGTTCACTTGTCCAGTATTTTGATTTAAGAGCAAAACTAATCAAATTCAGCTGCACCTTGTGATTTGTGATAACTAGCATCTACACTAACAGGGTAAAGATATGCATGGAAGGTTAATAGATCCACAGTTATGTCACCCGTTGGTGTGTAAAGATGCAGTTTAGTTTAACCGAAGAGAGGAAAGTGTTAGATGATTCAGCTAACTTTGTTGGCAAAATGCGGAAATCTGTATCGGTGCATCTATTAAAAGTACTATTTGGACCTGCATGAATGCAAATACTCCAGTTTCGCTCGCCAACAGGATATTAGTGCACTGGCCAGACAGAAAGCCATAATTCGCAAAATAATTTTGGAGCATTTCAGCACATGTTGGCATTCTAAATTAACCTCAAGTGGCCACGATAGGAAGTGTGATTTTTGGCACTTAATCAATGGATCATTGTTCAGGTCGAGGTTGCTCAGTAAACACAGAAAAATACAATAAACAGTGTCTGTGATAGGCTCATTATTGTCATGTTACCATGCTGATGCTGGCATTTAGTGCAATACAACTAAAGCAATGGGACAAAAGACATGGTTGAAAACAAAAGTAAAGCTGTAATTAAGTAATTCTTATTCGTTTCAGCATCTGGTGTGCAGTTGTTTTCAGGGAATACAAATTTAATAATTCAAGGTATTTGTGCAGGATATACTGTGCAGCCTTACTGCACCAGAGTGTGTCAATATTAACTCAGCAATTAATGAGAACAGTGTCATTGCATGTTTGTCTGGATCTATCATCTATTAGGGAGCTCCCAAGTTATATGAACAAATAAAGAAATAAATAAAACATCCTCAACGTCTAGCTATGAATGCAACTCCGTCTTGGTTACAGATATACAATGCACAAACAGTAGGGAGTGGAGCTCATTGCAGAGAAAGTATGAATCACAGTCTGTATGGAGCAACACAGTCCTTAGAGTCTCTAAATGTACCACACCCTTCCACAGACATTATCAGATACACTTTAACTATCAGGTCTGTACTACACAATCAGCAATATTTCTGACAAAGGTCCTGGGCTAATTTATTGACTGAAAATTCAAAGTGTGAGTGTACCAACCTGTGTGCATATCTATATGGTGGATTTTGTGTGCTCGGTTTATATTCCCTCTCTCATCATGCAGTAAATCATCAGCTGTGCATAGACTCACTCATGTCCATTCATCAACAGTAGTTTGAGCAAACTGAAGTGTGTTGACCCACCATGGTTCATTCCAGCAGTGAAGCCACTGTTCAATGTTTTAAAGGAGAGCTTCTTCTCTTCTCAAAGTACTACAAGCACTTTCTGGATTCTACTTAATTACCTCAGAGTTTGGTAAGTGCAGCTAATTTAGGGCACCTAAAGCTACCCTCTGCAGAAAATGAAGGAAAGAAAAGTACAATTTAACTTCCATCTGCTTACATGCTTGGTCTGTTGTTTATTCTAAAAACATCTAATACTAAATATATAAAGAAACTAATAGAACATAAAAAGATTAGACACAGAGACACAAGGAGAAGGTCAGATAAGGTCTTGTTGGGCTAATGTACTCTCACAGGGCCACACCCTGCATACAGGTGAGATTCTCAGTAGAAGTGCACCATCTAGCGATATCCAAAGGTATCACTTTTGTATCACACACAGAACTGCTCACTGTGTAGATTATTAAGCATGTTTTCAGTGACTCACCCTGCCACACCCAAAGGGGTCATGAAAGTTGTGTAAAGTGAGAGCAGCAGGTATGCTAAACTTAATTTTCCAAAAGACAGTTCGTCATCATCTTCCTCTCTTATTGAGGCATCTGATAGATAAATACAATCAATGATAAAAGGAAATTGATGCTGTAACATTATTAGTTTAATAATAGATAATCTTGCAGTTAAAACATGAATATCACGTCACAAAACAGGCACACGGTCTTGCTCTTCCCTGAGACACACAGAGTCATATACAAAGTGTGTAACTATTCAGCACACGCTCATTCGCAAGTATGCACAGAGTATCCAACATGTAATGACAGCTGCAGAATGTTTCTGATTTAATGACTAAAAGAAGCTGAAGAGTAAAAAGAAAAAAAGGTGCACAGTGGAGCTCTGGATCTTTATTGCAAGTCAAAATGTGGGTTCCTTTTGATCTGTCTGCCTGGTCTTCTTGTTGAAACGGCAAAATTAAGTGGGTGTGGAGAGCTGATGGAAGGTGGTGAGCCCATGCTTGGTCAGGATTGGTCTAAAGTTGAATCTTGTAAATTCTTCTCTTGCCCACCCCTTTAAACACTGGATGATCATTTAACCATACGATATAATCATTTAGATCCATTGCTATCTCAGATTTGGGATCAGTGGGATTTAAACTGATAATGCTGTGACATTGGAATTCACTCTTCCATAAATCGATTACATTTACCCTCGTTGAACAGCTGCTGTTACCATCTATGAACTCTTATTTTCAAAAAAGAAGTTTTTCAACTTTTTAAAAAGCATGCAAGTGTGTCTTGATATGCAATCAGATATACAAATCAGTGAACCTGTAGTAACACCACAAGGCATTGGCGGGAAGTGCGACATTTTTTTCATCTTAAACTGAACTAAAAGATCTTTCAACAGTGACCTGAGGAAAAGTTTTTGAAAGGATTATGGTAACGTGAAAAGTTGTCCGTCAGGTCAACCAAGGCTATCAGGTTGCTTCTTCACTGGATGGCTGTTAAGCCCCCGAGGCTTTGAGGAAAGCAGGCTGACTTTCCAAAACTGACTGTGTTGCTCAAAATCAGTCAAAATAAATTGAATAAATATGATACATAAGATATCCTATCATGAACTAGATGAGATGACATGAATAAAAAAACACATTAAGAACTGAACGATTTACTGCAATGTGAACAAGGTATTCTTGTATCCTCATTGTTTGTACCTTATAGTTACAGTTTTTTGCTGGCAATCAACATGAGCTCAGTCATGTGAAATGTTTTCAAAGTCTTGATGACATCATGTGAAAAACTAAATACACCCAATGATTTAATAGCTTGTTGAACCACCTTAAACAGGAATAACAATAAAACAGCTGGCATTTGTATGACCTTATCAGTCTTTCACACTGTTGTGGAGGAACTTAGACCTGCTCTTCTTTAGAGATTGCTTCAATTCATATGGTCTATGCGTAATCGTTTATGCACAGCTCTGTCAGTCTGACTACAGCATTTCAGTCCAGATGGGGACTGTATTTCAACTGGAACATTGCAACCCCTTGATTCTTTTCTTTTTCAGCCATTCTGTTGTAGATTTGCATGTATGCTTGGGATTATTGTCTTGCTGCATGACCCAGCTTGTGCAAAACTTTAGCTTTTGGACAGTTAGCTTCACATTTGACTGTAGAATACTTTACTCTTTTCAGAAAGAAGAGGATGTAGAGTCTGACATGCAGCTCAGGGGTTTTTTACTGTTTCTCTGAGCTTTGCACAATCAGGGCTTTGGGTGAATTTTATGCGAGTTTCACTCAAGGAAAGATTGAAGCATTTTGTTACCACATAACTGAATACTCCAGACCAGCATACTAACAAGATTAGCTTTTTTTAAAGGTCGTCACACTTGTTGATGATGCTAAACGGAGATATAACACACAAACACACAAACAACACAGTCTAAAATTGGACTACTAGGTCAAGTGTTTAAAACAGGAATCACCTTATCAATAATAATATTATTTATTAAAAAATATAGTTTGTAGTGTCTGTGCTTCTAATGCTACTTTCTCTCTTGCAAAACAGACTGAGACTGACAGTCATTCCTTAGATGCAAACCAACCACCACTCATTCCTTTTTCTGGCCTCTCCCAGCTTATCGGTGTGACTGCTGAATGAGGAAGCTGAAGAACTCAAATGATGGCAGAGAGGCAGCCAGGCTATGTGACTGAATGATGATAGGTTGGTGGGGGGAGGGGGTACAAGGTGATTGTTTTCTCTCATGAGTATGGCCTGATAACTACAAACCAGTAAAACCAGCTGGCGCATTCTCGATAGGTTAACATCTGACTTTTGCAAGTTGTTTATGCAATTAGTGAAACATATTACATTTATGAGTAACCTACTTGTTGTGGGCCCAAAAGATTGCTAATACTTTTATAAGACAATCAGCTATAAGCGCTAATTAAACATAAATTTCTATTAGGTATACTTTCTCTAAAATGCCAGAGACTTTCCACTTAGGACATGTTTGTGTTTTAGTGTCTCGCTCTGTGGATCTTACTTGATGCCCCATCAGCAAATTAATGTACTCACAATGGCAGTGGTGACAAGATAATGTTTGGCAGGTGTAATGTTTACCATGTTCAACCTCTTAGCTTAGCATGATCACTTAATTGAGCTTCTGGCTGTGTATTTGCCTACCCTAAGATATATTACATTTTAATAGTCATTTTTATTTTTAAAAAAAATTAACAAACAAGATTTAAAATTGCTAATTAACACAGAACTGCTGGTGGCTCGTGGGATCAGCCCTGTGCTAGATTTTCCTTCCCTTTGTATTTTCTCCTGTTATGAAATTTGGAGTTTCTTGTACAGACAAGTGCTGCATGCTCTTGTCTGTGTGATCACTTAAAATATAAACACATCCATTCATTTATTGTGTTACAGTTACATTGTGTAAGTTTTAATTAATACAGTCTTTTGTCTATTGCCTAGAAGCTTGTGTGGCAAAAATAACGTCAGCTGACATAGAGTACCACACAGGTGAAATTATCGCTGGTATGTGTTATTTTTGTCACTGCTATGAGTAAGTAGGGTGAGTGACTATTTTACAGGATAGCTACACACTGCAGTCTCTTAGGATTAAAAGAACCTAAACTTTCACTGTTTTATACATTCTCTGTAACTTTGGAGTACTTAACAAGACATGTAACATTTTAACAAACTGCAGTTTATATCATTCTTATTTCATATCCACACTTCAGTGTAATGCAATTCCACCCTAGGATAAACAAAGTATTCAGATTTGGATTTTGAAATGTATGTTTTTCTCATACCAACATCTAAGCAAACAAAAAGGGAGGGGCAAAAAACAAACTGATGAAAGGATTATCTAGAAAAAGGAATTTTCAACTTATCACTGTGCTTTCACTGAGTTGCAACAAAATGTGGAATCACAAGTTTGACCTGAAAAGAGGTGAATGAACCCCTGCCCACTGGTCACCACACCCATGGTGATGGAGGGATTGCATAGAGGGGTGGGGGGGTTGAGCTGTCAACTGCATTCTTACCTTTCAGCGTATGCAAGGCCCATCCCACTTTGGCAACTATATAACCACAATGCCAAAGTTAGGCACTCAGCTGCAGATCAACTCCAGTTATCCTACTTGGTTCACATCAAGACCCTTCAACATGTCTATGAGGACAAGAAGCTTCAAGCAGAACACCATGAGTGTCTATGGTGGAGCAGGAGGTCGTGGAGTCCGTATCTCTTCATCCCAGATGAGCTGTGGAACACCAAGCTTGAATCTTGCTGATGGTCTCGACCTCCATGTTGGGGCCAATGAGAAGGCCACCATGCAGAACCTGAATGACCGTCTGGCGTCATACCTGGATAAGGTGCGCAAGCTGGAGAAGGAGAATGAGCACCTGGAGAACCTGATCCGGGAGTGGTACCAGAGCAGAAACGTGGTCTCCCGTGACTACTCGGGTTACTTCGCCACCATCGAGGATCTGAAGGAAAAGGTAAGAGAAAAGATACAGATAAGAGTCTGCCTGAGCAATTCCTGCTTGTCAATGTTCATTGTAAGTGTAACAGAAGAGGTATCTTTTGGTATCTAACTTTTCAGTTAGATGAGCTCATTCATCATTGTCAAAGACTTAGATACTGACCCATAAGTTAAGTTAAGTCCTGAATATTACAATGTTAATTACACAGAGAAGCAGCACAGGTGTAGAGAGGAACTCAAATGTTGTTACCTGAAGTAAGAGCTTGATTGTTTTCTGACTGTTTCCATGTGTTTTTGCCCACTCATAGATTTGTATTGCCTCCATGCTCAATGCCAAGACCATCCTGGACATTGACAATGCAAAACTGGCTGCTGATGATTTTAAAGTGAAGTGAGTGTGCCCTCTGTATGTTTATAAGCCTTCTACATTCACACGTACACATGTCTGACTCACAGCTTCTGATTGTGATAACCTGCTGACTTGTCCATCTGACATTTTGTGTGAAATTCACTCAGGTATGAAAGCGAGCTGGCCATGAGACTGGCAGTGGAAGCAGACATTGCTGGTCTGAGGAAGCTAACGGATGATCTTAACCTATTGAGGCTGGATCTGGAGAATCAGTATGAAACCCTGAAGGAAGACGTCATTAGCCTCAAGAAAAACCACGAAGAGGCGAGTTTACTGAGAGGGCAACCTTATGAGATCACATCTGTTTTTCATTGCAAGCTTTTGTGGCTGGCTGTTCATAATTCACACATGACCCATGTTTTACCCCTGATAATACAGAGGAAATGCAGTGTTAGGTTCATGCTTTTATAAACAGCTCTGCCACCTTCTCCTTTTCCCTTTGCTGCCCCTCTTCTCTCTGCACACTTCCATGTATTCTTCTCTTTCTCCATTACCTCATTGCTTCTGTTTGTTCAACACCCGCACCCACCACACACACATGAACACACATGCAGATTAAAGAGCCAAAAACACGCATGACTATCATAACAACAGGTAGATTATTTTGAGGACTTGGGATTTTTTTGTGAAATATTTTGTGAAATTTTATTGCCCTTTAAACTCTGCAGGATGTGGCTCTACTGAGGACTCAGATGGGTGGCCAGGTTAATGTATCCGTGGACGCTTCTCCCTCTCGAGACCTTAACGAGACTATAGCAGAGATCAGGCAGCACTACGAGGGTGTGATTGCAAAGAACAGCAAAGAGCTCGAATTGTGGTATCAAAACAAGGTGAGAAGTGAAGTTATTATTATTATTATTATTTCCATGAAGTGATCTTTCAACTGGAGTGAAACATATTATGATGTTGTGTTTCTGCTCAGATTGCAGAAGTGGAGCAGGAAGTGCAAACACAAACTGAGGTTCTGGTCACAACACGAAGAGAGATTACAGAGCTGAGGAACACTCTCCAGAGACTGGAGATTGAACTGCAGGGCCATTTGACCATGGTAACACACATCAGTTTAATGTCACTGGAACTGATGTCATTTTATCTGTCCATTAAGTATGACGGGAATGTTTGCAGTATGTCACACAATTGCTGACTGCCTATTCACTGAACAATTTTCTTCTGAAACTCAAACAGAAAACATCTCTAGAGGGAACTCTGGCAGAGACCCAGGGACGCTATGCCATGAAGCTAACAAACCTTCAGAATATGGTCAAAAGCCTGGAGGATCAGCTTTCCCAGATCCACAGCAGTATCACCGACAACAAGCACAAATATGACATGTTGCTGGATCTCAAGACCAGGCTGGAGATGGAGATTGCAGAGTACAGGAGGCTGCTGGATGGGGAGGATGACAGGTAAGACCTAGTGAAGAGAAAGAGGCAGTGGAGAAAAATGAGAAAATATGATGAGAAAATCATGAGTCAGGGGAGAGAACATTAGAGACAGAGGGGGAAAAATCTACATTTGTTGATTTTGTTGAAATTGTTTATGATATGAATGATTCAGACTAATGATTTCTCTCCCACCCCCCATCCGCACCAGCACTTATTGCAGCTCAAAAAAAGGCAAGAAAGGTTTTTTTTGTATCATTCGTATCATTTTTTTTAATTGTCCAAATTATATCATAAATTTACATTAGATACAGTTTTAAGAAATGTCTTGAGAATTTATCATGTTTGTTTTTTCTCTTCTTTTCTTTAGTGGTCAAAAAGGTCATCACAGTGGTGGAGAAAATTGTGGATGGAAGGGTGGTGCAGACCAGCGAGACCGTTGATAATCTGGGTCAATTTAGGGATGAATAGATAGAAGCTCGTGGAATATGGGATGAATGATCAAAAAATAAAGATCATGCAGTTGAATTAAAGTTTCATGTGTGGCGTCTACATAAATGTAAAATTATTATGTAGGTTTTCATCTCTTTTGTCACTTTATAGTAGATGTGCATGTGGCATTAGTCAGTGTGGTTTTATTTAACATATGCATGACATGAAAAACCAGAAATAACTGTCAATTTTGCAGCTTTAAGGTGAATTTAAGCCCCTTTTCTGTAGCCAATCTCCTTTCGTAACAACAAAGGGGTTGGTTTTATTAAGAAGCCACCCTTTTAAATTGTAATAATGCTTTAATTTAAGCAGACAGGCTTTGAGGTTATGACTGACAGCTGGAAAACTTTGACGTGGCTGTAGCTGTTAGCAGTCTGTTAAGCTTTGCCTCGGCAAATTTGAGTCACTCAAAGTCATGTATGTTGTGTTGGTGCCTGTTGAAGTATTTTA
This sequence comes from Pundamilia nyererei, assembly GCF_000239375.1. Classification (NCBI taxonomy): domain Eukaryota; kingdom Metazoa; phylum Chordata; class Actinopteri; order Cichliformes; family Cichlidae; genus Pundamilia; species Pundamilia nyererei. Next base: position 1,056,391 of record NW_005187466.1, on the reverse strand, counting down.
ATGAAATTCCATTAATTTTCTCAACCACTTCTCCAATTCAGGGTTGTGGGGTAATGGGACTGGAACCCATCCCAGCTGTCAGGAGTGAAAAATGCAGTGAGAGAGACAGAACATTTAGGCTTTAAAACAGGGTTTCACATATCAGTGTCTTTTTACATTCAGTCTATGTTGACTACCAAGATACTTTATCATAAACCTGTACAAAATAGGGTTTTATGTAATGTAAAGTCTTTTCTTGTTCCTTAAACCCCTGGTTAATCAAATTCAGTGAGTACCAAAAAACTGTAAGCTCAAACTAAACAACCTTTATACATATGAGACACTTCTTCTGACAAAAAATAAATTTATCTCTCCTGAAGACAAGTACAAGGAAAAAAATAACAAGCTGTTAAAATTAGTTTAGAGCAGGTACTAAACAAATTCTCAACCCCATCTCTACCAAGCTTGATTAATTCAATTCAATTTCAATTCAATTTTATTTATATAGCGGCAAATCACAACAAAAGTCGCCTCAAGGCTTTTTTTTAACTTCTTATAAACTTAGAAGTAAAATTGCAGAGTATAATAATAGTTTCTGCCTGGTGTAGGTACAGGGAGTGCCAGGAAAGAGTGGGTTAACCCTCTCAGGCTCAAATTAAACTTTTTGTTGCTAATGCACAACCAAGTCCTGCAGTGGTACTTCTGAGTAAAAAAAACTCATAAAATATGTATGTGGGGTAATCAGGTTGTTAGTTTTTAACTGTTGCAAATCGGCAACGCCTGCCTTGAGAGGGTTAATGATGGAGTGACATAATGATCGGTTTATAGTAAAGAGATTCAATGATAATAATAATGTTGTTTCTTCTGATTGCACAGACATTGTTTGCTTACTGTTTTGCTAGTGTTGATGCACACATTCCCTGCCCCCTAGTGGCAAAATGTTGGTTGATGCAGCTTTAATCACGTGTAATGAGACGGAGAAGTCTATCAGAATCCACATGGTGAACATTTTGCTCACATCACATATGTTAGGGGTGGGAAGATCCATTAATTTTAATGAACAAAAACTTGTTGATTCTTGATGTCATACACACGTTTTCCCTCATCACAGGTGAGGACGACTCAGAGTACAGACAGTGGACTCTGGACTTTGTGGACTGGTGTCAGGAGAACCACCTGCTGATCAACGCTGGGAAAACCAAGGAGTTGGTAGTGGATTTCTGGAGATGCAGACCCACCACACTGACACCGGTGAACATCCAGGGAGTGGACATTGAGATAGTGGACTCTTATAGAGATAGTGGGTGCTCACCTGAATAATAAGCTAGACTGGAGCCACAACACCGATGCTCTTTACAGGAAGGGTCATTGCAGACTCTACCTGCTGAGGCGGCTGAGGTCATTTGGAGTACAGGGAGCGCTTCTATGACTCTGTGGTGGCATCTGTCATATTTTACAGTGTTGTATGTTGGAGCAGCAGTTTATCTGCAGCTGAGAGGAAGAGGTTGGATAAACTCATTAGGAAGGCCAGCTCTGTTCTGGGATGCACCCTGGACCCTGTGCAGGTGGTGGGAGACAGAAGGACTCTGGCCAAAATAACATCTCTGATGGACAGAGTCTCCCACCCCATGCATGTAGATGTTGCTGAACTGCAGAGCTCCTTCAGTGACAGACTGCTGCATCCTAGATGCATGAAGGAGCGTTTCTGCAGGTCCTCCCTCCCTGCAGCTGTCAGACAGTACAATCAGAACTGCTCCCAACAATCATAGATGTTTACATCAGCGCTGTATCTTGCACTATTTTATAAACCGATTCACACTATAACCAGGGATTGCCTCTTATCTGTATTTAATTTTATTTAATTTAGTAACAGTATGGTACTCAGTTTTTGGTAACCATTGTCCTTCATGCAAACATGTAAAAAATGTGTATGTTTCTGTTCTGTCTTGTGTACTGTTTGTTTGTATATGTGTCTTTCTGGCTGTTGTAACACCCAAATTTCCCCCTGTGGGACAATTAAAGGATTATTCTATTCTGTTCTATTCTATTCTATTCTATTCCAAATATGAAATAAAGTCTAAATGCTGACTGTAACGTGTTTTTAAATGTTTTTGTGTCATCGTGTACTCAACAGGTTCAGAAATGTTTTACTTTATTGCTCTCTTTCTAAAGACTATAAAACATCTTAGGCTCATGTGTCATAATGGAAATTTTGAAAAGAGGCACAGTCCTGAGTAATCATTACTTTTAGCTTTTCTATCTAGCAAGATGGCCTCAGGCTGCAACTTTATATTTGCTGTTATGTTTAATTTAATTCTCAGCCAAGTTTATATTTTCAAAATACTAATATTATCTTAGTATTCACCAATGTCATGAAATACCTTATGAAATATAAATATACCTGTTAAAAATACCTTCTTGGTTGATGAAAAACTGTGGAACTGTCACTATCATGACATTTGAAATTAAGTAAACACAAATAAGACAAAATTCCAGTCAGCAAACTGAGAGCCTTTTATTGCATCACGTTAGTATTTGAAGGATGTAGTAGTGACTTAGATGTGGAATTTGTGTACTCCAGAAGTTGTGCTGTGTTTGCTGTTTGAGACAGTTTAGGGACTGGTGGTGTGGGTACTGGAGGACACCACCTTGCCATTGCTTACTTCCTCAGTGATCACAACCACTTTTTTATTGGTGACGCTGGAAGATCCAGAGCTTTGGATGCTGTGAAAAGTACAGAGTTGGTGTTAAAATCAGTTTAAGATTTAAATTTGCAGAACTAGCTTATGGTGAAAGGGCTGAATTCTTCATTTTTCTTACCTGCCCTCTCCATCCAACAGCCTCCTATACTCTGCAATCTCCATTTCCAGGCGAGTTTTGATGTCGAGGAGCATCTTGTATTCTTGGCTCTGGCGATCAATATCAGCACGGAGCTGCATCAACTGTTCCTCCATGCCTGTTACTTGCATCTGGAGGCCTTGAAGCTTCATAGAATACCGTGCCTCTGTTTCAGCCAGAGAGTTTTCCAAACCTGCTTTCTATTGAAGAAATGAAGGGGTAAAGAAAATCTGTCAAAAATCTGAAGCTGGGATTAGTGAATGAGTTCGAATAAAGCCAAATGATTTTATTTACCATGCTTAACTGTGACTGTAATTCAATCTCCAGGCCTTGCAATGTGCGACGGAGGTCAGTGATTTCTGTTTTGGATGTTTGCAGAATTTCTGTGTTCGCAGTCATCTCTTTGCTCAGCTCATCTGACTGCAACAGACATGAGACTCAATGCAAAGTTCATATATCACTAAATAACTTTGAACAACAATCTATGCATTGAAAATCAGATCTTCTTCAGTCTTACCTTTTGATCAAACCAAGCTTGAAGTTCTTTCTTTTTTTTGGCAGTTATAGATTCATATTGGTCACGGATCTCAGCCAAAACACTGTTCAGGTCTTGTTGTGGTGCTGCATCCACCTCCACATTGATCTGACCACTCATCTGGGTTCTCATTGCTGCCATTTCCTGGTGGAAAAATGGTTCAGTATTTTAATTGAGTTGGTTGTATTGTACAGTTGAATAAATTTGTTCCATTTTAAATTTTCTTGAATGACTGTTCACTGTTTTCTACTGACCTCCTCGTGGTTTTTCTTAAGGAAAATGAGCTCCTCCTTGAGGCCTTCTATCTGCATCTCCAGGTCAGATCTGCATAGTGTCAGCTGATCCAATAGTCTCTTCAGCTCAGCAATATCTGCCTCCACTGATGTACGCATAGAAAGCTCGTTCTCATACCTGCAAGGCCACAAGTGATCAGATATTTCATCTCAACAGTTCTGTGTTTGTTTAGTGTAAACAGCATTTAACCACTACTATCCCTTACTTGGTTCTGAAGTCATCTGCTGCCAGTTTTGCATTCTCACAGGCCAGAAAGATGCCTCCATTGACAGAAATGGCATCCCGGATCTGTGTGATTATGAAATACCATTTTTTAAATAACTACTACATGTCTTTATATTTGTGCAAACATTAAAAACAACTCATTCTGACTTATATTTCAAAAGCAACTTCTTAAAGTTCATGCATTTCACAATAAATTAAAACGTGGTGTAGCATTCAGATTCACTACTCATGTGACATACCTTATCTCGTAGGTCAGCAATAGTGGCCTCATAAGCTGAGTAGTCACGGGCTGAAGGGGAGGTCTTATTTTCCAAGAACTGCCTGATCTTGAGCTCAAGTTCACCATTGGCCGTCTCAAGCTTGCGCACTTTCTCCAAGTAGGAGGCCAGGCGGTCATTCAGGTTCTGCATGGTGGCCTTTTCATTGGCACCAACATTGATATCCCCGCCGCCAAAACCTGCACCACCACCACCACCAAAGGCTGCACCACCACCAAAGCCTGAACTGCCGCCAAAGGCTGCACCGCTACCAAAACCTCCACCACCACCTCCACTGGAAAAACCAAAACCACCACCACCACCAGAAACCGAAATTCTTGCTCCATGTCCACCTGCACCACCGTGCACGCTTCTAGCATACATCCTTTGGACACTGCCTCCACCTCCACCTATGCCTGAACCGCCAAAGCGCCCAGAATAACTGCTATTGGATGATGACAAAGACAGCATTGTGAAGGTTGCTCAGGTGGTCTGACTGCCTTGAACAGACGGAGATGGCTGAGATGCACAGCTCTGCTGCTGGACCCTTTTTATGCTGCAAAAAGCTGCTGCTGCCTTCAGTGTGGGTGGTGTCATGCAGGCACAAAGGGAGGAGCATTACCTAAAATGGGTGTTCAGCCCAAGTGTTCACACAGATATGCATTTTGTGCAATCATAAAAAGGAGAAAGTAGGATTAAGTATTTACTGCATTTGTAAGGTATCCAAATTTTACAACTGGCTTCAATTCATGCTGAATATTGTCATTATTTCATTCAATATTATTCTGTATTCCGTTGTTCGATATTATTGTGCATAAGGACACCAGTATCTTTATTATTGCAGAACGTTGTGTAAATTGTAAAACTGCCACACCCATCAACATGTGCCTCAAGTTAGTTATACAGTTAAAACTGTTCTGTCAGGTGATGGGACCTCATTAATTTTGTAGCATAACTTTTGAAAAAAAGAGCCAAACCAGGCAAGCCACACCTGTTTTGTTCCCAAGGTAATAAGCACTGCAAACACAAGTTGTTTTTTTTACTTGACTCTCAGCCAGCAGCACACTTATTCTCACACATCTTTTTTTCCCTCAATGTTACCTTAAAATATCATCTTTTATGTGTTTGTTCATTTTGCCCTGCAATAGCCTGCAGGTTTGCCTAGCAGAGTATTATAGATGTCAAAGAAGACTTAGCCTTATTCAAGATTTGGCACTGCACTGCTGGAAAGCTCACCAGAAATGTGCTTGCTTGTTATTGACTTTTCTTGGCATTGTACTTTGACGTATGCATCATGCCCGAATAAGAACAAGCTCTTGCTTGTTTGCTTCTTTCCATCTCTCCACACCAATTTTAAGTCATTTACAATACCCTGGGGGATTTTGCTCAACGGTTCCACATCAGTCTGGTGCAAATGTTAGAAAGGTTTGAAAAATTGCAAAGCATTTACCTTTTCTCTTTACTCTATAGTGTCTTTATATTCTTTTCTTCTTTTTTCCCTTTGCCTCACAGAAATGACTGCTGCAGAACTTGCACATACACAGTAGATTTAGCAATTACTACTTAGCAAAACCAGATGCTGCTAATCATTTGCAAGTTGCAAAGCTGTCTCTTGCATGTGCTAAACAGCTGTAAATTATATCTAAGATGCTGACTGGTTATTCATAACAGAGGATAATTTATGTGCACAGAGCATAACAAATAGTGCACTTGAATCACTTAGATGAAGTTTATCCCTTCATGTCATTTGCTAAATACACTCAACAAAAATATAAACGCAACACCTTTGTTACTGCTCCCATTCCCCATGGGATGGACGTAGAGACCTAAAATTCATTCCACATACACAATATAACCATCCCTCCCAAACAGTGGTCACAAATCAGTCCAAATGTGTGGTAGTGGGCACATCTGCCATATTGAGATAATCCATCCCACCTCACAGGTGTGCCACATCAGGATGCTAATCTGACATCATGAGTAGTGCACAGGTTTACCTCAGACTGCCCACAACAAAAGGCCACCCTGGAATGTGCAGTTTTTTTGCGCTATTGGGGGTCTGGGGACCCAGAACCGGTCAGTATCTGGTGTGACCACCATTTGCCTCATGCAGTGCAACACATCGTCGCATGGAGTCTATCAGATTGTCAATTGTGGCCTGTGGAATGTTGGTCCACTCCACTTCAATGGCTGTGCAAGGTTGTTGGATATTCGTGGGAACTGGTACACGCTGTCGTATACGCCGGTCAAGCACATCCCGAACATGCTCAATGGGTGACATGTCCGGTGAGTATGCTGGCCATGCAAGAACTGGGACATTCTCAGCTGCCATCTGCCCTGAACAATGTGAACCATGATTCATCCGTGAAGCGCACACCTCTCCAACGTGCCAGACGCCATCGAATGTGAGCATTTGCCCACACAAGTCTGTTACGGCGACGAGCTGGAGTCAGGTCAAGACCCCGATGAGGACGACGGGCATGCAGTTGAGCGTCCCTGAGACGGTTTCTGACAGTTTGTGCAGAAATTGTTTGGTTGTGCAAACCAATTGTTCCAGCAGCTGTCTGGGTGGCTGGTCTCAGACGATCTTGGAGGTGAACCTGCTGGATGTGGAGGTCCTGGGCTGGTGTGGTTACACGAGGTCTGCGGTTGTGAGGCCGGTTGGATGTGCTGCCATATTCTCTGAAACGCCTGTGGAGACGGCTTATGGTTGAGAAATGAACATTCAATGCACGGGCGACAGATCTGGTTGACATTCCTGCTGTCAGCATGCCAATTGCACGCTCCCTCATTGCTTGTGGCATCTGTGGCATTTTGCTGTGAGACAAAACTGCACATTCCAGGGTGGCCTTTTGTTGTGGGCAGTCTGAGGTAAACCTGTGCACTACTCATGATGTCAGATCAGCATCCTGATGTGGCACACCTGTGAGGTGGGATGGATTATCTCAATATGGCAGATGTGCCCACTACCACACATTTGGACTGATTTGTGACCACTGTTTGGGAGGGATGGTTATATTGTGTATGTGGAATGAATTTTAGGTCTCTACGTCCATCCCATGGGGAATGGGAGCAGTAACAAAGGTGTTGCGTTTATATTTTTGTTGAGTGTATATATTTTTGGATTTTCTGCTGATTAACATTTTAGAGTGTATAACATGCAAAAAGATTGGTCAGAAAAACAAATGTTAAAGAAATAATAATGTGTCGTAAATGACAGAACATTTTTAGCAACAAGCGTCAGTGTCATGAAAGTGATTCAGTAACGCTGACTTACTATATTACTACCAACACAATTGATTTAAAAATAAATAAATTACTTGAATGAAAATAAATTTGTTACTGTGAGAGTACAAAGGAACATTTATTAACTTCTAGGTATGAACATTTTAATAATGTGGCTAATTGGCTGCTGTCAAGAATCCTGTCAAAATGATGAACAGCTCATGTTTCCTTAGGCATTAGGCAAAACCTGCACAGACAGGAATCTCATACTCACTGATCTGTAGATCACGAATTCAATAGAAAGCTACACAACATGACAAAGTGCATTCACTTAAATATTTTTACTTACTTGTGCTAGAATGAAACATTGCATGAAGAAGTATTAGAGTTAGTTTGGTTAGTTTGGAGGTGTTTTAAAACTTGCCACCCCTGCCGTCAGCATTATGTTAGCAATTAGCCAAGATTTTTATTCTCCAATATAACCACTAACTTCTACACCCAAGAGTGCACTTCCCTTTTTCATAAAAGATGATCTATTGATGCAAATCCAAATGTAAAGAAAAGTAGCACAAACACTTATTTTATTCACAATAGAACATAGAATTCAAGTCATACATTTAAACTGAGGAAATGTATTATTTTAAGGAAAATATGAGTCCATTTTGAATTGGACTGCTGCAACACTTCTCTAAAAAGTTGTGATGGGGGCAGGAAAAGGCTGGAAAAGTAAGTGGAATTAAAAAGAAACAGGTAGAGGAAAATACAACTAATTAGGTTAACTGGCGACAGTTTAGTAACATGATTAGGTTTAAAAAGAGGATCTTAGAGAGGCGTTTTTCAAAGGTACAGATCAGTGTAGGTTCACCAATCTCCTGAAAAAAAAACCATTTAGTGTAACTCAACGTATAACTTAAGACTGAATATTTCTTCATCTAAAGCACATAATATCATCAAAAAGACAATCTGGAGAAATCTCTGTGCACAGGGAACTGAAAATCAGTACTTAGATGCTTGCGATCACCCTCAGGTGGTGCTGCGTTAAAAGCAGGCATGATCCTGTCAATTCGCTGTGCCAGCCACAAATACAGGTTAAAGCTGGATCGTGCCACAAAGAAGGAATATATGAGCATGATCCAGAAAAGCCACTGTCTTCTCTGGACCACCAAAGCTCATTCTAAAATGGACTGAGGCAAAGTGAAAAACTGTTCCATGGTTTGGACAATATTAACACTCCATTCTCTGGACTGAAGCAGAAAGGGTCCGTCCAGCTTGCCATCAATGCTTAGTTTGAAAGACTGCATCTCTGCACTGGGGAGGATTAGTTGCCATGAAACTGCGAGCTTGCCTCTGAAAAGGCACCACCAATGCTGATATCTTTTTCAGGCAAAGATTTTTCATATTTTGGTAAAGTATGTGTTTTAGTATAGTATGCTAAACCACATTCATTCCAATCCTTTCACCAATTCAAAACATCAGGTGCATCATGAAACAAAAAGCACAACACAGAAGAGCCAGGACTTTGGGCAGCTATATCAAACAAGAATGGGACAACAATCCTGTCTCAAAACTCCAACAACTGCTCTCCTCAGTTGCCAGGTGTTCATGGACTGCTGTTAAAAGAAGACAGCCGATGCTACATAGTGAAAAACATTGCCCTTCTGTGTTCTATTGTGAGTAAAATATAGGTTTAGGAGATTTTCTAAATCTTGTCATTCTGTGTCTATTTACATTCTACACAGGGTCCCAACTTTTTTGGAATTGCATTTGTAATTATGTTGAATGGGGGGGAAAAAATCAAAATAAAAAATGAATTTTCACAAAGGTCTTGTTCAAGGTCTTGTACTAAATATATATTTTAAAAAGTGTCAAATGTTCGCTTGTTAAAAAGTCACCCGTTGCCTTCGGGTGTGGGCCTACTACGCTCTTGTTGATTGCGAAACAATTTGCACACTTGTTTTCTTTGACAGTAAAAACCGTGCTGTGGTTTTACATCAGTTCTGTTGATTAGCGTAATTGTATGTGTAGGGCAAGGTGAGCTGTTGTGTGAAGTATGAAATTATGAATGAAGTATGAATGGTTGTAATTGAGATATTCCTGAGAACCAGTGCTGATGCCAATCACTTAAAGCCATAATCAGATCTTAAGAAGATAAGACTAAAAACAATATTCACTACATTTATGCCATTGTGGAAGACTATTGTATATAGCGTGAAGGAGAAATGTACTTGCAGTTAAACTTACTGGACTTTTGCCAAAAACCGTGTCCATAACTCTTCTGACAGATTTACAGTGTCACGTATCCAGTTTCTTGGAATGTCAAAGGCGTGTTCAAGCCTGAGTATAAAGTGCCTCATTGACAGAAATAAATGCAGCTTGGGGTGAGAACAGGAACACCATGTTTAAAATGTGCTGTGACATGATCAAATAGCTTAGAGAGCTTTTTCCTGGGTTTGAGTATGTTACATATGAGCCAGTATAAAACAATATCTCCCCCCTTTAGGCAAGAAAGCGAGAGTTCTGATGATTCATTACAGAATCATTTGGGGGTTTTTTTGCTCATCTGCCTTTCTCCATGTGTGCACTCTCAGATTTACAGGTACAGCGAAAGTCAGTTTCATTCTCTACAGGTATAGTCTACACAAATATAACTATTGCAACCAGTCGTGTATACATTTTTGTGGTTCATTTTCAGGTGCATTCAGGTGTATTTTTGCACAAAGTCACAATCTTTCCAGGAGTGGACAGCAAATACAGCCTAAAGTCTGAAAACCTCTTCAGGCCTCAGCATGTTAAGATCATAACAATTCAATACACTAAACTAATGTGGCTTGTTTGAAAGGGTTTTCAGGAGAAAGAATAATATGGCTCCAATGCTTAGGTTTACAAAGTTGCCATTGAACAAACCACGAGACTTCTGGAACAATGTCTTGTGAAGAGGTAAGACCAAAAAAGAGATGTTTTTTCAGAATGCACAGAACAGTTTTAGGCAAACCAAACACAGCATATCAGCACAAGCACTTCATAGAAACTGTCAGCATGGTCAAGGAGGGGTAATGATGCGGGATTGTTTTCCACTCACAGGATCTTGGCACCTTGCAGTCACTAAGTCGACCATATACCAAAGTATTCTAGAATTGAATGTGATACTAACATCTAAAGCTTGGCCTAAATTGTGTCATGCAAAAAGACAATGATCCCAAGCACACTTGCAAATCTACAACAGAATGACTGAAAAAGAAAAGAGTCAAGGAGTTGCAATGGCCCAAAATCCAGACCCCAACTTGATTGAAATAGTGTGGCAGGCTCTTGAGAGCTGTGCATGAAATGAACACCCACAAACTTCAAAGAACTGAACCAACAATGTACAAATGAGTTTGCCAAAATTCCTCCACAAAGATCTAAAAAACAGATAAAGTTACAGGTGACTTCAAGTTACTGCTGCTAAAGAGACTTCTACAAGTTAATGAGTCATGCTGTATGCTTTTTTATCACTGCATATATGTGGCTTGTATATGAGCAGGAAACATTTGTAACGTACAAACCACAAAGGTACAAAATAGACAATGTCATGGTTAAAATGACAGTACCACAGACGGTACCAGCCCACGCTGTGATATGTCTAAAGGTGCAATAAGGTACTTTTTTCTGAGAATGTTTCGAGTTATTATGATTCAGGCCCAAACTGGTCTCTGTTGCCTCTTCCAGTGCCCTGCAATGACTGGCCACACCCTCTATAGCAAGGAATATCTCATTCAATAGGTCTGGAAATTTACAGCAGAGACAGCATAACAATGTTCACTGAGACAGATTTGCTTTTTTTACCATAAAAAAATTTGGGGATATAGATAAAGAGACCATGTGCACACAGTCAAACCCCACAATATCTATGCTATGCCGTACTAATATTCCCTCTGTAATGCAAGCAAGCAAGTAAAATACACAATTTCTGTTTTTTTTTTATCAAACATACACAGACTGAGTGCAACAGAAAAACACACGTGCACTGAGAATCTGCCCACCATATGTGACTGCATTTTGCTTTTGGAATTATGCATAAATTTGAACCCCTGAGGTAAATGTAACATTTGAATTTCACTTTAAAACATGACCTTATGCACATAAATTAGGAACCTAAGTTGCATACGGTCCAACAATTGTACAATTTTGTATGAACTACTTATGCTCAGGGTTAGTTTTAGATGAATTGTATGAATGACTGCTTCGCCTTAACTTGATATTTCTTTGTGTAGAAAACAGCTGAAACAGCAAGGTTCACTTTTACAATTAAGGGCGATAATTACGTTTAATAGCACTTAGGATTGACCAGTGTGGCAAAGTACTGGAATACAAAAGCACCAAAAAGAAGGCAGTTTTGGGTTGAGTCATTTTAACCAGCAGATTAACTCATCAAAGCACTGAGAAGCTTTTTGTAGATCTCAAGCCTCCACTTGATTCAGCTCCACCCAAATAAAGATGCCTGTGATGAATCAAACATCATCTTCACTCATACTTAGAGCACAAGCTTACATAACACAGGTATTCTGTGATATTTTATTTCTTTCCTTTCTTTTGTGTGTTTCCATGCCTGTGATCCAGTGTCACCTATTTTTCCAACAGTTCGGAAATAGCATCTGTAATGCGCCTTCATTTTTATGCTCTTTGCAGATCTTTGTCTATTGTTCTGTAAGGGAAACTGATCATGCTTCTAGAAGTCTCTTGTGTAGCAACAATCTGTTTCCACTTTAGCAAAATAAGGTTATACAATCAATCCACTGAAGTTGGGCCAGGACCACTTTTAAAAAGAAAATAAAAGGCGACACCTGGTGGTTAAATATGAAATTACAAGCTAAATACATCATTTGTTTTCACATACTCTTGTGATTTTTACCTCAGTAGCCAAACAAGAAAAGTACAGGAGACCGTGGCTTTATATTTTAAGTTGATTCTGTTAGCTCTGTGATTAAATGATCCCAAAGCAAGGTCAGTATTCAAAATATACTCCTCTTCTGGATGTGAAAACACATTTATAACTCAGAATAAAAAATAATGATAGTGATATTTTTTTCATTTGCGGTATATATTGGAATGAAATACAATCACTCAGTCAATCATCATTATTTTTTTCTGCCTTTTATTCATAGTTTGGTTTCATACTTATCCAAAGGCTCGTGCACTGTGTAAAGATGAGCATTTTCTGCATTTTGCAATGTTTAGATTTATAATGAGATGAAAACAAAGAGAACTACCCAGAAGAAACTAGCATGCACTTTAACAACTTAGAAGCTCAGGTGAGGGGAGCACAGGTTACTGAACTGTTTCCACTTGGGTGGCCTCAGAGGAGGCGACCACCTGTCCATCAACAATTTCCTCGATGATTGTCTTCACTCGTTTTTCAATGTGGGGTTTACGCTCTGCAAAAACAATGCATCGCATCACTATAGTGTAAAGAGCTTAATTCAGTTTTACTGCGACAAGATCTGAAGTTCTGGTTCAGTGAGTGATGGAGATTCTTACCTTCCACTTCTACGACCTTGCTGATGACCACCACCCTAAGAAGAGCGTAAACATTTTTTTAAAAACATTTTTGTTTGCTTTAATTGATAATGGATTAAAAACAGATACATTTTTAATTTCTTACTCCTTTTTTTCATAGTGCTCTCCTTCCAGCAGCCTCCTATATTCAGCAATCTCCATTTCCAGCCTCATCTTGATGTCCAGTAGCTCATTATATTCTGTTTGCACCCGCAGAAGAGAGGCCTTCAGCTCCTGCAGCTCAGTCTCCAGGGTGGAGATGGTGAACTGCAGTTGTTGAAGCTGAAGACTATAGCGACTTTTCACTTCCTCCAAATTTTCCTGTAGGCATGTAATCTGCAGGACAGAGAGGTTACAACAGCTCCATGTGAGTACAGTCAGTGGGAAGAATCACTTCCTCTCTGTTACAGCAAATTAATATATGTCCTGATATGTTTGGAAAAAACTGATTACATTTTTTAATCATTCCCCTTGCGCTAACAATTAAAACATTACGAACCTAATGTGCTTCAAATAGCAAAAGTAATTTTAACCAGGCTCGACATCTGCTGATGTAAACCAGTATGAAGCATTTCCCAATCAAATATAGGCAAGCTATGTGTATATTTGTCCTTTATTTGTTTTATTAATGTTTTTTTCATGTGTTTGTTTGATTTTTTGCAACATACTTTTGGATATTTTCTCATTTAACTCAGCTTTTGAGCAGAAATACACCACCAACATTATTTTGAAATTCATAAGTTCATGAATATGGTTTTTCATGACTGTTATAAACAGGGGGAATTAAAATAGCAGATAACTCTTAATTCCTTGAACATTTAAGGGGTGATTAGTGTTCTGTTATTGTTTCAGATGATGCATTTTATATTCTAGGATTCTTTTTTTTTTCATTTGCTTGCTCAGTCACCGTTCTCACTCATTATGTGTTAATAGACCTCTCTGCGCTGAACCACACTTGTTATTAATCTCTGTCTCTCTTCCACAGCATGTCTTTTATCCTGTTTTCCTTCTCTCACTTCAACCGTCTTGAGTTTCTTGCCACATTGCAAAATGTCACAATGATTTTAGTTAAAAAATATTGAAAGGTCATGATCACATGTGAGTTCATAAAATACGGCAGTTATGTTATGTCGTAGTGTTGAACACTGATTTTATTTTTTAAATGAGCCTCCAAGGCAATGTTTGTTTGTTGTCTCTCCTCTCCTTGTTTCTCTTTCCTGCCTCCTCTGCTTGCAGCTGTGTCACCAAGATACCAGAGATAGGTACAATATGAGAAAAAAAGAGCGGGTCTGCTACTTCGTAGCTTCAGCAAGCTGAGTTTATTAGACCTAACACTGCGATGTGCATTTGGCTTCAGTTACAAAACCTTCATATCCAGTACTTTTGGGTTGTTATTCCATACCTCTGTGTGTGCGCTTTGCCGGCTTATCATCAAACTTTGGTAGGTCTTCTTCAGAATGGACAACTCTTTGTGAAACGTTTTCACATCTGTTTGGGAAACAATGATTTCCTTCTGGAGAATTTCCACCTTTTTAAAAGAAAGCATTCAAAATTCAATAAGAAAAGTTGAACTTTTTTTTTTTTTTAAAGGATCTACCGGAGTCGTTTTGAACATTTTAGGAACCTCACCTTCGACTGGAACCATTTCTCGACTTCCAGCTTGTTCTTGCTCACCACAGTTTCATACTGCTCCCTCATTTCCTCCAGGACCTTTGTCAAATCTGTAGAGTGTGCACTGTCCACCTCTACATTTACAGAGCCACTGCATTGGATGCTCAACTGGCTCATCTCCTGCAACATGCAAAACAAACAAACAAACAAAAAACACAACAACAAAAAAAGTGTTTAAATCTCCAATCCATCCAGAAGTGTAAGCGCTTCCACCACCAGCAGATGGCGACACTGCACCATGGAAAGCATTGACTCACGCAATCTCTTTAGCAGTGTTTAATAGGTTTGTTTTTCTGTTATACGCCTTTTACCTCCTTGTGATTCGCCTTCATTTGCGCCAGCTCTGCTTTCAGATCCTCTATGCTTAGCTCCAAGTCACTGATGCCAAGAGTCAAGCTGTCGCGGACTGCTCGGAGACGGGATACGTCAGCCTCCACGGTCAAATGCAAGTTCATCTCCATGTCATATCTACAGAAGAAAAGCAGCCCTTTCAGATGCCATTATTTTCACGATTTTGATGGGGGTAACGATTGTATGGTCTCAAAAGAAAAAAATAAATAATAAAACAAAAACTCCCAAATGTAGTGGGATTTCTTTTCATATTTGGTATAAAGTAATATGGGGTAGAAAGAAATACCACGGAGCAACAAAGGAATGTAAACCTACTTCATTTTAAAGTCTTCCGCTGCCAATTGAGCATTGTCAAGCTGCACGTGGATGGCCTGGTTCTCTGCAAATCTTCTTGCAATCTAATTGGAGAAAATGAATAAACTGTCTGAAATTCTGACCGCGTATAGGCTATACTCTTCATTTATTGATATTGAGCAAATTATTTTGCATTCCGCAGCAGTTCAGCTTTCTTTGGATGCCATCTATCAGTCACATAGCGTACAACGGGTTCTAACCCTTCAAATC
>NW_005187466.1:969817-1040200 GCF_000239375.1 Pundamilia nyererei | reverse complement strand
AGAATAAAGGGGGTTAGGGTTAGGTCAATATGTACTGTTAGAAACTGTTATTTTACTATATGGAAATTAATCTTATTATTTATTAACTAGTGATTACAAATGCAAATTGTTAAAAGTAAATGAAGGGGGGGAGTAATTCTTGCAACTAGTGCTCATCAGTAAAACCTACTTTTGCCAAGTAATCAGCCAGGCGGTCGTTGAGGTCCTGCATGGTTGCCTTCCCATCTCCGACTACAGAAGTCTCTCCATACGAGCCCACGGACCCTAAAGAGAAGACAGAGTTGGACCTTGAGATGCGGGTCCCATAACCTCCAGCTCCGCCATGCACACTGGGTGTGTAGCCAACAGAGGACGTGCTACTCTGCTTCCATCCGCCCAGGCTGCTGGAACTGTAGGTTCTCTGCTTAACGCTGTAGCTGCTGTGCTGGGTCAAAGAGGCTGCCATGGTGACAGGAGGTTGTCGTGATGCGAGGCTGATGGTGAGCACAGAAGGAATGTCTCCGAGGTGTGATCCTGCAAGACACAGCAGGGTATTTTATAGGGTTCTTAGTGAGGGGGGCAGTCTCAAATGCCATGCAACAACAACAGCGTGGTATGCAGATAATAGTTTTTGTTGTCTTTGTTTTTGTTTCCATCGATTGGGTGTGTAAGTCTTCATTAGACAAACTTTGATGAAAGACAAGTGGAACATCTAGTCAGACAGCTTAACTGATAACTATGCTGAAATCCAGCCAAAACCTAAGATGTGGCTAATTATTTCTTCTTAACTCATTACACTTCCTACTCGTTACTTTGTGGGGCACAGATGAATGCTAAGATGATTTTAAGTGAGTTACCCAAAAGAAGCTGAAAAGACAACAAACAAGAGTAAAATATTTATATAAAAATGGGGGGAGAAGGTATTTGGATTGGTATGATCAGTTTCTTTTTTTTTAAATTAATTTCACTGCATTTGATAGTTAAGTTTTTTTTTCTCTAAAATGCAAGTCAGCAGGTGCATCATGGCAGGTAGCGTGATCAACTTTTTCATGTTCACCCTGACTGAGAAGGTAAGTTTAACAAAAAGATCACTATCACAACCATATGAGCAGTAATTATGCCTAAGCCAGTGGTATTTGTTAAGCCTTTCTGGGGGTGTAAGACAGCTTCATCTGCACATACCAAACAATGAGTGGTATGTTGGTAACAGTTTTAATACAAACAATTTGCAAAACCAACAAATACGCTCTGTAAAAAACCCAAGAGCTACATCTCAGAGTCTACAGGCCTCAGTTACCTTGAGAAACACTGATGAAAAAGATTAGACAGCACAGTGGAAAGCCTCTTCTCTTTAAAAAGAGCATGGCAGAATAGTTTGGCAATGCAAATCTGCCTCTGAACAAAGCACAAGATTTGTGTAACAATGTACTTTGGACAGACAAGATCAGCGTGGAGATGTCTAAGCATAATGCACGCAATATCAGTACAAACAGCTCATACCAGCTGTCAGGCACAGTGATGCATATCTCAGGGTTTGGGCTTATTTTGCAGTCACAGGACCTGGGCACCCAAATTCCAGACCTTTACCTGACTGAGATGCCAGGAAAGGACCTTAACAGAGCTGTACAAAAGTGTAAGTCAGCAAATCTGAATAAACTGTGTGTGTGTGTGTGTGTGTGTGTGTGTGTGTGTGTGTGTGTGTGTGTGTGTGTGTGTGTGTGTGTGTGTGTATTCTAATATAGTATCTTTAAAATAATAAGTAAACAGCAGAGCTCTGTAATCTGTGTCTGTGTTCTTGTATTATGTTATTAGTCTCTTCTTATCTCAAACTGCACCGGACAAAGACACTTGTGGACAAAATGAAAAGTATTATATGCACGAGGTTTTACATGCACTCATGTGAAAGAAAAAGGATTTAACTATTAGAAACTGGTTCCTCTGCTCAACCACAATTTTGTTTGAGAGGCTAAAGCTATTTTTGTCTGTGAATGGAAAGAAGCAGACAACAACATTAATAGCTGTTGGCACCATAAATGATTTTAAATATACACCCGTCCAAATAGAGCTGTGAACTCTGTTCCAGACCACCACCCCCACCCAAACATACCAAAACAAGACGCTGTCACACCTTTTTCTCTGGAAGCTCAGGTAACATGTGGTCAGAGTAAACCTTTCTGAAGTGACTAACAAGAATCTGAAAATCATTTTAACCTTTGTGGAACACACCCATACTGCTGACATGCATGACTGAGTACACTGTAGTATTTTACATGGCACTATTCAGTGGAACCGACCTTTACATGTATACAGATTTCAGACCTAAATGCCAAATAAGCTTTACCATATTGTTAAAGAGCCTTTAATCAGCCCTCACCACGATTTGTCTTTAAACTTCAACCTTTCTTCAAAACAGTCCTGTTTGGTATTCTTTATTGTGGATTTTACAAAAAAAATTTTTATGGAATATCAGCAAAATTATTCCTTAAACTGCGAGGTCCGATTCTGGGATATATTTGGAATTTCAAAGAGAAAGTTTTATCGGGAAGTTTGGCATTGGAAACACTACTCATGTGTAATGTAAACGTCTTATCATAACCTTTCACCAGCATGACGGAATTTGAAGACACGTACCTGAGACGAGACAAGAGAAAATCAGTGACAGTGACTAAAACCTGCACCAAACATCCGATGCAGCCTCGAGCTAACAGTGTGTGTGGGTATGAATCTGAACTAAATAACAAGTGAAAGGAGCAGTTTGTCAAGAGCAGGTGGTGTCTGTGGACATTATCAGATTTTACTGATGGGTGTGTGTCCCTTTAGTCTGCAGATAACAAAAATGAAATATTTAGACCAGTAATAATCTGTCTAGCAGTGTATTAGAAGATATTAGACTGAGGTTGGATAAAGGTCACATATGCCTTTCTATCAACTTGCAGGCTCGTGTTCTGTATGTATTACAAATTAGTTCTAATACCCTGAGGCAGTTTGTAGATTCATACATTGAAGTACATTTGCTGCTCTCCATTGTGCTGTTATCACTTTTATTGTATAAATCAAAGTAGCGGACAGTCATTCACAGCGGACAGACCACACTTTCACTGCCTGGAAGAAAAATATATGAAGGCTGAGTTTCTACAAGCAGTTGAACATCACACATTATCAGGGGACGCTGGATTCAGAGTAACTGGGACACTTGAAAAAAAATCTATACAGTACTGTATGTAAACAGAGCTAATGTTATCCAAGCAAGTATGACTTTTGCTAAAAGGGTGGTGTGTACGTCATGTGGAAAGTACAGGCTGCAGCATGACAGTAATAAATTATGCACATTTTATATTTGATGTATCACCGTTTAACTTCGCTTTTTAAACATATGTCAAGAAAACGTTTCACAGAAATGTTTACAGCCTGAACATTATGAAGGACATCTGTGTAACGTCTATGTAACTTTCTACTTTTTTTTCTTTAAAGCTGCAGGTAAATACATTCAATCCAAGTATGAATGAATGTGATGTGTTTTGTTTTATAATTGGGGGTAATTTCAATGATGATTCTGATTCATTAAGTGATTTTAGGTATCTTGTTTTCACTTGCTTTACTTTCACTTACATAGTTCATGCTAATATAAATAAATAGCTGTGAATGTGATTGCGAATGGTTGTCTGTCTCTATGTCTTAGCCCTGCGTCAGGCTGATGACTCGTTCAGGGTGTATCGTGACTCTTGACTCCATGGTAGCTGGAATAGGCTCCAGCCCCTCAGCGATTTTTTTAATGATAAATGGAAGAGAATGGATGAAAATATATAAAAAATATGAGGAGTAGCAATGTAAACAACATATAATGTGCAAATTGAAAGACTTGTATAGTATTCTCAATAAATACTACCAGTTAAAAAAAAACTGAAAGAAATGGGACGTTGTTTAAATGTACGTTTCTGTACAGGTACAGGAAACCTGTGTTTCCTCCTCCCTAAAGTTGACTTTTTAACAGTGTCTTTATTGCTACATCAGATTTGTATTGTTTTAAATGGTTTCTAAGGAAATATTGGATTTTCAGTGTAAACACATCGAGTTGTTTTATTGTTATTGCAGTGCAAAAAAGGTCTTAAGTGACAAATATAATGATGTGTTTCTCCATGTAAACTTGCATAATTTCCTTTGCGCACATCCTTTTTCCAATGTATCCATCTCTTAATCAAACGCTCTGTGGTGAACACCATTATCAGTATTTGATTGAAAGCCATTATGTTGACACCAAACTTGGGTATAAAAGAGACAGCCTGCTGGGAATCAGCAGTTGTGCACTGGAGACATCACGCTCATCACACTTTGTTGTGTACATATCTCATCCTATCTTCACAGGTACAGTAAGTTTGCCATTTTTGATACCTAATTTTTTTTAGAATACATCTCATGTTTACTCAAATGTTTCTTTCTTACTGCGCAGAGAGAATGTCAGGGAAAGTTTTCGTGGTATTTGCACTGCTGGTTGCTCTGCTTGTGTCTGGAGCAGCTTCCCCAACTGAAACCGGAGAGACTGAGGAGACAAATGTTCTCAAGCAGCTTCTAGCTAAACATGAGATGGCAAAAGACTCGGCTGGAAGACAGAGGCAAGCACCCCGCACTCACTCTGCACGGGTGGAACGACGGGCGCACCTTTCAGTTGATGAGCGCGAGATAATGACCAAACAAATAATGCAAGCAATTTCAGGTATGCTGCAGACTTGGGTGGGAAAGCTCTGTGATTGTCATCTTGTTTCACTTCAGCTAATTAGAGCAATGTGTGAATAGGCGGAGGTCCAAGACAATGCTCAGATTTGCATACTGAACCCTTTTGTTTGTGGTTCATGTACTGTAGGAATGGTTTGTTCACAGAGCTGATGAACTCCGAGTGCATGACGGATCGGGACTACCAGGGCTGGGTGGATTTTGGCCGCCGGGACACAGAATGAGGCACATCACCACAGCTGGAGAGCTGGTGCACTGCTTTTTTGTTCAGATTTTATAAAAAAAGTGGACGTTTACTTCCCATGCAACTTTCGAAATAAACAGTTTTGCAGATTTATTGCACTTGTTTTTATTCCATATCTTTGGTGATGAGTGGACGAAGAGTCAAAAGTGAACTTGGTGGAAATGAAAACATTTATTCACAGGTGGTACAGTTTACGCACACACTGACATGTAGAGTTACAGCAAACAACAGCGCACAGAAACAGTCGTTTGGTTAATTTAAGTAGAAACACAAATCTCTGTTTATGAATTCTTCCCTTTTAAATCCACATTATCCTGTGGCTTTTTCGCCAGAGCTGATTGATCAATCAGAGTGATGCTGTTTAAATTATCATGATAACTCTTGTACTTATTACATATTACTTATTGCGCCTACTGTCACAGATATCACTCTGAAATGCCCAGCGTGATTTCGGTTAAATTTAAATCCCAGTGGTTTAAAAATTCCCGATGACATGATTTATACAGCAGATTTCTACAAACAAAACTTTGAGTCACTGGAGTCAACATGTTGCTTCACCGTCTTCCATGCAGCATGCAAATCCGATTTGGTTGTGGTGAGGTTTGGCTCAGAATAAAGTCCATAAAGGCGTAACTTTAAACAGCTTAGAGGTGAAATGGAAGTGTGCATGTGAGAGCAAGTAATGGATTGCAAGGCAGACTGCTTAATATTATTAACATTACTCAGTTCAGTCACTGGATCGTCAGGCTTCTTCTCAGTGCTTCTTTCTAAGAATAGTTTGACAAACTTATATACTATATACTTTTGTCAACATAGCAGCGAATAAGCAGGAAGACCAGACTGCATTTTAGTGCATTTTCAGGGACAGCATTGGTTTGTTTGTGGTTTCTCTACTCTCAGTAATTTACAGCACATTGTCTTTTTTCATTTCCCTAAATGACAGTTATTATTTACACATAGCTCATGTTTCTCTTTGGAAACTAATAAAATGACGAGTGAGGAGGTTTTTTTAAAACCAGTGATTGCGGGTGGGGCAAATTGTAAAAGGAAAGTCAAAACACAAAAGTATAAAATATTTCTTTTCTTCATCATTTTCCTTTTTGCGTAAAAAGAAGCAAAGTGTGAATCAAACACAGCAGTGATCAGGTGGTTTTCCTGAGATGAAAATGTCCCACATGTAAAGAATAATTTACCGTGCACAAGTTCATAGAAAAACATTGTACTGCACACTACCAATAACTGAAAGTATGGCTCTAACACATTCTGTGGCTTTTCTTTTCAAGACACGGGTGCTGTGGTGGGCACTGAAGTGCACAGTAGGAATCGCATGGCTTTATGCAAAGTCACTATGGTGAATGAGAGAGGAGTGTGGAGGTGAATGCATCACACTTTCGGAGGAGGTCTGACTGCTTCCCTGTCTTTGTCACTGGGGCCCCTCATCCCCCAGGCTGCCACTCTGTGCAACCCAAGACTCTGAAGCTTCTCCACCAAGTTCCAGCTAAAAATGTTCCTTCGTCCTTCTTTGTGTGAGAAAAAGTCTCCTCTTTTGTCTGATACTGTAGAAAATGAAGGTTTTCCAGTGCGGCTGTAGTGCAGGTTGTGGTGGGGATGACGGGAGGCTGAGATGCCGCGCTCTTGCAGCAGTTGCAGGAGTCCCAGTGATGAAGTGCTAAGCTCTGTGGTGGCTGTCTGGCCTCCCTGGCCAAAGTCCTGCTGCAAGGCTGGTGAAGTGCTCACGTGCTCACGGTCCCGAGAAGGTGGCAGGCCGAAAGAGTGAAGGCTATTAAAAAAAAAAGAAACAAACAAAAAATTAAAACTAAATGACATAACATCTCCTCTACAAGCACATGCATATTCATATAAACCGACTGGGAAAAAAAGACGATGTGAGACGTTTTGGTTAGTTTAGCACATCAACACTAAAAAGTGGAGAAACATGATGTTAATATCCCAGTGATGAGGAAAACAGATCTGGTGTGGAAGAAAGTGGACGAGATGGTAAAAAATATATATATAATAAAAAACTCAAAAACAAGTAATAGCAGATGTTACAACGGTAGGCACAGCGTTAGTAGAAGATAACATGCATAATGGAAGTAGGACTCATGGCGCATCAAGTAACATTTACAGACCTCCCACTACATCCTACTTAGCATCTAAAAGCAGTGAACCAACTTTTTAAATTGTTTTACCGTGGAAGGCAATGCAGTACATTAGATTTAGGTAGATCTATGTTTTATAAATATATTAAAATGTTTACACAGTAAACTCCTTTCTAGACTTATTGATCACTCATTTCATGCACAGAGTGAGGACTGGAAGTGCTGGAGATCATGCCTCTGTCGTTAATATTACTGACACTAATCAAGCATTCAGAGTGCATTTATAACACCAGGCTCTTACTTTTCCCTGGTGGCTCCTTCTAGAGTTGGAGAAAGAGCCTTGACAGACGTTTTCTACCATTGAGAGGGTAAAGAATGGAAGTTAGGAAAGACAGAGCAACTGCAATCTGTAATATCTATACCTGTTTAGAGTGGACCTATTGTGCTCATTTTCAGCTCCACAATTTTATTCTTGGAGTCTAAGTTAGTAGCCTTAGAGCCTTGGGGAAGTAATTCATTCAAGTCATCTTCTGTATAAAATGAACCGTTTTAGTGTTGGTGCCTTTAAAGCCACCTTTCCTATAAGACAGCTTCTGATTGGCTGTCCCTTGCAAACAGAATACTTAAAAAGCAGTTTGTGGCTAAGAGCTATGTGCCTGGGATGGCCATAGTGTTCTTCATAAAGCGCATACACAGTGACCTCATTATGTCAAACTTTGCCCATATTTAGTATCGCTGCACACAATTTCACAAAATAAAGAAAACAAACAATTTAGGCCCGCTTTAATGAAACTGACACTGGGAAAAAAAAGTTTGGGTTAGTAAATCTAGTTTAAAAGGTTAATAAAAAATCCAACTAACACTGCCTAAAGAGTATTTACCTTGGCCAGAGCTGTGAAAAAACACAATGAGCAAAGACGAAATAACCCCAAAACAGTATGTTCTTACCTAGTGGAGAAGGAGGGGATGATTAGGGAGGGTTGGAGGACTTGGCAGGTGGTGATGGGATGTGTGGGAGGGGTCTGAGGGAGGTTGGGACCCGATGAAGAGACTGTGAGGTCATGGAGGGGAAAAAGGTAGGTTAAACTACACATGTGGGAAAGGACACACATCTAAAGAGTCACTAAAAGACTGAATGAAGATGAACCCTGCACTAATTTTGCAAGGAATGGGAGCTATCCTCTATAATGAGAAGATATGCACTTCAGTAAATATGTCATCTGGAATTGAGTAGAAATGAGACAACTAGTTGACTCGTGTGTGTAGTGTGCCAATGTGTCGTACCCATGCCGTGAGCTCCGGAGAGGTGTGACAGGTCTGGCTCATCCTCCTCCAGGTCGTTCAAGCTGTAGACGTGCTGTATGTCAACTTCGAGCTCCCTGAAGTCTTTAGTTAGGACTCCCGGGCGTGGATGCAGGATACCTCCCAGGTTTGGTTTGGCCAGCTGCTGCCACTGGTGCAGAGTCACTGAGCCTGAAGAGTAGAGATTCAGAAGGTGTTGCCACTGAAGTGTGTGGTAATACAATACAGATGCATTACAAATACTGCTCTCTGAGCAGGGCAGCTTTTCATCCGTGGGATTTACTACAGAGGCTAAGGTGAAGAAGCTCGTCATTTTCTGTCTTGTTTTACTTTCTTATGCTTCATCAAGACTGCACAAATGCTGAAGCAGGTTTGAAGACATGATTAGAGAAACATAAAGCTAAAAATTTTACCTTCCAGAGGTTTGACAATCTGCAGACGGTCAGGTAGGTAGGACCTGGATCCTCCCGAGGAGCCACAGGAGTGTCGGGAGCTACCGTTGGAGTAGTTGGTGCCTGTTGAAGCAGCTGGGCTGGAGGCCAAGCTGTAATTTGGCGTCAGGAAGCCACTAGAACCCTCGCCTTCCTCACTGTCTGCTGCCAAGGCACGGAGTTTACGTTCGCGTTCCACATCGAAGAAAGGTCGGTCAGAAGAGTGGTTCTGCTGGCGGACTGAGAGTCTGCACAAGGCAGTTTCGAGATCCTGGCCTCCTGGTGTGCCTGGTTGACCTAAACGTTTTGGCCCACTAACGCTAAAAAGGAAAAATTAACAACATTATTTTAAAGTCAACATCCTACAGCTTCAAACTGTATCCCAAAATGTAAAATCTGTGTCGAATCTTTAGGCATTACTGTGGCATCTGATGTGCAGTCTTACCTGCTGTCTTCCTTCTGAGCATGATTGGAGCTCGGCTTGTCTTCCAAGTTCAGGCTGGCATTATCGGAGCCATAGTAGCTGGTCCGAGGGGTGCTGTTAGAGCTGGAAGGTGTGGACACCGGGCTGGAGCCTGGCACACCTGGTGAGTGGCATTGAGACCGCTGCCTTACAGCCTTGTTCACCACTTTCACGGTTTCAAAAACACGCCAGGGGTGGTTCCTGCCAGAGGAAACAGCAAAAGTAATGACATGAGTGTCTCTCTTACACATTCACACTCCTCCAAAAAAATATTCAGAATTGAAACTCATCAAAATTTTACACAAGCTACAGGAGGGTAATTGTATAATTGCCATTCATTTAGAAGCAACAAAGAAAACCCTTCAAACTTGAACTTAAAAGATTCTCCTCTGTTTGGAGACTCTTTTAACAAAAGAAACTACCAGTTAACAGTACCAGTATGGTACTGTTAAGGGGTCAGTGTTGGGATATACCAAGGTGTCATGCTGTGTCAGTTAAAACTTAGCTGTAACAGTTTTAAGTGTAACCTACAATACTTTTAGACTAAGTCTATTAGCTTAACAGGCCTGCTGGCAAAGTGAATGCCTCGCGCTATGGATCTTAGGCTGATGCAAAGAGTGAGGCAAGTCTGAGATTCTGTTTTTTCAAATAAAATGCGTTATTATATATCAGTGACGTATCTTTCAAATAGTATATGACATATTATTATATGCTGTTATAAGTTGAATAAATAAATGGTCAAATTTGTAATTGATTTTCACTTCAGTTTGCATTTCAAATTCTGGTTCGCTTTGTTTAACATTTTGGTTGATGATGTTCTTGTTCTTTGTAGTATATTGTCTCCTAAAACAAAAAAATTACCCAAATACGGGAAATGCATCCATACAAGAAATTAAATCAACAAACTACAGATTGCTTTGAATGCTGTGAACAAAAGCTCTCTGAGCACAGTTAAAATTGTAGAAATTTAATCTAAAAAATTACCACAACAACACATAAACATGTAACATACTAAACCTTACTAGTAATTATTTTCAAACATGCATCAACTCAGTCAGTACTATTGTACCTGCTGTTTTTTTTTCTTCTGTAAGGACTGTGTCTAATAAAAGCTGAGCTGCTATAAAAGTAAAAGCCACTTGACGAAGGCATTTGAGTTTAAGGTGTGATAGGGCAGGGAGTGGAACTACCACAGAATTTAAGTACTTAAGGTATAAAGGTGGTTTCCCAGAGCTGAACTTGTTTAACCTTAGTTATCTCTGTAGTTCTAGAAAATAATTCTTATGAAAACAGGAACATGAAACTACAACTGCTACTCAATATTCACGGTACAATCTGGTCAATTTAGACCAGACAAAGTGGATAAGGATTTTTTAAAATGTGCATATAAGCCAAACAGACGCAGGTTACAGACTCACTTGTACTCTGAGGGAGCTGGGGTGTCTAGGCCTTTGCGGAAAGTGCCTTCAATCTCTGCTGCCAGTGAGTCCATGGGGAGGACTGAGGCCAATGAAGTGTACCGCTGCACGGTGCTATTCGGCAGGCTCTTGTTTCGAAGATTTTTAATGTCCTCTCGGGCTTCGTGGAGCATGTCCTTACACTCTGAGTACTTGTCCTGCAAGTCCTTGAGCTAGAGACAGGGGGTGACAAATCAGTCAAACTGTAGATCAAGGGGGGGGAAAGTGTCATGCCACTGACAAAATACACAGGAGCAGCTGAATATATAATGCTATGATAAGCTTCTACACATACACATTTGATAATAAATCACCAAGCGGTGCTGGAATCAGCATATTTATCTAAAGCCAAAAATGGGTTTCTGTAAACACCTCAAACTCTACATCTGTGTCTATATTATGAGAGCTTTTCAGCCACACACAAAGACAAATCAAAACTGAGCTCATGTAATCATCTTAATCCAACACCAAAAATGCCGTTGAAGTCACAGAGATTACAAAGCGAGTATCTTACCTCAGATTTCAGTTTTTGCTGGCTCTCACGGGAGGCATTCAGCTGGTGGTTTAACTCCTCGTTCTCATGGGTGAGCTAGACGGAAAGAGAACAGAATTTTAAAAGTTTTAACACAATTATTTAATATAATCCATAACAAAAGCTGTGCACATGTGTGAGCCTCTCACCCCTTTGCAGCGTGCCTGCAGGTCAACGATCTGAGCGAGCAGCGAGCTGATTTCCTCCTGCTGCCTGAGACAATCCTCTACTTTCCGCGCTAGCTCTTCCGACAAGTCAACCACCTGCTTATTGGCAGATGCTGAAACACACAAGTCCCATAAATTTCCTTGTGCCTGACTTATAATTCTCATTTTCATTGACTGAAGCAAGACTGTGGCACTTACAGAGCTCATCCACACACACCATCATCAGCTCCTGTTCTTGCTCCTCGTAGATTGATGTCTCCGTTGAGAGCTCAGTAGCCTGCAGAAAAAATTATTAATAATCAATTATCATATGTGATGCTGAACAGCAGTCTTGAAAACTGTGTGCAATGAGCAAAGACGCACTGCATACTGTACTATTTCTTTTCAAATAAGTGAATAAATAAACACATAACAAACAGGAATATCTCTTTAATTTCAAAGTTGGTGCATACCTCTAATCTGAGCTTGCGGTTCTCCTCCTCTAAACCTTTCAGTTTCTGCTGTAGGAAGTCATAGTGGATGAAGTTGGTGAGTGAACTTGATGATTCATTCCTTTTCATTCTAAAGAAAGAAAGAAATGCACTTATATTAAATAAAATCCAAATTTTTATAAGAAAAGCGATGAAAATGTTGATGTTGTGCGCTCTGCTGGGAAGGTGATTGGCTGCAGACTTCCATCTCTGCAGGACCTGTACACCTCCAGGACACTGGGGCGTGCAGCTCGGATCATAGCTGACCCTTCTCACCCTGGACACAGTCTGTTTGACCTGCTCTCCTCAGGCAGGAGGTTCTGGTCCTTTCGCACCAGAACCTCTCATGACCAAACCACATGACTGTTCCCACCACTAACACATGACCCTACACTGTGCTCACTGCATCATTCCATGTTTGCACTGATCACCACCTGCATTCATGCATATATCTATCTACTTAGCACTTTTCATTTTTATTTTTATGTTTATTTAAGCATTATCTGACAGTATGTTTGCACTAAGTACTGCAGCAATTTCCTAATGTTGTAAACCTGCTCAACATTTGGCAATAAAACCCTTTCTGATTCTGATTCTGATTCTGAAAAAGAATGATCAAGTGCTAAGCCCTGTATAAATAGGCTATTTTATAATATAATTAACACTCAAAATAATTAGCATGGATCACTGCGATGAATCTAAGTTAACAGAGTCTAATAATGTGTAATAGGAATGATTAACTGCTGATGGGGAGGGTTTTACTAGCTGAAGACATTGAGAGGATCAGTGTTCTGACGTCTGTTTACTTATGTATAAGCCCAAGGTAGTAACCAACAGTGTAAACACAATCCTTCATAGCGGACATTCACCATCATAAACACTGAGGAACATTTTGGTACCACTACAGCATGAAGTCCACTGAAACTACTTTGTGATAACATCTTGAAGCATAGTTAGTTTTTTTTTTAAAGAGTATAGGATGCATTGCACCTCTGTTACAGATTTTTAGACAAATACAATTTTAGTCAGAAAAAAGCTACATATGTTAAAGTAAGACTTATACACAATATGCAAAACAAGTTGCCAGCAGCTCGTCATCATTCAACCCTGTGCGTTACACCATATGTGCATATTTGTGTACTCACGGTGACTGCGACTGAGCGTTTTCAATCTCCTCAGTGCTCGCATAGAACTGAAGGAGGTCATCTCGCATCGAGAGCTCATGGCGCAGTTGAGCAATCTAGGAAAACAAGTCACGATCACTTAAGCACAGCAGAGTGTGGCACAACAAAGATGAAATATTTCCATCTCGCTATACAGGTGTGTATCAGGAGCCTTTCTTTTTACCTCCTCCTTTGCAATTTCAAGCTGTTCATCCAGCATTTCATTACGTGCCGTTAGTTCTTGGTTTTGCTTCAGGAGGGACTGGCCAATCCGTGCTGCCAATTCCAGATCACGCTCTTTCTGCAAAGTCATAATCAAACATATAAATTAATAAATACGTTGAGATATGTTTAAGGTTTTAAATGATTTGATTACACTGTACTAATTTAAACCGTAATTATGTAAGACCAAAATGTTAGTAGATAGCACTGAGAGGGGTGACAAAAATATGCAGAAAACTGTGGCAAACAGTGATGATCTGTGAGGCAGATAAGTCTAATCCTCTTAAATTCCATTCATCTGCTGTGTGTCTCTGTCTTACCTCCTCCAGCAGGTGGGTGACCGCCTTGATATCATGATATGTCTTGGTGACCTGGCCAACTCTGTCTGAGGACAGCACTGTGGGAGGAGTGAGAGATGGATTTAATGAATGAAGGAAAAGACATAACTGTAGATGGTAATGGAAGAGAACAGCAAGAAGTCAGCCGTGCTTACAGTAGGATGGTGTAAGGCTAACTAGACAACTAGATTGCTTTTGTCACTTTGATCTCTTCCTGTTTCTATTTTACAAATACCTTTAATAGGTTACATGATATTACGGTGTAAAGACTTTCCTGATATTTCTTGTCCATTACTGTAACATCTCTTTTTTTCTATTCAAAGCTGCTTTGCTTGGTTGCATTTGTCGATGCACTGGTGAACCTGAATTATCAAAAAGATAAAAACAAGATGTCCACTGGAGTGAAGAAAGACCCGCCTACCTGATAAAGTTACATTATTGCTATTTATCATTAACCAGATCTCGAGACACAACAGCTCCACATGGTCAGCCACAAAAGCTCCACATGGTCAGCCACAAACTGATCCTCTTAGCTTGATCCTTTTTAGCCCGGATAAGACGCCACTAAAGACCTCGTTCTCCTGGATGCTAATATAGGTCCATGTACAGGGACTAAACTGACCAGGTATTCACATCAGGAAAGGATAACAGTGGCTGGCTATTGACCTGTAACTGCATCCTGTACAGTGAAGTAGACATATTGTAAACAAGCCAGTTAAAGCTGAAGTGGCGAACAGGATTAATCAGTCATTCGTTTAGGACAGATAAGACAGATTTTACATTAATGGCATTCATGTAATCATCATTTCTAAATTTCAATAGGTTAAATTATTTTTCAGACATTTACTAATAGGTATGAGATCGTGGTTTCACTTTGTTTCTGTCTTTGCAATAATGCCTTTAATTATAGGTACTGTTTAGTGGCATGCCTCATTTGTGTAAAATGCATATATACAGTGTTTTAGAATCTGCTTAAAGATGTGCAGACATTAGCTTGGATTAGCTTACGATTCTGCATGCAACATCTCTAAAGTTGCATAATCTTACTTCAGATGAAAGCTTAGCTAAAGAGATGGGAAGCTGCCTGGCACACAATTAGACTGTCCTGAATTTGGCCTAGAAACACAGTGATTGGATAGCTGTGTCAGTATCTAATCAGCCTAATGGAAGGAACCCAACCTTAGGCTGGACTGTACCGCATTGCTCTGTGTAAGCACACTTTATATTGGCCATAACTTATAGCATGAACCACATCTACAGGATTTATTTTTACTAAGATCAAAGAAAAATTTGGTCACTGTCAAAATATGTGAGATCAGGAACTTAATTATTTTGTTGAAGACTTCTCAGGAGCAGTGGTGGGGATCATGTGTCAAAACCAAAGAGTTGATTCTAGGACACACACAGAGATGACAAATGATGCTTGCCACCCTTTGGATTCAATTTTAATGCTCACTGTTGGCTATGTAACAGGTCAGCTGGCAGGATAATATGTTTCTCTCAAGGACACTGCAGCAAGGCAAAAGCACTTGAATACCCAGCCTCCACTGAATGATAACACTAGCTCTGCACGTCTGCATCATAAAAGTCAGGTCAGAGATACTGTCTAATGTCTCGTATTAAAATCCAATCTCCTTAAAATGTGAGCATAATCAAACAAATGCAAGTGTTACAAAAATCCTGAAATTTAATCTGCTAATGAAAAAATGTCACATGTTCAGCAACATTTCAACAATAGAGATAAGACTTCAAGGTCAATAATAATCCAAACTG
The DNA here is from genome assembly GCF_000239375.1 of Pundamilia nyererei. Classification (NCBI taxonomy): domain Eukaryota; kingdom Metazoa; phylum Chordata; class Actinopteri; order Cichliformes; family Cichlidae; genus Pundamilia; species Pundamilia nyererei. The sequence goes on along the minus strand of NW_005187466.1, from coordinate 1,024,829 downwards.
GAAACGAAACAGCAAATCGTCACAGTGATGCACGTCTACTTGTGCACTAATGTGATGACCACAATAGAATCTGTAAATTAACAAAGGTTAATCAGATAATAGGTTAACTTCTTTAAATCCTATTGTCCTGAAAGTGTAGTGCTAAGGGGAAAGTCTGCAGCAGGACTACTGGTAGGAACACATTTTCATTTTCACATATCCAAAACAATGACATGTTAAACCAAGAAGAAACACTCTACTTTTTTACATTTTACTGCCTAATCTCAGTGGTTAGTAGAACATTAAACTGAAGTTAGAGTACTGTGTATTATTTACACCCTCTATCCCACTGGCCAAAATACCTAATCTATTTCCTCTTAACCCAGCTGTCACGGCACAGAGCAGATCCAGGTAGAGGTTTTGGGGTCTAGGCTGAGCTAAATCTAGTCAAGTTCAATGGACTGCAAGTCTAATACTGTTCCTTAATGACTTAGGTGCGCTTATGACGTCTGTTAGGCTGAGGGATCAGACGGACATAGATGAGCTCCAGGAATAACATTTACAGTGATCATTGATCTGTATTGTTCTGAAGGTGACCATTTGATAGGATTGGCAGGATAAAATATTTGTCTCACAAGACTTCCTAGTGCAAATCTGTCTGTACATTTTTAGTGCAGTTTAAGCAAGTCAATAACAGTATTAAGGGACAGATCCAAGTTAAAATACATGTCACTAAAAAGAAATATAGGACTTATATTTCTGATTAACATTTGGTTTGCACCGTCATGCACACCCACACAACATACAGCTATAAATGCACACATTAAATAAAAGGCCTGGAACATGTCACACAGTCATTCAGATAAAAACAAGCCTACATAGGCATGCATTTACTTATAAAGTACTAGAGCAGTACCAGATTTTTTTTTGGTATACAAACTGACCTGGAGAAAAAGCAAAAAAAAAAATTATGTTATGTAAAATGTCTCAATTTGGCAAATGTCAGTTTAAATTGGTGCATTTTAATGCACCAGTCACATTTAGGAAAAAGCTCCTGAAATTATAGGATTGGAACTAGAGCAGCAGTACAGTAATGCACCTGTAGTTGTTGTTCCTCAAAAGCACATCTATTAAACAGTAGTCATTCTTAGAAAGAGAAATATGTTTAAATTCTCTAACTTGTCCTGCAAAAACTAAAGCTAATTTTGCTTTTGCTCCCCCCACCCCCCTTTGTTTGTTGCAGGAGGAAGGAAAAAACATATATAGTGTAACGCTGGATCCATACAGTAAAAAGAGAAAACACAAAATGGAATGACCGAGAATTATAATTTGATCGCTTGCATACACAGCTTGGTTGTGCTGCTGCAGCATGCATGGGCATACACACTCACAGGTACTCTGACCTTCACAACACTAAAAGGAAAAACTGAAACTGAATACACTTACAAAACTTTACACCTCTTGATGCTCTAATTTTGAACTAAAGCTTCAAGCAGGGTGTGCAAAGACTCGCTTTTTGTTAAAGGTTAATCTTCATTTGCACAGTGTATCTTCAGTGACACAACTGCACCCTGCAGTATACGCAGCTCACCATTAAGTATTAAAGTGCTTAGATAACGAGGACCATGACAACGCAATGTACTACAGAGTGCACCGGACAAGAATATCTGAGTTGCACTTGAACTTGACCTTTAATATTTTACTTCTATATTCTCTTATTTCTATTTTCTAAGTATGAGCTCTGCAGAAGAAGATCAGCACATCTCACCTTGTGTCACCTCCCTGCAAAGGTTGTCATTGTTGTTGTTGTTATTGTTATTGCTGTTGTGGCATTTGTTCTCCTCTGCTATTTCATCTAAAAGACTGGAATGGCTCCTCTCCTCCTCATCTCCCTCAGATGCTGAGGAGCTCCACACCTCCATGGTGATGGATGAAAAATTGCTCTCTGTATCTCCGTCCATGGGTTAAATCCCTCGTTCTTCTACTCCTGCTGTCTGTCAGCTGTGCTGTGACAAACCATTTGTGTCTCTGGCATGAATCTGCTGCCGTGTGTGTAGGGTAAAGCAATATCAACTAGACTGTGTGAGTGAGTGTATACGCCTCTATTTGCGTGTGCATGAGAATCTGAGCTGCTTGTTGTTAATATATAATCCGTCAGACTGTAAGGGCCATCTGTCGTCATGCCTGCCTCCCTTCACCTGGCCACGTTGGACTACCGGGTAAGAAAAGAGGGGGGAAAAGGAGAAGGGGTAAAGGAGGCATCAAAGTCTAAATGGCAAGCCATAAAATCTGATATTTATTAATTATTGTTAGCAAGAATTAAAAGATATGAGTGACACGAGACTACAAATGACAATAATTCTGGTTGGGGCATTTGGTGCAATTCAAAAGGATGCTGCACAAAGCCCACCCACCCCTGTAAACCGAGCAAGATAGTAGCTTCCATCCATGCCAGTGGCTGGTCTAATTCTCCTCACATACGCAGTACCAGATAGAGGAGGGGGCTCTGCGTAATAGTGGTGCAGGCAGAGTCACACCCACCCCCACAGGGGACTGATGGAGGCAAAAGCCCCTGTTCTTAATTACTGAGTAAGTTTTCACAGATAATAATAAATTGAAGAAGTTTTTTGTTTTTCTCTGTAAAAATATTACAGACACTAAAATAATATAAAAGTCACAAATATTCTACATCTTCATCATATATGTCCAGTCTGTGTATCTTGTGACTTCAGTTGTTGCCCAAGCCAAAGCAGTTTCTTACAATCAAATATTTACCTTCTAATTAATTTTTCACCCACAAACTGACTGTGTGCCTGTCAAATTCTGTAAAAGACATTCATGCATTTGTTATTCCCTGAAGAATGCACGTGAATTACGTGCACGTCCACGGAAGGAATGGTTCAACCATGAGACAAGAGACAACACAACTAAAAGAAAAGCAAATGGTTATAAGGAAGTAATGATGAGTGGACTTCGCCCTTAGTAATAAAAATAAGTGACAAAAGCTTCACTTTCAAGTCACCAGCCAGAAACAAAAGAAAACCTGTAATCTAGCACGTTCATTAAAAAAAAAGAAAATCCTGCAGATATAGTTCTTAAGATCACCTTATAAACTTTGAGTAAGAGCTCAATAACATGAAATAGGACACTTGTGTAACTCATTGTGTGTTTCTTTGCTTACTAAGAGTCAAATGTTACTGATAAAAGTCTGCAAAGTGAGAGCTGATATCATTGATATGAGCTGATATGAGATCATATTCATGCAGGGGAACACCCTGGAAGGTCACTTGCCACCTTGTTTTGCTTCAGGGCATCTACAGAAAAAACGTTGTGCACAGTCATCACGTAGTGCTCGCATCTCTGGTTGTGATAACTTTATGATCCTTTATGGAAAGGTAAAACATGAATCAATATCCAAATATGCTGGAGAACAATGTTTCTAATTGAACCAAAAAATCTCCTTTTACTGCGTGCCTGAGCCGCTTCATGGTTACTTCCCATGCACTCCTTGTTAGGGATCACTGGTTTTGTGAATCATTACTGTTATTTTTGATAGCGCTAAAAAAATTATCTTAATACTTCCTTGACAAACTGGCTATACTACTCATTGTTTGTTCAGTTCATATACGTTTTCACATTAGGTTAAACAATTTCCAATGCTAAACAATTATATTTATTTTCTGACCAGTTACTTACAAGAAAGTCTAATTTTTAGCTCCTATATGTTCCACAATGTTATAAGTTGCTACATTGGTTCTTTAGAGCAAAAACTTAGCAGGTTTTTGGCTCTTTAGCTGTATGCTCAAAGAATGCAGAAAGAGCAAAGTACAACAGTAAAGCTATAGGCTAAAAAACCAAAATAATGAACTGAGTGGGGTCAACATCAGTGATTATATGTGGATTTACCTTACAACATAGAGCACCTTGAGACAACGCCTTTATACATTGTGTATGTGGTTTGATCTACTATCATTACATAAATATTATTGAACAAATTCAACATTCGGTGACACGCCAGATACTCTACACAATGCTAAAATATGCACCAATTTCAACATTAACTGTGATCAATATTTAGAAAGAGATTTAATCTCAATCCTAGAAATGATTGAAAGGTGTTTTTCATTAACTAGCATTATATCAAATGAGCGCAAGACTGCAAACAAAACACCAAGAAAGAGCACAGAGGAGCAGGGTGTGAGCTTAAGTAAAGAACTCAAACAACACCATATGCCACATGCCAAAAAGAGTCACAGCAGCATGGCACAGTCTGCATGGGTCAGGTTAGTCTGTCCTGTTCCGTATAGCAATACGTGGGTTGGCATCACGTAGGTAGAGCCTATTTAACATTACGAGGACACAAACATGCAATCCTATTACTATAAATCAGGGCTATAGGGACAGGAAACCACTCTAACTCCTTTTTTAATTTTTAAAATATAGAAACAAGCAAAAACACAATATAAGGTAATGGGGCAGTTATTTACATATTTAGCTTCATATATAAAATTATTCCTTATGAAAAGAGATCCAACTATAATGACAGAAACATACAATAGTATAATAGTGTATAAATGTATTAACAAAATTATTAATTCAATATTTAATACCTCAAAGAACTACAGAATCCAATTCTAGGATTCTCTCATCAGCTGTATTTTATAATTTGAGAGCAAGTCAACATGTTTCAGGACAATAACAACAGATGCATTGAGTCATGCAGCTACTCTATAGTAGTTCATGATGACTTTGTTTAAAACAGAGGATGTATTAACATCAGTGTTGCAAGTGACTGCCAACATTGACTTTGTAGTGATGTCAGAGTCGCCATTAGGATATGCTGTTTGTGGAGCTGCAGCATAAACTGCTTAGAAGTCATGACTGCTTAATCGGATTAGTGACATTTGACATCTGCGACTCACCTAAATGTGGTGCGTGTGTGCGCGTGGGGGAGGTTAGGTGCACAGCACGACCAGAGAGATGGAAGGTCCTTTTTATTTCTTACCACCAAGTTTAAACATTATGAAAAGGAGCTTCCTGAAATATTTATTCTCCATTTAAAATAATAAAATAAAACATTTAGCATAAATGGAAATGAAAGGTTTAATATTTAATATTCCAAGTTTAATACTCGAAAACTGTAAGTTTGTATGACTAGTTAGTTTATCCAGTCTTTGATCAGAATAAAAACTAAATGCACTATAGCAATGACACATTCACCAAACTTTATAGGCCATAAACACAATAATGCAGCTTACTATTAAAATGTTCATATTCACTCTTGTGAGTACTGTTCCCTTTATATCTTTACAAAGCAAACCGAAACGTGCTTTGTGTGCTGCACAACAGCTAACTAGTCTGTTTTCGATTACTATGTTGACAGGCGCGCCTTCACATTTATTGTCTTTCCTTCAGTACCTTATCGAGTACAAAGCGGCCGTGAGAACATTCTTGGCCAACCATCAAAAGTAACATATTAATGTTCAACGAACCAAACCTAAACTTTACTCGGGCAAAGACTGAGCTCTAAAACAAAAGGCGAAAAATTAACACAATGATTGTTTGATTTTTCTCTTGGGATAATGTCTACATTTTAATTCTTACTTCCCTGTGACAATACGCGTTTTTATTCTTGTGATGTTTTAAAGGTAAAAACAACTATGAGGTGCTGAAGTCAGTACACGTTTACTAAATTAAATAAACTTTTTTTTTCCCCCTATGGCAACAATGAAACATTTTGGTAGATTGAGCCCACTAAAAAGGCAGCAATTCAGGAAAGTGAAAGACTAAACTTTAACACAACTTAAAATATTTTATCATCATGTTTATCTATCGTCTGTAAACACAAGTAGAACTTAATTTTGCATGAATCCATAGATACTACAGTTTCTGTTACAATGGCAAAACCAATTCTGCATAAATATAATTTGATTGACCGCAAACATGCACATTGAATAAAGACTCAGAGCTGGAAAACTGAAAAATGATTGCAACTTCTACAAAAGGTACTTTGAGTCAGGGGGTCATTTTCCATACTTGGATTAACGTTTCAGCTGGATTACAGCTTTGTTCACGATCTGATGTCATCCTGGAATTACCTCTTCTCTGAAACTGTTTGGTTGGTTGTCAAAGTGATATGTCGGTAAGGTCAAACCTACTCGGAAACAAGTTAATTTAACATAAACAGGATTAGATGGCAGCCTTAAACAGATCTCAGTCGAAATATCTACCCGACCATGGATCAAGCATTCTTGTAGAAGGAATACACTGACAGAAGGAAAAACATTTGAAATTGTAATTATACTGTACGACTTTAAATATGCTTGTATTTTTTAAGTGAGAGAGTCACGCTAATTCAACCAGAAGAGACAAACTAGCATAGGGTAACTATTAGCACATCACAAAAGGAGCTTAGCTTGATGACGTTTCTGCTACTGCCACCAAACATTTACGTATTAAATGAACGAATTACACAACAGGGCCTGTGATAATCATAGACTGTATATAAACACAGACTTTAACGTCTGAAGATAGACATCAGTGCACATATATTTAAAGTTGCATTTTTTTCTAACGTCCTGCAGGGGGAGACTGTGGTAGCAAAAAGAGATCTGATTGAACAGAAGTACAAGATAACAACCTGATTGCACAATTCCTTTATCAATTCACAGCATATATAAACAGGAAAAAAAATAAAGTAGTAAAGAAAAATAAGGAAATTTGTGTTTGGTTAATTATTTCTTTGTTGCAAAAATGCTTCTTAGCAATAAATATGTATAATAAAGCTTCCAAACTACTGTTAGAAAGTCTGTTTATTCCCCCTTAAATGTGCCACATCTAATGCATTTGTGGGTTGAGCAGCAGAGATGAGAATGTGGGCTCTGCCCATGGAAATGTTGGCAAATCTTCTCTACCCCAGGTACTCTCTAATCAGACAGACCGCACACAGCCAGTCTCTAATGTCCGCTCCAGAGAGGCCTCCAGAGATGCCAGGAGGCCTGCCATGACTACCCTTCATCAGGCCCATTTGCACTGGTGTCAGCAGCATGTGCGCTAGAACCTGAAAATGTGAAGGAAAGTTATGTTCAGCAATGACTCCAGATTCTGCCAGTGGCAGTTGGATCCTAGGGTCAAAGACATGCTATGCTGATTACGGCGTCAACGGGATATCTATTTTTGTTGGAGGCGGTGTGATGGCGTGGGGCGACATCTCCCTCACTAGAAAAACAAGGCTTGTTTTGGAGTTATCTCAATGCAGAGAGATATCAAGATGAGATTCTGTTACCAGTGGCAATCCCATATCTCCACAGTCTGGAACAGAACTCTGTGCTCCAAGATGAGAATACTCGCCCCCATAGAGCAGGGTTTATTAGAGACTACCTCCAAAATCTGGGAGTGGAGAGGATGGAGTGGCCTGCCTGCAGTCAGGATCTCAACCCTACTGAACACCTGTTGGATCAGCTTGAGCTTGCAAAGACAGCAGACAGCATTCGTTCCAGAATGAATAACACAATCAAACTGGCTGACTTTCAACAAATGCTGGTAGAAGACTGTGACGCTGTCCCACAGCTGTGCGTGACCAGCACGAGGAGGAGGTGTCAAGCTTTTGTGCCTGTGTATGGTTCCTCCACCGTTTGTTAAATTAATAAATTGTCACAATGTCTTGTTTCTTCCTACTTCAATCTTCAAATCCAACAAACAACACCAAACAAAAGCTGTTTGGAATCAGCAGAGAAGATTTGACAAGTTTTTCATGGGAGCAACCCACATGCTCAACTCTGCTGCCCAACCCAAAAATGAATTTCCCTTACAAATGTCTTACCATTTAAGCAGAAAATCAACAGGCTTTCTAATAGTATAGGATTTGTAGCAAAGAAGCATTGTAAAAAAACAGGAAAAAAATCATCCAAACACAAATTTCCTTAATTTTAGTGTGGTATTATTTAGAAAATCCTACATCTTCAATTATCTCAATCACAAGATTTTCAGAAAATCTGACCCCTGCCCTTGACCTTAGAGGGATTCTAAGATTTTTAGTACATGCACCTACGATATCAATCACAAAATCCTCAGTTTCGTCATTCTTGAGTTATCGAATTTACAAAACTTGGGTGTCCACGCTACGCACCACCCGGGGGAGTGGCGACAATACCCATTCAGCCTCTAAGGGCAAAGAGGTAAAAACCCACAGCAAACAAACAATCAATCTTATAATGGATGAAAAAGAAGATAATGTATGTTTTGGAATGACTTAAAGCAGTGGTGTCGAACTCCAGGCCTCAAGGGCCGGTGTCCTGCGGGTTTTAGATATCACCCTGTTTCAACACACTGAATCAAATGATTAGTCCATTACCAGGCTTCTGGAGAACTTTAAGACATGTTGAGGAGGTAATTTACCAATTTAAATCAGCTGCACTGGATCAAGGACACATCTAAAACCTGCAGGACATCGGCCCTCGAGGCCTGGAGTTCGACACCTGTGACTTAAAGTAATAACTTTAATAGAAGAGCTGATGGTTTAACCTGAAGAGAGTTTTCAAACAAAGACATTCCAGAGTATTAATAAACTGAAACTGTTTTGATGTTTAATGCTTTAAAATTCCTTCACTGTGCATGTTTCACAAACAGCTACAGTACAATAAGTTTGTTGCTGCTTTAACAAGAGTTAAAGAAGTCAATAATCCATTTTTATAGCCTTTCTAACAACAACTTTACAGTTCAGTCAGAGCTGAAATGAAACAGTACTCACAGAAGTATTTGAGTGTTTCCTCAATCTGGTCATGTGTGAGTCCCAGTACGACCTCTGGTGGCACCAGAGGGGTGTGCAGCCAGTCGTCGTTGTCATATCCAAACACACTGTCTGCTCGAAGAGTGTAGTTGGGTTGACCCTCTGATAGGAGGCTCACTATCTCAAGCTCCGGCAGATCTGAACAAAGGTCTGAGTGTGGGGATTGTTTGTGTGCACATGTATGTTTTTAATGAAGATTGATGAGTGTATGGATTAATATGAGAGAGAGGAAAAACAAAAAGAAAGTGGACATTAAGACCCAAAACAAAGCCAATGTCACCTGCAAGTGTACACTGCCCTCTACTGACAGATGATTGAATCTGCAATGCAATGCAATCCCTTAATACAGTGGTTCCCAAACCTTTTTTGCTAGGCCCCCCTTTGTTTTACAAGAAAAATGTCTCCCCCCCCACCTCCCGCGCGCACGCACACACACGCACAGTCACATCTCCAACCGCACACACCCATATTTTGCTCCATTGCGGTTTATTTCACACCTCAAATATTTTGTAAACAATTAAGCAAATACAAGTCATTTGCAATAAATTACAGGTAGTAATAAAATAAACTACTAACTCTTTTATGCTACGTCCACAGCTACACGGGTATTTTTGAAAACACAGCTGTTTCGTCCACACGTAAACGGCGTTTCGAATCACCGAAAACTGAGATTTTTCAAAACTCCTGTTTTGCGTTTACGTGTGGACGAGGAATGCAGAGTTCGTCACGCAACGTCAAAGGTATGTGCCTTTTTCACGTCACGCTGTGCGCCACGTTATTGTTTACATGAGATGAATTGCAGAATGGCAGATAGTCAGATTAACAGTATTTTGTCTCTATCTTCAGTCTTTACACTTTGTTTTTTCAACACTGCTATCAATACATTTTTCAAAAAATGCCTCTCTGTGCCTCTCTGTCACACGGACAAACTGTGGGATACTGTTTGTCCGTGATTTAGACCGGGGGAACAAATCGTGGCAGGATCAGCTTGATATTATTTGTATCCCACTGTAACTTTACTGTATAAAGAGCTAACATCTCCAAAATGTCAGGAGTAGTTAGTCATTACAAGAAGTGTTTGTGAACTAAAAATCAAGAATGTGGGATCCTGTTTGTCCGTGATTTGAAGAGCCCAGCGCTGCTCCCGACGCAGGGAAAACCAATTATGCAGGGGAGACCTATCTTGACACTTGTGCAGGTGAAACCAAAGGACAGATGTGCTTCACCATATTTTCTAGTCTTTGGCTTAGAATGAAGTTGGTTTGAACATATTCAGCTATGCTTCATCTCCTGCTTTGCGTTTGTGTGGGCGTCCCGTACTAGCAGTGTCCAAGCGTTTTGGGTTTTTTCCCCTTTTCATACTGCGCCCTCCCTGCAATGGCTCTGCCCCACACTTTGGGAAGCTCTGCCTTAATAGATGCACACTGAGTCAGAATTAACTGAAGAAACATGCAGATCAGCTTAGTTCACTTGTATATTTAGGTGGGGCACTGACTTTCAAACCACCATTAAAAAAAAATAAAGACCTACCAGTTAGAGTTGACACATCATGGCAGGCTCGTTGTCCCAGCTCACTTAAGTACCCCTGTGAGGCAATGTGAAGAGGCTGAGGGTCCACGTCCAGGGACCCCTTAGCCTCCCCCTGCCCCTCATTGAGGGAGAAGGCTGACTGGGTGTCCAGATGGGCCTGTGGGGGCCAGAAGGGAGGAGAAAGAGAAGAACGAGGAGAAGAAGTGAGGGGGGTTGAGACAGGGTGGGACAGCTTGGCTGGGGCTGGGGGGTTCAGGGTGAAGGTCAACTCGGAGCCAGGTGTCCCACTTGGAGACTGAGGCCGCCCGGTTGCTCAGGGGGAAAACACAGGCATCCAGGGCATTGGGCTCTGACTGAGACTGAAGGTAATGACTAGAGAGAGGACAAAGAGGAAGAGAGAGGAGGAAACAAAAGAGAATAGAAACATTAGAAGGTTTCAGAAACCATCTGCAGTTATCTCCATGACAAAAGAAAAACAAAAAAAACAGTTGCAGCTAATGTTGTACACATTAGAACATGCACATATGTATGTACAACAGTGTTAATTTCGCTGACCGCTAATTTTGTCAACAACCTTTTATTTATGACGAAAGTGAGACAATACCTAAAGGTGGGATGAGTTTGGAAGTGATCCAATCAGGAGTAATATCCTTGTGCAGTAACATTATATGTGTGAAAAACTCCGTTTTTCCTGAAGAGCAGTTATATGGATACAAATCACATTTGATCTCAAGGAAACTACAACACTTTGTAAACTGTTTGGAGAAACTCACAACACAACAAATTTTTACAGTTTGTATTTTAGTCACTGGAACAACTTTAAATTTAGTCGCACAAATCCTGTGATATCTAGTCGACTGAAACTAGACTAAAACTAAAAGAATTTAGATACTTAAACTATGACCTAAAGTAAAGAAGTAAAGTAAAGCTAAATATCCATATGCATATATATACATATATATACACACACGTACATTCTGTCTGTAAACACCATAGTTTGAAAAATGTTTAATTAAATCTGATAAAATGTTCTAGGGATGTAGAGTGGTGTCATGTTAACGATTTAATTGGCTCACGTCCACCAAGATCTTCAAGGTCAACTCAGTGATTTATTAGGTGGAAATTGACAAAAAGCCTTATAAGTTATAACTATTATTCTTTTAAGTGTGCTGTGTATTGTCAGCATATAGAAGGTGTATAAATATTTAAAACATCACGACACATTTGGCTTTCGACCCCTCCTTCAATCAATAAAGTAATTTGAAGGTCAAAGTGATAACAATGTTCTATAGAGCTATTTAAAATGACAATAGCTTTTCACACTACCATGTTGGCACTGGATACTTTGAGTATAGTTTATTCCGTAATTTTATAACGACCTTGTTATAACTGATTAAATATATATCAAGTATTTTTGAGACAAAACAAAATAAACTTATGATCCAAAACTTAAAATTCAACAAAAATCCACATCAATACAAAAAATAATTAGAATTATATCAAGTATGTTAAAATGGGTTTTAACAGGGCACATATTTTCTCTACACTTGTTTTTACTGCAGTCCAAACTTCTTAAAGTATATTTTTTAAAAAGAAGAAAACACAATAAACATTTACAAAATACAATATGATTCCCTTAAAAGTAAATACTCCCCAGAAAGTGAGCTGCCATGGTGGAGGTTTGTGCTCTCGGAGTGCTTCTTGTTATTTTAAGTAATGCAAAACAACAAGAACTTGTCACATACTACATTATCTCACCTTATCCGTCCTGTCTGAGTCACTCTAGCTGCTGTGGGAAAATTTCCACAAAAACATTTTTAACTGTGTGTTCATAGATATTGGAAATATTCTCACAGAGCTCAAATAGCTTATATTTAGCGCTGCATTATTTTTGAAATAATGCCTCTCTTACTAATTGAAGTCACAGATAAAGGCTTCCTAGTTTACCCAGGGGGCAACAAAAGGACATTTGATACCTCGGCCAAGTTATTGCAGTCAATAAAACATGTTGGCCAGAGGGCAAAGGCTTAGTGCCAATTAAAGCAACAGCTACTAGTTCAGCTTGGGCAATATGCACATGACACAAGTCAAGACTACAGTTCCACCATCACGAATTAACCCCCCGCCACGAGTATCCCTATCACCACCCCCCAGATTTCTCTTTATCCACATTGGTGTCTGTTCTCCACTGCACAGCCCATCCAATCAGGTGAGTGCTTTGGTTTGTGGCCAACATGCTCAAATTAGTCCTCTCTCACACTACAGTCACAGACTTCAGCTTTCATATTGACCTAACCTGACCTGACCCACAATTTCTGACAATAAATCTATGAGAGGTTTGAGGAGAAAGTACAGGTTCTAACTAAGACTTCTTCTTAAAGTAATAAAATAAAACTGACCATGGATAGAATAGGTATGAACTAAATGAATTATTCTATACACACAAAAAGCTAAAAGAGAAGAACAGTGACAGCCAAGCTTCTCATGTTAATGCGATGTCAGTTACAATTTAGCAGTTACACCACTGGTTAGTTACCCCTGAAGGCAAACAAAACCCCTGTCACACTGAGGGGTGACACTGGAGTCACGGTTATTAGTTATCTCTCTTTCCTTTGTATTTCTGTCCTTTTAGTGTGCTACGCATAATGCCAGTCAGCTGATTAATCAGCTAGGACACGATTCGAGCAGAACATAATGAAACTGCAGAGATTATTGCACCAGCGTCTAAAACAAGAGAAAAAAAACTACACAAAACAGACTTAAAATGCCATCAGAGATTTTTGAAAATGTACCCACAACTAGGATAGGGGCAGAATATAATCTCACAAAACAATGATAATTATGGTGTTTTGTGCTATTGGCTTGAACTGAAATAGTGTGATACAAGCAGAAAATCACGCTTTTGACCTTGGAGCCTAGACTGAGATGAACTCAGCAGAGGTAAAGGGTGTTTGAAAAGCTCTACATTGGTACTCTGTGCAAACAATGCCCTTCCAGGAGGGTGTGTACGTGAGCTGAGGCACACAGAGAGAAAGATAGAGCTAGGAGGGGGAGGGAGAGAGGACGCCTGGACTCGAGGCTTTTGAAGGAAGGGTGCATTTGACACAGAGGGACTTAGGAGAAAGGGTAAAAAAAGACAATGAGTGTCAACACTTTCTTTCACCAGCAGATTCAATAAGGTAGACTCTGCACACTAGCTGAAAACCTCTTTTCTCTTGATCCCTTCTGCACTGCTCCTAACAGAACTGGCCTAAAACTCAGTAAAAACAAAAGTGCAAGTTATTTGCACCATTTAACACAAAGTAGCAGTCTTCCTTTTTTGCTGGTTTTAATGTTTCAGATAAAGCATTTTTTTCATTTGACATTTCTTCCAAACTGTCAAACTTTCAAAGTAAAAGCTATGTAGCAAAGGAACTGTGAATAGCCTTGACCCAAAAAAAACTGTAATCAACCAGTTTCAAAGGAAACAGGCAGTTTTAATGATAGTGAGGGGTTTTTCTAAGCTTTTATTTTTATATAGTAAAAGAGAAAAACAGGGAGGGTGTGAAAGCAAAGTGAAAGGATTTTGTAAGCATTTAACAAATCAATAGCAAACATATCCCAGTAAGCCAGGATCTTACCTAAAGAGCATGACAATGTTTCATGTTCAATAAAACATAGAAAAAAAAATATATATATATATAACTTTAATATCCAATCACCTTACTCACCAATTCAGAGCAAGACATTTTTAGTAAAATTGTGCGAAATGTGACTTAAGAACTTATCTTCTTTAACATATATATAAATTCGGAATAATATTTCAAGAATAATAGTTATAAGTATACATTTTTGTACATTTTAATATTTTGTATTGTTTTGTGCAAAATAAAATAACTCTTCCTAATTTGACTGAACTCTATAAATAAAACAATGTGAGGCATTCTGTGGGGAAATTGTTTTCTCAGTAATCAAAGATTTGAGCTGATTAGGGAATAAAGCTACACGTCACTTTGTTTGTAAGAGGATTTTATGTTTGCCAAAGAAACAAACAGAAGTGTGCAAATACTTTGGCAAGTTCACATGTGACCAGGGAAAGATGTAAAGTACAGTTCATACAGGGACACACAACAGCAGGGATCAGTCTGACTGCACTTAAACATCCTTTCCTTTCACAAAGAATGGTCCAGTAAAATAAAATGAAGCACCTTTCGTTAGCATTTAGATCAGGTGTCCTCAAAGCACTTTAGGGAGGCCACACTGAAAAAATACACACACACCAAACACTGTTAGTGTTTTTTTACGTGTTTGCTCAGAGCTACCTTGGTATATGTTTGCTAGTTTAGAGCTGTTTTAACCAGCAGTCTCCCCTATTACTTACACAGATGTTCATATTGAAGAGAGATGCTCCTTCTTTTTTGATCTATGCTGCTATATTACAGCTCAAGAGCCGTACAAAGTGTTACCAACAGCTGCCTCTGGGTAAACTTTGAGATCTCTGGATTTGGCAAATTTGGCTTCTTATCATGAGTATTATTTTATGTACCATTTCATGAAGTTAGAAACCTCACTGAGCAAAATTTAATAAGTAAATATTAAAGGACAAAACTGGTTCTCAAATAATGGAGTTAGCTTTGGATCTCACAAGGACACAAATAACCTTTCAGAGTTTTTTTTTCTCCAAGGATTGTTGGCATTTTAAAAGGGAAAAGATGCTATTTAATACAGGTTTTCTCCATTCACTGCACTTTGTAAGAACAGATAAACATGGAACAAATATGGTTTAGAGCAAAGGAGGAAAACAAAAACAGTGTTGTCACTCAAACAAGATACACAAGTAGCTGTTTGCTTGCAAAGCTTTCAGGGCAATCTGGTGTCCACGGACAACAGAGTTAATAAAAGCTATTTAAGAGAAACTGGGAGATTCTAGAAGCTTTAAATAAAAATAATGAAAACATGTGTCATAAGAGGATGAGTCAAGAGGCAGTGTATTATAAAAAAAAATTTTTATGTTTTACTTCCTATACTGTGACCTTGTGATATTATAAAGCTAGCATCACAACTCTAATCACGTTTTTAAGTTGTACGTTATTTAAAAGCTTCATCGATTTTCATGAATCATTCTGACATGAATGATCTGTTAAAAAGTCAAGATTCAAACGTCAGGTTTGATGAAATATTTGAACTTTATCAGCTGGGAGGATAAGATGACCTAACAGTTCGTCTACAGCACAGATAAGTGGACGTGCATCAGTCCATGCGCTAAGGGCACCATTAAGACAACAAACAATACTTACAACCCGTTCAGTCACACACACACACATATGCATGCACACATATCACAAGACTTTTATAGTCCAATCCAACGGCAATATATTCTTTGACGAGAAGTGCGTGCACATCCGTGTTACCAGCATATGCAGTAATCTGCTGCTAAGGTTACAGTATCTGTGATGCTCACCCAAACTGAAAGTCATGGTTTAATTTAATATTTTGCTTGTGACATGGCAGGTAAAATATAAGACTGCATATAAACAGAAGACAAAAAGTGAAAAGTCCCTGACAATAAAACACCAGAGCTACTATAGTCTGAGCTGCAAAGTTTAAAAGGTAATGAAGAATTTTTATATTTTAACAGTGAAAACAAATAATGACAATGACAATATTTCTCACATAATCACACACAAACTATTTTTTCCTAATATGAAATTAATGTGTCAGTCTGATAACTCTAATTCCATAAATATCACGTAATCATAATCATTACTGGACATGTCAGCTGTTTTGAAGCACCGAGCTTCACCATAGCAATGAATTAGGAGGGCAAACTGTTTGGTTAACCATTAGCAACCAATACCTAGCATGTTCCCATAAAAGGACACGTTTATTAGTCATAAAGGAGACGCAGATAATGCTGTGAAATGGGAGTTTCAAGTTCACACGAACACGGTCAGGTAGACTTGTGTCATCGGATCATTTGACCAACACAAATACAGTGCGAAATTACATCTATGGTACTATTAATAACACATCTATATAAAATTACCACCCACAAATCTGCACAATGTAAATACAAAGCCTACATAATGACAAAAGACAGGTAGCGATGCAAATACATAACAAATATTGAAGTGCACCAGATTTGAAAGTAGGGTAGGCAGAGTATCAGGTTCAAGTGAAATATAGACCTCACTATTCAGAGTCATGTGAAAAACTGCACCTATACACCCTCACGGCTTCTATAGGAATTTTGAGGGTAAATCAGATGCACTTCTTTAATTGATCATCAGCAAGTGTGACCCCCTTTATAAAAAAGGAAGTTTTTGCAAGTTACTTGCCTATATCATTCAGGTGTTTGCTAACATCTCCATAAGGAAGACGTCCACAAGGAGTGGATGTCCCAGCAAATTCTCTCCAAGGTCAGACTGCACAATGCTCAAATAAACTGAAATTGAAAAATCTATAGCTCTATCTCTGATTCTAGAGGGCTCAGTTATCAAATGTTAAAGTTCATGACAGTACAATTAGAAAAAGACTCAACAAGTCGTAATGATTACCAGAGGAACGATTCTTCTCTATTAAATGAGCATAGGAGAACAGTTACCATTTGCAAAGTTGCATCTGAACAAACTACAACAGTTCTGGAACAAGGTCCTTTGGACAATGAGACAAAAGGAAATGTTTGGCTAAAATGAACAGCGCCACATTTGTCGAAAAAAAACAGCATATTAGCACAAGCACCTCATACCAGCTGTGAAGCATGTACATGAACTCCTCTGTATACCAAAGTATACTGGAGTCAAATACGATACCATTTGTCCAACACCTGCAGCTTGACTGAAACTGGGCCTTGCAACAGGAAACTGAGCCAAAACTTAGCAGCAATTCTACAACAAAATTATTAAAAAGGAAAAAGAAATCAAGGTGTTGTAAATGTCCCGACCTCAACCCAACTGAAAATTCTGTGGCGGCACCCTAAGAGAGCTGCGCATAAGGAAATGCCCAAAAACCTCAATGAACCGAATCAACGTTGTAAAGAAAAGTGTGTCAAAAATCCTCTTCAACACTGTGAGAGACAAAAGAAAATGTATTGTTCCATCAAGTTATTGCTGTTAAAGATGGCTCTACAAGCAACTGAATCATGGGGTGGACTTAGTTTTTCACAGACTCTATGAGGTCCTCTCTTTTTCATCGACTGTATGTCAGGATTGTATGTTGGTTTGATGTTGCATGTCATAACTTGTTTGTTTGTTTGTGGTGGGGTTTTTGTAAAGTCGTGTCAGTGTTTGCATATGTGTCTGAACACTTCAGTGCTTGAAATGCTTAAAATGGGCGGCTAAAGAATCTAAGATAATTTTTTTAATGGTTATTACTTAATCATAATGAATTGGATGAAATGATCTTACTGACCTAAAACTTCTAAAAATTGCAGTGACTCCGGCCTGCTTTTTCATTTCCTTTTCTGCTTTTTATTGCGATCAAAGCCTTTGTAAGATTCCATGTGTACTTTTCCACAAATTGAACAATTAACCGACTTTATAGAAAATACCAGCATCGGCCTAAAAAGTTTCTTGGTCTGCATTGCCAACTGAAAAATCGCAGAATTCAAGAAGCAGTCCCGATGACAAAAAGTGAAGGAAAGAGGGACAGCAACTTAATATCTTTAAATAATAACAACTGAATATATAAAAACTTTATGTAAAAAAAAGAAAAGAAAAATCATGCTGGTTTTAAGGTTACATTTCCACATCAGCTAAGAGCTAAACGGGTTGTTATAAATAAACACGGTGATGAAATAGAAATCCCATCAGAAGAGGCACACAGGGAACAATAGGGGATTTTACTGTGAGCAGGAATGTCACCTTGACAACTGGGAGAGTTATATCTAGACAGCAAGTCAATGTGAAAGAAAGTGGTCGCAAAAACCTAAATACCAAACATTCACTCCTGAAGGGAAATCTGCTCTGTTCACTCAATATGTGGTCCATTAAAACTACAAGGATCTGCTGTTTGGAGATGCTGAAAAATGTTTTGCTCTTCAAGTTAGTCCCCACAACGATACTTAAGATCAGGAATTACAACTATTCTGCATAAAAAAAAGTAAGTAGAAAAGTAAGCGATTCAAGACAGAAACGCTACTGGAAGAGCAAAAAGCAAGGCCAGAATAATTAATACAGACTGTAAAGTCTCATCAGGACTATCCAAAGTCCTAAGTCAGGCAGTAAAGCAGGATTACAACAATCCTAATTTTTTGAAAGATGTCATGATGCAAGTTGATTAGTCATACATTGAAGAAGGACCTTTGTAACTGAGAACCAATCCAGTGTGCGATACATTCGGTGAGCTGCATTGCAAACATTGTATCAGAACCCATTGTATTAGAAACCAAGCAGCCAACAGGTCTCTGCACAACTTTTTGGGCTATTTTCGGAAAAAATGTGGTGCATTTGATAGCATGTTTTATTCTTAATCTATAATCCCTTCTCTGATCATTTAAACAAGCAAGAGACTATTGCAATATGCAATCATGGGTAATGATAGAGGCCAACTTTTTCAGTCATAAACACTGAATGGATGTTACACCTTAATACCCATCACACAAATTTATTTTTTAAATAATGGAAGTCTCACTTACATTCATCACATCTGACAGGACTTGAAACTACTGTGTGACATCTAATTTTTAGGCCTGTTTCAGAAGAACAAAGACACAAGCCTAAAGCGAAGTTTTAAGAACTGCTGTGACTGATTGGCAAAGATAAAATAATCAAGAGACTTGAATAGCTTGTGGCAGTTAATCGTGTCCTGCTTCAAGCAGAAAGCAACATTATTATACAAACAAAACATCCTTTCATTGACTTCAAGCATGCTGACAAGTACCAGGAGTGGATGAAAATAAACAGATCATGTCTTTGCTGCTTACATTAATCAGCCCACTAAATACAACAGGACAGCTTGCTAGAATGCTAATAACAGCAGACAAGCTCATGAGTACTCAATATAAAACCATAAAAAATACTCACCGGGGTGCTGCTGTAGCAGTTTTCTTAGCATTTGATTTTTTGTGTGCAGTGGGTAAAGGTTCTTTTATTGTTTCCTGATCAAATGACTTGCTTTCTCATGCTACTGCTGGTTTACCGGCCGGCTTCTGTCCTGTCAGTAAGAAAGAAAGCAACAGTGAGGCAGGGTGGAGGTGGGGCTACAGGAGCAATGAGAGGGAGGAGGAGGAGGGACGTCCAGGCAAAAGCGGTGCTGGTTTACTATGCTGTGCGCCTGAGCCACAAAGGGCAGATAAAGGCAACTTACAAGAAGGAAAGGACACAAGTCTGTCAGTTACCACGTGTTTCGGTTATCGTGATAAGGCGTGACAGAACTTCCCTTTTCCTCATGTACACAATGATTTGCATCATTCAAATACCACAGAGATCCAGGCTTTAGCCTTAACTGTATTATCCCAATTAGATTTAATCGTATAGCTGGAGAAACAATGACAAGTTTCCTAACACAGCAGGTAACGGATTTATAGCTAGTGATCAGTCATTGATTATTCACTATCTTATAATTTAATCTATGGACATAGATTTAATCTTACAGTTTGAAAATAATTACTAGTAAAAGGTTAATTGTAGCAAATGTTTACATATAGCTCATCAGCAGTGGTGTGTGTACAGAACCTAATGTAACGTGCAGCTCACCGGATAACACAGGCCTCCACTTGTTTTTTAAATGAGGCTTAACTTAATCATGTGAACAAAACACAGTGTATCAGTTCAGACAGAACATCAGAAAAAGAACGCTTATTATTAAAGTCCATGCCTCCAAAAAACACTTCTAACCGGTTTTGGTCATTTTTTTCTCCACTTAGTCTAAAATAGCAGCAAGACTGCCACAGTCATGATATCATAGAAAATGAATAAATATTCAATGAGATCACATAAAATGTTCTTCAAAAAGCATGGAGGAAGAAATTCCTTCGCTGTGCTGAATACGTTTTTAAAGGAGCAACGTCTACATTAAACATTCTTGTTTACTGACTGAAGGAAAGAAAACACTGTAAAATGAGAACTTTAGGTAGCTTTTAAGATAATAAAAATTGAAATCATGAAACCATGTAGAAGTTTCTAAGAAAAAAAATATCTCAAAAGAAATAAAAGGAAAAAAACACCCTAGTCTCACAAATTTGGGACTAGAAGCATGAATAAAGTCAAACTTAATAATAAATAATAATGGATTGCATTTTATATAGCGCTTTTCAGGACCCCTCAAAGCGCTTTACAATACCACTATTCATTCACTCTCACATTCACAGACTGGTGAAGGAAAGCTACAGTTGTAGCCACAGCTGCCCTGGGGCAGACTGACAGAGGCGAGGCTGCCGTAGGTGAAGTGTCTTGCCCAAGGACACAACGACCGAGACTGTCCGAGCCAGGGCTCGAACCGGCAACCTTCCGATTACAAGACAAACACCCAACTCTTGAGCCACGATCGCCCATAACTTATAAGTATTGATTAAAAGTGAAATGAGTGGCCCAAAAACAGCAGTTTTTCTACTGTCATATCAGTATGAGATGGACTACTTGATTATTGATCAGTTATTGATCAGTATTATCCGTTTTCATTTTATAAAGAGAAACAAAAGTCCTTAAATGTTATAAACACAATGCTGCACGCTTACTCAGACAAACTTTTTAGTTACAACTTTGGATTTTAGCAATTACGACAACAGGATAATGAGGATAAAAGTATTATGGATTCACTGTGAAACTCCAGTGGAACCCAAAAAGGTTTGTGGATTGATTGTTAGTGGTTGTCTGCAGCTTTTGGAAGGTCTCTCATTTCTGTTCAGGAACTCCGACTAGTCTGAGCCTAAATCCCCACAAGACACCTCTGTTCCCCCACCACCGTCGCCTAACTTTTAAAAACGCTTTAAGTTATTGTTCATTTAGATTATATTCTGAATTTACAACAAACAGTTCTGTAAATCCATTAATTTTTTTAACAAAAGGAATTTTAGTCCTAAAAATAAAAATCATTGTTATAACTGCGAAATTTTGAGAAATGTTGCCATATTTGAGCAGCCTTAGTTTAAAAACTGTATTATTGATAATGCCACCCTAAAGTGAAACTCAATCAAATACACACAGGCAAACAGATTCAACTTACCAGACAAAATCTGTGAAGTTTACTGGCTTATTTATTTTAAGTAAGGAAAGAACAAAGCATCATTTTTCCTACCTCTGGTAAACGCTAAATATATTACCTTGTACCTTGAGGAGGTCAAGCTGGTGTTTGTATACCTGCGTGATTACTTATATAGCCTGAGGTGTCCACAGCTCCACTAGACTATTATAAAACCAAGTCCAATTTATCTGAACAACCACGGGGAAAAACAACTTAAGAAAGAGCCTAATCTTTGTAAAAATGCATAACGTAATCAATTCATTCCAATTAATAAACAAGAAACATGTGAAATAGCTCCCAAACAGTAATTTTAGCATTTCAAATATATATCTTTGTTAAAGTTTTTCAATAATAGGTGAACAGTAAAACACAGTTTAATTATTCTTTCCCCTTGGTTGTGTTACATATTCCTGAGCTACAACAGGCTTAGCATTCATTCTGTTTGGACTTGATTTAGCAGTGTTTACTATTCTGCCTTTGTGTTGTCACTGCTTTACATCTCGGGCAGCACACAGTGAATGTAGGGCATTTTGTACACAAAGGTGCCATTCATATCCCACCGGTTTGTGTGTGTACACAGGGTGCACCTTCTGTGAGTCACTGCTGCCTGACTCTGTAGTAATGTTATCATGTGCAAGCCTACAGGAGCCATTGTTAACTTCAAGACTACATCCTGTAAGAAGGGGAGACTGAAGGACTGCTGAGCCCACAGGTGCTATATCACAGGAGGTGATAAGGGGGAAAATGGCTATTGTACTGAAAGGAGCAAAACCCCCATTTTATATAGTAAGAAAACTACTAATTATCCTAATGTCTTAATGGGCTAACAGTTGACCAGTAATCCTGTCACCTATAGTCATTATTATGGATAACATAAATATCAGAACCCCAGAGAAGTCAAGCTGGAAGTCATGGATGTCAGTAGTTTATTTATTTATTACTCTCAATTTTATTTAGGTTTGACCAAAGTGTCACTAAACTCATATTTTAAGTTATTCAGATTATTAAAAGATTAAAAACATGACACCATGAACACCGCAGCATCAACACATCCACCCACAGAGGAGTCGCCCACCCTCCCGCAGCGTTACGGAAATATCCTTTCGCCACCTTTGGACAGTGCAGAAACAAACACCGAGGCGACATGTGAGCGACAAAAGTGTGTGCGAAATGTCAGCGAGATGGTGAAGAAAAAGAAATAAGTTAAACTTACGTGTTTATTTCATGTGTATCTGTTCAAGGTCGTGGTCGGCGCTGAAGTTTCCCTCAGCAAACTTGAGGCTCAGCTGAACGGCTGGTCGTTCCCTTTGGTCAGCTTGAGAGTGAGGCATCGTGGGACATGTAGTTCTTCCAATGACGCGCTATGTTCCCAATTAAAAAAAAACTTAGAAATTTTACAAGCTGCTGATCAATTCATTGATTTGTTTTGGGGTCTGTATGTCTATTTGCATGTCTGTCCGTTTGTGTGATTATCTGCAAAATTACACCAGGCTAAATTTCATGAAATTTGGAGAAGTGCAAGGTCGGCAAAAGAAGAACACATTTGGAGTGAACCCAGATCAGTTTCCTTGAAATTGCAAAAACAGTCTGTGGGGTAGAAATGGGCGGATCAATCCAAATATCTTAGTATCCATACTAACACTTGTATCAGTATTAGATCAATACTTGCACAAAAGGATCAATACTTTGTTTCCACCCTCTAAGTTCAGTATTTAACTCCTTATAATCTGTTAAATAAATGCTTTTATTTTGGAATTGAAAAATATATATAAAAATACAAATATATATATACCTCAAATATGAAAAATATCTGGACCTTTTTGTATTGACTGTCAGGTGTATTTTATTTGTAGCCTTATCGTATGGTATTGGTATCGTCAATATTGGCCCTGTTTACATGGTATCAAATCAGTATAAAAATTTGCACAGAGAAGTGTTAAAAAACAAGAAAAAATAATAACTCAATCACATTCTACAGTAAAAATAAAAGACTATAGTATTTCGTTGACCATTCAACCCCAGAGAAACATCCAAACACTTTCATTTCCCCTGGTGTCATCTTTTGCATCTTTTAAATGACAGGATAGCATGTGCAAATTGATTCTGTCGAAGCAACTCGTCACATGAAAAGTATTTCAAGCCAAAGAAATCACATCACACCCTGTGGATATTTTTAGGCATCCTATCTGACGCTGTCTGAGCTTCCACAGGGTGTGACAGACAGGTAACAAACTTTCACTGTTGAATTAGATTACAAAAAGCTGTGAATGCAACGAGATGCTCCTCTAATAGGTAAATACATTTTAGCATTTATTTGACACTTGGAATAAACACATTTCAGATTTTTTTGATTTGCATGTCTCCTGCGTAACCACCTCTATTAGCGACAGCAACCTCTCTCTGTCTGATACCTGTCGTGTTGTTATTATGGAAGGGATGTCTGTAACAGCTATATGTTATTTTAAGCTGCCTCTGTTATTTTATCTACGTCTTGCCAAGCTATAAAGGACTCCAACATGTGAGCAAATGCCGACCTATTTTAACCCTGAAAGCAAACACGGAGTGGATGTGATCACATGACCGATGCCGATTGTCTGAGTCTCTGTCTACCTCTAGTGGTGACACACTGAATCTGCCAAAAGATTTAAATTGTCTGTTTAATTCAGTGTTCATTTACTTATGAGTTAACTTTTGTTTGAGGTGAAACAGCTCCCAATTTTAGATTTATAACTTAGCTGGAAGATTCTGTCAGATTTGCGATACCAGCTAAGTTTCTGAATGGAGTTATTTTGTTTAAGACAAAATAGACAAGTGATCCTAAGAAATCACAGTTCCATCATGACAAGTGAGTAAGCATTTGTCATTGGGCTTCATAAAAGGGGAGTACGTGAGCCAGCGTTGAGTGTGAGTTATTTTGTAAAATGATATTTTTAAAAGTCAACCTCATAGGAAGTTTTTCTGACTACATTTGTTACATTAACTTTTACAGTTTTCTAACACTAAAATTGTATTTTATACTCAAAGTACTAGGACATCTCTTATACAGTACTCTTCTGTGCCTTTGCTCCATAACTTTTCCAAGTGGACAGCCACCACTCGAGTGTGCGTCTTCCATTTGTTAGAGATGATTAATAATTTACCACAGTCTCCATCAATGCCGTCAGTTTGTGGTCTGCACCAGGCCACTTCCTCTCCCGAGGACAATAGGCCCATTTCCTGTGGGCTGTGAAACAGGCGAGTATTGTAAAGCAGAGACATCATATCACTGTGTTTTGCCCTTGAAATGAAAGACAGACTTGGCTGTGTAGTCTGATTCATGACATGTTTGGTAGGAGGTTACTGGGTAAGTCTGGGGCCAAGACGACAGACATAACTGCAGACGATTCTTTGACCTGTGTGTACGCAATGTTAAAAAAGGAAACATATTTAGTGGGCTGTGTCTGGCATTATGTGGGGCATTTTATATCACCTGTGTCACATTACAGAAGCAGACACGTGAGCTTACTGAGTGTAACCGCACAGCCTCTTTAATGTTTCTACAGGAAAGCGTTACAAAAGAAAAGGCATCAAAAGCTGAAAGTTGGATCAGTGCTAAAACAAAAGTGTTTTGACAGACACAGCATGAGCTGCAGTCCCACATGGATCCCACTCTTTTAATTCCTGGCTAATTTTCAAAATAAAGAGCCTGCTGTGTTCTAGACAAAGGCACCATTCATGTCACTGCAGCCCCCGTGTCCAACATCCAGGGACATCTTAGAAAGCCAAAGTTAAAGGCTTGCAAAATAAAAGTTAAAGTCATACTTGTGACAGTAAAATCCAGAATCAGACAGCAAGTTGAAGTCACTGTTCCATTCAGTGAGCAATCTCATACTCATCAAGCCCCCCGAGCAGCTCGTGAAAAGCCAAGAGTGTCAATTGGGCCTGAAGCTATTTTTAAAGAGTGGACTGTCGGCCCTCACATTCACTCCGACAAATATAATGGCCTATATAATCAGCAGTGGCCTGATCTCCCTCTGCTGCTGTCTCTTTCTTTGTTGGAGGCACAGATGATAACTGTCACTGTGGTCACATAAGGGAGAGCCATGACAATACAGCCCGAGGCAGGACTGAGAACTCAGCCTGACCTCTATGAGTCCATCCAGTCTGAGTGTTTCATATCGACAGTTAGAGGAGCGTCTGCTCATAGCCAGTGTGCTGCATTGTTTTTAATATGTATTCACCAGAAATCTCATTTTCCCATTATTTACATTTATATATATACTAGCACATGATCATCCTACAGGATTGTTGGCTTGTTTGCGCTTCTGGCCGTGAAATTAAAGCAATACAGTGCTTCTATTAGGCTTGGACATGCATAAATGCAAAAAATAAATAAATAAACACATTAAAAATGGTTACATTTAGCCAAATACTATGTGGTTGCTGGGCAACACATCACAATAACCCACCCACAATATCTCTTATAGATAAGAGCCTTAAATACGACCTAAGATATGTCAAGTTTGGCTGCTCAGTTCCTGATTGTGTAGGAGGACATGCACAGCACAACAAACAAATACAGAGACAGACAGTCAGGCAGAGATTTCAAGATAACCTGGACAAAAATATATATATATATATATACTTTAAACCTTAGTAGCCCAGAGGACTGGAAAGTTTTTGCCTGATTAGACAATTGGTATGACAGTAAACAGGGAAACAGGCTTTGAGAGCTGTATTTGATTATCAGTGGAGTTGATTCCTTGAGGTTAAATGTCTAAATTCATTAAGTCGCTTAAATTCTTAATTTTTGCTAAAACATTTTGGATGCTTGTCTTGAAAAAATAAATATTTTTATGTCTGCTCAACACCAATTAATGATGTCTTTATTTATGTCACTCACTATTTCCTTTTGTAATTTTTTGAGTATATGGAGCTCAGAACATTATTATTTTTCCCATTTTGTTTTATTTTCAGATACCTCTTCAAATTTTTATTGCAAATGCATACTATCTGTACTGTAGATATTATAATTTACCTTGTACAGATGGATTCTTTAAAAAAAACCATTGCAATGAGCTAAATGTGACCTAGTTTTTGGTTGGTTTGTTTGTTTGTTTGTTTGTTGGTTGGGGGGGGGGCGCTTCCTCTTTTCCTCATCATGTTCATGAGGGTAGATAAGGTGGGTAGATATGAAAACATTAGTGTATAGTACATCTTCACTGAGTTTTGTCACTGCTGAGATTTTTAATTTCAAAATAAAAATAATTAAGCATTTAAAAACTCAAAATAGAATTTTAGCTTCTGATTTCAAAACCTCTTTCTACTGAACATGTATTCATTCTGATGTAGTCTCGCTTCTCTTTCTGCCACTTCCCACATAGAGCTTAAAATAATGATGAAAACTCCACTATGTCAAATGCGCATGACGCAGACACACATAATCAACATTATCAGTATCTCTGTCAACTGAGTGAGTATCGCTTCCCGACTGCTGTGACTCATTCTTTGGTCTGGTTTCGTGTTGTAATCGTAAGGTGTGGTCGATCGTCATACAGGTGAAAGACATGGCTGTTAGCGCTCGATTTCACAGTAGTCACTACAAGAAATAGAACATAAAACACATTTAAACAGGCTGCAATACATATATGTGGTGCTGTACACATTTTGTATACCGTGCTTTACAAAATCGAAAGTATTTTTTAATCGGTGTCAGTCAGTGTCCCTTCAAATGAAAGAATGAAGTTGACTTTAAAATATTCGCTGTTGTATCAAAGGGCAAAACAGTGACAATCTACGCACCGTAGCAACGGTACAATAAAGACAGAAGTAAACTGTTTAAACCGAACTAAACTGTTCAACTTCACAGTTTATTGTAGTGCCTAGCCATAAAGCAACGTCCTTCCCTCCCATTGTGGACGATGTGGGTGGAGTCTTCGAGGAGGCGGAGTCAGGGTGAGGTAACGCTCCTTTTACTCCTTTTTTTTGTTCAGAGGACTGGTGGCCAGCTGCAGGGAGGCAGAGTGTGGAGAAGTGAAAAGAAATAAAGAGAGGAGTCTTGTGCCGACCAAAGGAGTCATTAGAAACAAGCAAGCACGGAATAATCTAAAATACGGTTAAGACAGGTAAGATTCACTAAATCTACCTTTTCCGACAGTTTTTACTGCCCTTAGCGTCTGTGAACGCTTAATTTATGTATTTATCGGTTTGTTTGGTGTGTAGTTATTATCGTTTATTCTATTAAAAAAAACATCTTATGTGTTTGTGTGGGGTAATTTCGTTTCTCTTTGTTGCTTACCTGGATGCAAATTCAGATGCTTTCTATTAGGAATTCATTTCCGCATGCCTCAAACCACTACTGCCCGTTGTTAGGGAGCAGCCTACTGCGCCAGCTCTACAGCCACCAAAAGTTTGTTCTCTTGTGGTGGACAGTTTTTTTCTTTCTTTCTTTCTTTTTAAACTTTTTAAAGTGCAAGAGCTCCCTTACTCTCTCTCTGCCCAAAGATAACGACATTTAGCCCCAGTATCGACCATACAGCTACACGTCGTCACTTGTCAATAGACCCCGTCGTGTCGTTGGTTGTTGGTGGTGTTGAAGATAAATCGCTTGGATTTGTGTGTTTCCGTGAATCAGAGACAAAAAAATAAAGATTTTGCCATTTCTATTTTGTCCTTTAACAGAAATGGTGTAAAAGTCACACTGAAGCAGACCCAAAAACAAAAACCATTTTCCCCGTTAACTTATGAAAGATCAGTGGATTAACATAAAATTAGTAAGTAGGTGTTTTAATTGTCTAGTAATGGTGGGTATTATTCACTATTTTTAATGTCTTGAATGTCTATTTTTTTTTTATAAGAGGTTGGGGTTTGTTTGGGGTTTTTTTTAGCTTTGGATGTGGTTGGACAAAAACAAGCACTTTCACATCAGATCTTCCGCTTTACCAACTATGACAGTGATGTTGAGTCTGTAAACAAACAGTGTTAGCTAACTGTGCCTGAGGGGATGAGTTGTCCGTGGGTGCACATCTGTAACGTATGACAGTGATACATGCTGATGTTTCTTTACCCACCCCCCACACTCCTACGCTGTGCTTCAAGGCAGCAGTGATGTCTCCAGGTGTTGCCAAATCTTCCATGATGTCATTACCTTTGCAGATTCTCAGGACTTGACAGGACAGCTAATCCTGCTTAGGGAGCACAGGAGCACAAATTTCTTTCATTTGATTTCATGACTAAATCCCCTGAAATCAGCATCCCGTTCAAATGACTTTTATCTTATCAGCTTTTTTCTTATGCGATTAAGTCATCTGCGGTGTCCTCTGCGGCCAACTTTAGTATAGTTTTAAAGTCCTAATTTGACACAGTTGGATTAGGGATTGGAAAGTAAACAGAGCCATTCACTACACCATCAAACTCCAAATCACATTATCCATTGTTCTTTTGTTTGAATTATCTGCAAGCGTCACAAAGCAGCAAGAACAGTGCCAAACAGTTTTGTGGTATCCAGCTGCTTTCTCTACCAATGTTTCCAGTTGAGTTTGCTGACTGTGTGCCAGCTTTAACGGGACAGGGTGCCAATACTTTGTGCCAGAATGGCCTTGCTGAGCTTGCCCTGTGTCATCAAGTAGGAAAGCTGTCCCTGTCTGGAAAGAGTGGATGGGTGGTGGGACAGCAGGGGGGTGACTTACTGTAGATTTCACAGCTACAGCTGTGGTGGCACGGTGATAATCTCCCCCCCTCCTGCTTAATTCCCTCATACTGTCCTACATTAGCAGAACAAGAGGCCAGGAGATCCTTCGGTTTTAAAAATAGGTCTACACTCTTCAAAGGGGATTACTGTATGGCATACATCCCGCCCTCTTGGTTTTATTTTTTCTGTGGATTCCCCGTCTTGCTTCTGTCTCAGTCCAACGAGGCCTGAGTCCTTTCCAGTTACAGGTGCTCAGCGCACACATTGTGCGACCTCCTCTGTGTTTGTATGTCAGTCTGCCTTTGTGTTTTACTGTTCCCATGGAGAAAAGGGCACAGAGATAAAGTTTCCCGTCAGCTACAACAAGAGTTTCTTTCTTTTAAGGTTGTTTTTTGGGGTGGGTGGTTTGACTGCTGCATTAACCATTGCACATATTGTTCAGGCCTACTAAACATACAGTATGTCATACGGGTACTGGGGTTCTTAAACTGTGACAGAATCTGTGATAAAATTTCTGTGGCCTGTTTCATTGTTGTCTTCCGTGCCGCGATATCGCTGGTTATGCTTGTGTGATGAAACTGAAATATTTAAAATTCATTAAGGTACAGAGAGAACTGGAAATGCATCAGAATAATGGTGCTTATTTTCTTGGTCATTATCCAATCAAATGGTTATTCCAGCACCTGTTCTAAACTGGGTCCAAGCTAGAAATTATGTGGCCATTCCTTAATAACTGTTTTACCCTGCACTGCCACATGCTCAGCTGCTACACCCTGCTACATCTACAACACCCCCCAGCATTCTTTGTTTCTGCATTATGTTCTGCTAAAAAAGCTTTCATATAAGTCCAAATTAGACAAAATACACACATCTATTATTTGTTATCCCAAAGTAACCCCTCTAACAACAAGTGCTTCTATATTTTCAATCTTTTCAAACCAGCAATAACTCAAAATAAGTGGCAATTAATTTTGAAATGCATGACATTATCCTTGAATGCAGTTATTAAATTATTAGAAATGTCATCCAAAAATTGCCAGTGTTGTAAAAGATGCCTTCTGTCATGACCAAACTCTAACTTGAGTGTCTAGCAGGGTGCAGTTGAATAACGCTGAGCAAGTGAAGCCGACATTGCCCAGCTGAACTCTACTGATGACAGTCCCTGAAGTTAATTATTTACCTTCAGCAGTTCTCTTGGTTGGATCAAGCAAGGGCAAGAAATGGTCCCGTTACTTAAGATGTCAAAGGCCTAATGGCTGTTTCTTCTCATCACTTGCACTTTAAAAAATAAAAAACATAGGCAAATCTACCACATGGGTCATTTCAAGTCAGCTCTTATCAAAGCTGTGTAAAAAAAAAATAAATAAATAAATACTCATGCATCACACTAACAGCCTTCTAGAAATAGTTGAATCCTCCTGCTGTCATCATGAATACATTACCAGTGATAAGTTTTTCATTACTTACTGTGTGTCCACACGAAGAGGGAGTGAACTGGATTCGGCACTTACTCAAAAGTAGGGCTGCCACAAACGATTATTTTGATAGTCGACTAGTCACCGATTATTTTTGCAATTAGTCGACTAATCAGATCCATTGGATCCATTGGACGTACAGCTTATTGCAGCATGCATCTGCTCTTATATAACTATCATTAGCTTACAGCTTTAAGTGTTTAAGGTATGTGCTAACTAAAAATAAAGACAAGGTGATAGTTTATTAAATTTTAATGAAATTTGCAGATTGTTTCGGTGAAGTTTAATAAACTTGCTATCTAAAATATAACAGGACACCGGAGTATATTCTCGAGCATCTCACACTTCTGATAATCAGTTGTCTGCTTGACGTTTATTCAGCTGTGTAAAAACTATAACTTTAATCTCAGCCAAACCAATTTACTCAGGAACAAATAAAATACTACAAAAAGCCAAACAATAACATTTTTAAGTTATCTAAGTGACTTATATATGTTTAACCTGAGTAGCGAAAGACGGTGGTGGGTTTGAAAACGATTGGCTGGGAGTCTGGTGTTCTCACCGGCTCTAGTGAGCCTAGCCCCGCTAGCTATCAAGCTAGTGGGTAACAGACGTCTCCGAAAACGTCGGAGCGCTTTTGAAAATATGTGGTGTCTTGATAAACTGAGCAAATATTTATCGTTTATTTTGTGACCCACAAAGAATAATAAGAGTAATATTAAAACTAACTAGCTGCCGCCATTGTTGGAAACTGAGCTGGGCAGCGCTATGAATTCTGGGACAGAGCTACTTCTTCTTCGGGGTTTAACGGCAGCTGGCATCCTTGTACATGCAGTGCTGCCATCTTCTGTTTCAGTCCGTTATTACACTCTTAAATCCTACTACTTATTCCTGCGTCTTTTGTGATCTTACAAAGCTTCAAACGACGCGTCGACTATTAAATCAGTCGTCGACGATTCTGATAGTCGACGTAATCGTGACTAGTCGACTAATCGTGGCAGCCCTACTCAAAAGACAAAGTTTTCACACGTGGATGATGAGTCGTATGTCTCAGCATAGCAACTCTGATGAGTTGTGTCATGTTATTATTTTCTTTGCCTCCTCCCTATCCCTTAATCACACTTCTACGAGAGATTCAACAAAGTAAAGGCAGAAAGGGTGTGGTTGAAACAGAAAGCAAATCAGTGGAGAAGCTCAGCTGTTAATTAGGCAACGTGAGGTCTCTCAAGAAGGGTGGTTTTGCATATGTTGAGTTCAAAATCCATGCTTTAGTCACTGTGGTTGCTTTTCTTTGTTCACTGCTTTTGAAGGGTTTTATGCTCTCATGAGTTGCGAATGTTGTGCAACCCTGGCGCCTGTGAGCACTTTTGCAAAAAACTGCATAAACTGAAAAAAGCATGGGCGTTTGAGACAACTGACACTATTATTCTTCCCTCTTTGTTCCTTGAAAGTTGACATTTCCCAGGTTTTCATCTGACAACAACACTGTACGAACCAAACGACGTGTTGTCGGAATAAGTCACTCAATTTTTAACAATGTTAGTTTTGTTTTAGTCTTCTGGAAGATGAACAAACTGTGAATTCAAACTTGTCAGATGAACTTGCAGTACTCTTTAGGGTCCCTTCAGATTTTTGCCCTGCTCTCCCAAGCACACCCCTCCCGCTCCCTCGTGCCTCTAATCTCCCTGAAAAATTAATCATCTGTCACATCGCCTCAGTGCTCAGATACACACTGGTGCGTAGCAGTAGCAGTTCAAGAAAAAACTCCCTGTCAGGCCTTTAAAGGGGGCTTTAGATGCAGCATTGGCTACCAAACTTGGCCCGTGAACACACAGTGCCATCTTGATGTGCTTCAGCCTTTTTGGTTGCGTTCAGTGGGGACAGTTGAGAGTGGTTTCCTTTTCACAGTAACAGCAGTCAATAGGACAATGCAGCTACTCTTTTCCTCTCTACACTAAACAGAGTAACACAGATGCTCACTGTGCTATCAAAAGCTCAGCTCGTCCACTTCCTTCCTACCATGAACCAAACAACACGGGGGGGGATCCTTCTTCTTGTTGTTGATAAAAACATAATTCAAGTTTTTGTTTTTTTTTTCTCACATAAAATTTGAATTACACATAAAGCTCAAATATTCCACTATTTAATTTCCACATCTTTATGCTGAGCTCTTTTCCTGGTTTGAAGATAATCTTTGGACATACCTCTACTCCTCCCACAGTATCTGACTTATCATGAACTTCTGTGAACTTTGTTTCTATGCGGGCATTGCAACTGAGTGTTTATTGCTACAGAGATTACACCCCTTTCTACTCACTCCCCCCTCCTTTATCTGTTTTTTGTAATCTGATTCTGGTCTGGACCCAGGCACCTCCTCCGAGACAGCTCACATTTCCTTTGATTCACAGAGAGCTCCCACGGAGACCAAACAACTACGCAGCAGTTTACAGCCACTGCACTGCATCCTCTGGCCTAAATCAGCTTATTAAAGCTGCTGCAGTGAATCAACTGACAAATCAAGGCCCATTAGATATTCTGTTGCTTCGCTTTCTTTCTTTTTTTTAAATTCTTTGGCTGAGGCTGCTTGTTGTTTTGGGAAGGCTTCCAGATCAGGGAAGAAGGAGATGCACTCTGCCACATTTACACAAATTCACTTGGTGTGTTGCACAAGTGCATAGGAGTATTGTGTTGTTGGCTGTCTCTTCTCTCTAGGCACTTGGTATGGTGACGTTGCGCTGGTCTGGATTTGATCAACTGCCTGTCACAGTCAGTTGACAAATGCTTTCTCTTAGAGTTTGTGCTTTACACAATCTGGGCTTCAAGCTGTGTTCTTCCCCAGTACCTTATCGCAGTTTGTAACTTCTCCTGATAAACTTCCCATCTCAGAGCAGACAGCCCAGAAATGTTGGTGAGTCAGACAATGTTGACCACCACTTCCTGTCACCCACCATGGTAAATCCATTAGCTGTGCACTGCTTCACATCCTCCCTTATTGATTTATAGCAAACAGCTATCCAGCCCCAGCTGCTGCCATTACAGTGTCATAGTATCTATTGTTGTACAAGTAAGGCATGAGGGGGAACCAGAAGGGTTAGTGAATGTGTTAACTTGTTTCCTGTCATGGCAGCTGAACCCCGGGTCTATGGAGAGAGGATGCAGAGAGGAAAATGTCAACTGTACTGCAGACTCAGCTGGCTGAACTGGCCATTTACTGTGTCAGGAGGATTGGGCTGTGGGAGTGCAGGGTGTGTGTTAAAGCCATCTGGGAAACGGTTTATTGCAAGAAGAGTGTGGCTTACATGTCTGGGGACATGAATGTGATTGGGTGTGTGCATGTGCATGGGAGGCTGTCCTGTATGTCAAATTGTTTATCTATTCCAGTGCTACAGGAAGCTGTTTACTAAATAAATAAAGTTTATTTGCTTGTTACTTTAAATAAGTTTAGCAAGGTTGTTCACACAGCCACCAGATAAGGATGTTTCTAAAGCCCAGTTATAATCCTCCCATAACTGTGAGAAATGTTTAATTATCATAAACAGTTTTTTCCTTCCTTATGTAACGGAAAGAAAACATGATGGAAATATGAGTATTTCTCTCCTCTCTCTACATTAAATATGAAGCCGCTGCCTGAGGACAGTTAGCATAGCTTAACTTGGCGTAAAAATGACAGGTTGTAGTTTCACAGGAGAAAAAAAAAAACAAAAAAAAAAACATATTTACAAATGTTTTAATATTTAGACCTGTGATGCTTTTTTTTCTTTTTTCCCCCCCAGTATTTATGCTTTAAAACAAAAATCCATAGAAAGTAAAACCGAAAAAAGCAACAGAAATATTATTTACACCCCAGCCTGCTAAATCGACATGTGGCTCAGCAACATTTACTACAAATACTGTAAAGTATGTGAACAGCCTCTTGAACACAACTGCAATATGAGCAAAGTTTATCTGAAGCCCCCCTGGGCCTCTTGCCTGACCTGATTCATTCCTGCTGTGATAGAAAGAAGAGCTTACACCAGCAAAGTCAAAATCTGGCCTGCTGGAATGTTTTTCATTACTATGCTCCGTTTGCAACTGTAAAGCTATAATTATTGGGAGGATACTGAAGGGAATAAAATGTAAGATCCCCTCTAGCCATTAGGTGTATTCTTCCTCACATATCCAAGCACTCTTCTGCCACACCCTTTCTGAGAGCCTGTCACTGCTGAAGAGACACTCCCTTTCCAACATGCCTGAGGGATTTGCATGATAGTAAATGTGTTCTCATTACAGAGATTAGAGTTACTCATCCTTTGTCACAGTAGTCTTGTCCCTACAGTTTCTCTTAGTTTCAGCAATTTAACATTTCTGAGTAAGTCAGTGAGTAAAGTTTAGATAAGGTTGGTGTGTTCTCCCCCTTTTCTTTATTATTTTTTTTCCCTCCCAGAAACAGATTGACGACTCAGACTGAATATGCAACACTAGTGTGGAATGTCACAGCAGCGTTTGAGCGCTGGGCCCTGATCAAGATCCATCTCTGCTTTGCTTTTCTGTTGCAACTCACTCCTCCCTCACTGGCAGCTTTTACTGATACACATTCCTGGTTTTACTGTGCATGCTTTTTGGTTTTTTTAAGCCTCCTAAATCATCATCCGCAGAGGCTGTTGCTTAACAAGATAGTGGGAGGTGACGGGTGTGTGAAAAGTGTTTTCCTGAAGTATGGCTTCATGTCACTGTCTGTGTGGGTGTATAAATGGCAGTGGGAATGACTATTCAGGAGAAAGGCACTTCACAGTGAGAGTGAAAGGACATATTACTGATTAACTGGAAGAGAACAAAGTTCAGTCACAACAGCACGCACCATCAGCTCTTTGTTGGCACTGAACAATGGGAGAAGGCTGGGTTAGACTTTATAATCATCAGAACATAGAAAACTGTGTTCACTCAGGGTTATTTTTTTTTTGCTTTGATCTTTTATTCTTTTAAATAATTCGTAGCCTGCCCCTTCCCCAATAGATTTTTTTTTCTCGAATGGGGGAAAAAAAGAGAATAAGAAAGCCCAAGAGGAAAAGACAAATTATCAACAAACAAGTGCCCAGAGCTTCAGACTTTAGATTGGACAGCAGATAAAACCCTCACAGCACAGCGTTTCAGCGGACTTTCAGTTACCTAGGCAATATGCGGGGCGTGTCACTGCATTGCAACAGTTGACTGAACCCGCTGCCTCGCCCAGGAAAACAAAGACTACACAAACACTGACCCTGATTTACAGACAACAGGAAGGTACATACATTCTGCACCAAACTCAGATGTGTACTGTTTGTTATAAACGGATCATTATACTTTTATCTGTTTTAAAACCTTTGAAAAAGTTAGTGAAGCTGTATCTTGTTTTTTGTCCAGTTGTTCCCGTTGCCCTGTTTACCAGTGCTCGTAATTTTTTAAAAGGTGGCCACACCTTTACTGAGAAAGGTAGAAATGCACGGGGAATGTTGGTACAGTTGTCATGTCTGATGAGTCATTGTGTTATCTGTAAGGTAACGTGTAGCTGCAAGCACAGACAGCCCTCTGTGGCCTGGTCCTGCAGGATCTCAAGTGAGACTCAATACATGGGAAACTCGTAGAGCTGCTGCTCTCTGAAAGTGAAATGAAGGAAAATGTTGCCAGTGCACATGAACCGTATAGTAAATGAATTCATGTTGAAAAGTAAATGTGTCGACGTATAAATGAGTTTTTCGTTAAACAAAGTGGCGCGTACAGAAAACTGAGGACAGACGCTGAAAAATGGTGAAAATTTCTTCTTCGTATCAATTTTAATGAAAAACAAAGCCGCTAGCAACAGTAATGCATGCACATCAGATCAAATAAGTAGCGTGAGAAAACTAGACTATGACTCAAATACATTCTTTGTTCTTGTTTTTACAAGTTGTAATTGCATGCCCATTGATCAGCTTCAATTCAAGTATTTTCCATTTTCTTAACATTGTTTAGTACATTTTGTTCCATGGAACTGAGGGCGCGTATAGGTAAAGGTGGTAATTTAAGTGTTTATGGCTCATTATATGCTAGCACAGAAGCTTGCCATTGTGGGTTTTAGCCCCAACTTGTTTTATTAATAGTCAAGACGGAAGATATGCAGAGCTGCTTATTACATGCAGAACCACAGTAAGCTAAAAACAGCTGTCATACAGAAGGGTTTTGAAGATTAAAGCTTTTTTTTTTTTCCCACTTGCTTGTTTGTCTCTACTGTGTGTGGATCATCTCTGTTTTTGTAATCTAGTTTTTGTTATTTATGGCCAATTATGCAACAAGCTCTGTGAATTAAATCTGAGATTTCTTATTCTAAGCGCGCTCTCAGAAAATGCACACACCCTCATATATTAAGTACATCTGTAGCAAAACCATCACACACATAACCCATCCCGGCGATATGTTCGGCAAACAATCCTGTAAAAGTCTAACATTTGAAAACGCTCATAAGCAGCAAAGTGAATGCAATACTGTAGACTGTATGACACATCCAGTGACCAGCAGCTATTGTGAATGCAGGTTTCTCTGAAATTCAGGGTGAATGACATTAAGACTACAGAACTATGCAGAAAACTTCCATGCATGTTGTAACCATGGGGGTTTATTTTGGGTCTGGGAGGCCACTTCCAAGAATAATCTGTCTTCCTGTATACAAAAACACCACTATTACATTGAATTTTTCTGAGAGGATACATTTACGTTTTCCTCATAATCTTTTCTAAATATTTCACATGTACTAGTTTTGCTCTTTTTTTGCAGAGGGTTTAATGGCGAAGCACATTAAAAACCTAACTGCAGTTCAGCCATGTAGAAACCTGTCGGGGGTGAGAGGAAGTATTTGCATGATAAACCAAGAGCATGATGAACAAACATGCACCGACAGGTAGCAGGTAGTTGCACAAGTTGGGGGATTGTTAAAGTGAAACCAAGTATTTAGCAGACTTAAGTAGTTTATTTGGCCTCTATGATTAAGGGTCGTAGTTTTAAAATCCAGGTTTTTTGGTGGGCATGTAAATATAAAGACAAAATTAAAGTGAAGGTAAGGGTGTGTGTTGTTGGGGTTTTTTGGTTGTTTTTTATTACTTTAAAGGTGTGTTGGGGAGTCATCTACATACACACTTTCAAAGTGGAATTGAAACCTGATGAGCAGGTTCCTGATTGCCACATATCAGCAGTGGGCTGCTCCCATGACTGCATGGGTGGAGACCTGGGGTTAAAGGTCACTCACCCTGCTTAGCATTTTTACATTACAGCTGTCACTTTACTCACTTTGCTCTCCCTTCTCTCTTTGCAAGTCACTCTGCTCAGTGCTTTAATTTCCAGATCAGTGTGAACACTAAGTGGGGAAGTGTCCAACTCGTGCCACCCCCATACTCAGTAAGCTGTCTCGTGCAAAGAAGTAGACAGTTTATTCACTAATTCGTGCAAAAAGGGTTTGTAGGAATGCGTGTGTTTACCCGTTGTATGAGGTGAAATGGTGGAAACGCTGACGTTGGATTTCTCTGTGTGTTTGTTTTTAGGTTTGCTCCATCGGAAGAAAGGATGGCAATGCAGAGTAAGTAAATCAGCTCAATTTCATGATCATATTTTATGTTCCGATTTTTATTTCCTCTTCTGTAAATTCTGTTTTGACAAGGCAGCAGCTTAATGTTGGTTGTATTTGTGTGATTTCTTGATTTCACCTCAGTCTCTATCACTTCATTCAAAATAGACCTGAACAGTTTGAGCTTGACCTTTTCTACTTCCAAGTATTGTGTTCAGTGTTTGCATTGAAATCACTTCCTTAAAATAAAGTATAACTACAGGTTCCTGCTATAAAATTTTTATTACTTTGGTTTAAAAAAAAACAACTGTGTTTATCTTGGGAGAAAGAAAAACTGATCTACACAAAGGTTTTAATAAAGAGCAGTTTCTTAATCTTCATGAAATCTGTTAATTACTTTAAGTTACTTTTAAAACCTTTGATTTCCTCTCTCCTTCCTTGGCAGTGGGTGAGATGGAAACTGGCAAAGTAAAGGTGGCAGAGTGGCAACAGACGATGTATGGTCTAGACTCAGGCATCCAGTCTGGAGCCACCACAGTCAGAGATGATGACGGCGATTTCACCATATCTAAGCAGTACACCATGACCAGCACTGTGACAATGCAGGAGCCTGGTAAGGACAGACCAGTTAACATGCTGTAACTTTGGCTTAAATACACCTAGACTACATCATCAACCTCATCATCTCGCTTCTCAATAGACATGGATCCCCAAAGCGTTATGACCAGAGCTCAGAGGGTGCGAGCTGCAATGTTTCCAGAGACACTGGAGGGAGGCACCACCATTCTGTCGACTCAGACAGACCCGTCCCAGATGACTAACGTCCAGCGCCTGGCCGAGCCCTCTCAGATGCTCAAGACCGCCATCATCCATCTGATCAACTACCAGGACGATGCCGAGCTAGCCACACGTGCCGTGCCAGAGCTCACCAAACTGCTCAACGATGAAGACCAGGTGATGAAAACGAAGATGTGCCCGCGTCGATACAAACAAACACAGTCTATAAATATTTTGTTAAACTTTCTAAAATAATTACTAAGTCATTAATGGGTCTAGCGAAGGAATAAGTTTAAATACTGATAATTACTAAGTGATTATCAAATTCAGAAAAAAATGCCATGTATATTGTATTACCTTCTGAATAGGCAGATTTAAGAACTTTGATGTTTAATTTTCCCTTGTACAAATTAACTCATACCTTCCCCTTCCATCTCTCATAAGGTGGTAGTCAGCAAGGCTGCACAGATTGTGAACCAGCTTACACGCAAGGAGGCATCCCGCCGTGCACTGATGCAGTCCCCTCAGATGGTGGCGGCCGTGGTGCGAGCCATGCAGAACACAAGCGACATGGAGACGGCAAAAGCCACGGCCAGCATCCTCCACAACCTGTCCCACCAGAGAGAGGGCCTGCTCTCTATCTTCAAGTCAGGAGGAATCCCTGCTCTAGTCCGCATGCTCAGGTGCTGCTGGTTTACAAATGGGTCAAATTTTCACTTGTGGTCTGCTAGAAATACTTTTTTATTATGGTTAATAGGATATATTTGCATTAAAAACTCAAAATATTTTAGAAAAGTCACTCAAAGTTGCATTAAATCCTTGTTAAGATGCGCTCTGTGGCGATGTGTTGAAGTATTTTCCAGTGCAGCTACCGTGCAGTTATATGTACAAGGAAATAACAGTTTGTAGTAAGTTTTTAATATTATTTGAGTAAGCTGCCAGCATTAGCCTTCAATGCTGGAAGCCTGGTGGGAAGCTTTATTGTTCCTCCCATCAGCTAGATCTAAATGGGACAAGATGATTAACTTCTGTCCAACGAACAAGTGAGCTTTTGACTCACAGGGATTACTGGTAAGGGCACTGACGTATTTGAAGCTTAGGCCATGCTCACTATGAGCTATCAACCACTAACTAATATATACATATATCTGGTGGAAAATAAGGAAAAACACAATTGGCTCAAACGAAAAATAGACAGGATTATTTTGTGACGCACGCTAAACACGCATGTTTCTCTTCCTCGTTGCTCCCACAGCTCCCCTGTGGAATCTGTGCTCTTCTACGCCATCACCACGCTTCACAACCTGCTGCTGCACCAGGAAGGAGCTAAGATGGCCGTTCGTCTGGCAGATGGACTGCAGAGAATGGTTCCCCTGCTGAAGAAGAGTAACCCCAAGTTCCTGGCCATCACCACAGACTGTCTGCAGCTGCTGTCATACGGCAACCAGGAGAGCAAGGTATGTGTGAATTTATTATTTTAGTTTGCACTTGTTTTGTGTTTTGCTACCACGTGCTTACGTTACACAATGACTGCAATCTGAAACCGTCGACAGTGCCGTGCGTGTGTGTGCATGTGTTTTGCTTTGGGTGTGGCATGAGAACAGAGGTGTTCAGGTGCTGGCTGGGTGTGGTTGTTTGTTTGCTTAGTGTAATGAATTGACAGGTGCCAGGAAAGTCATGGCTTAGTTAGAAGTGTGCATTGTAAAATGTAAGAATTTGTTTTCATAAAGGTCTTTGTTTAACAGCTGATCATCCTTGCCAATGGGGGCCCCGAAGGTCTCGTTCATATCATGAGAAACTACAACTACGAGAAGTTGCTGTGGACCACAAGCCGTGTGCTCAAAGTCCTCTCTGTGTGCCCCAGCAACAAACCCGCCATTGTAGAGGCTGGTATGTGATATAGGTTTTCTGTGTTGAAACACCTGTGTGCACAAGCTAGTCATACAGGTGTGTCAGCTTTGTGTTATCTGAACAGGGGCCAATGGCTCCTTGGTAACTGTGTTTCTTGATAGCATAATTTATTAAATGTTGTTGAGAGCTGAGTAATTTTACTTCTCTCTTCCCTGCAGGTGGCATGCAGGCTCTAGGCAAACACATTACTGGCTCTAGCCAGCGTCTGACGCAAAACTGCCTTTGGACTCTCAGGAACCTCTCTGATGCTGCCACCAAACAGGTCTGAGTCCAGCTTTACTTACTTACTTTTTTTTTTTCTCACGTTCTTTTTGCTATATTTCCTCCCACCAGTAACTAATGGGGAATATCTATCTTTTTTTCTTTCTTTCAGGAGGGTATGGACAGCCTGCTGCAGCAGCTGGTTGGCCTGCTCAGTTCAGATGACATCAATATGCTCACCTGTGCGACCGGCGTCCTGTCTAACCTCACATGCAACAACGCCCATAACAAATCTCTGGTCACTCAGAGCAATGGCGTTGAGGCTCTCATCCATGCCATATTGCGTGCCAGTGAGAAGGAGGATGTGACTGAACCCGCCATTTGCGCTCTACGCCACCTGACTTCACGCCACCAGCAGGCTGAGATGGCACAGCATGCAGTGAGGAAACATTATGGCATCCCTCCCATTGTCAAGCTGCTCAACCAACCCTACTACTGGCCTGTCATCAAGGTAGTTAAAAGAGGGAAGGATATTCTAAAGTGGGGCAAAAATGTGCACAACAGAAATGTGGTAATTTATGGAAGAAAGGATCTGACTGAAAGAAGGTGGTTTTATGCTGGAAAAAATATTAAAGACTGTGAAATAAGTACTTTAAAGAGTTCAGTGGTAGACACTGGGAGCTGGACAGATGGCCAAAATGGATGGCAAGTAGGGCAGAGAGCCAGAGTTTCAGCCATCCTGAAAGAGCATGAAATGCACATGACAGCAGGAGCAGTATGTTTTGCAAGACTGGGATTTAGGGGGAAAAACAGAACACCACATTCTAATGAAAACAAAAGTTTGAGATCATTTCCAGTCATTTTACTTGCTGACCAATAACAGAACTGCATAATCAGTCTATCTTTGCTTGTTTTTTCTTGCCTGAAGGCTGCGGTTGGCCTGATCCGTAACCTGGCCCTGTGCGACGAGAACCAGGCCCCTCTGAGGGATGCAGGAGCAGTCCCCCGTCTGATCAACCTGCTGCTCAAAGCCCACCAGGATGCCCAGAAACATGGCTCATCCAACCAGCAGACATACCAGGTACACGATGGGCTCATGTCAAAGGACGTTTATGATCCCTCTGTCGACATTGTAGCATTTCTGTAGAATCACATTTTTTCTATTCATGTTTTGTTCTCAGGATGGAGTGAGGATGGAGGAGATTGTGGAGGGCTGCACAGGAGCTTTGCACATACTAGCCAGAGATCCTGTTAACAGAGCAGAGATCGCCAATCTCCAGACCGTTCCTTTGTTTGTCCAGGTAAACAAAGAAACAGAAACGAAGCCTTTACAATTAGCTTTGTGACGGCCTGTCTATGAAATGCGCTTAATAAATAAACTTCACTTACTTACTTTCAATTCGCACTTATGTTTGTTTTTCTTAAACTTATTTTTATTCTTGTCTTCTACAGCTACTCTACTCTCCAGTGGACAACGTGAAGCGCGTGGCAGCAGGCGTCCTGTGCGAGCTGGCAGTGGACAAACCATCAGCTGAGCTCATCGACGCCGAGGGCGCTTCGGCTCCACTGATGGAGCTGCTGCACTCCAACAACGAGGGCATTGGTAAAACATGCACATAATGCACTGTAATTAGCTTACTGTAACGTAGCATTTAGTCATAGATGGAAAATAACAAAGTCGATTTACTCAAGTGCTGTGCTTACTGTAAGTGCAGTTTCCAGGCACTTGCACAAGTCCATTTTGCGAGTCATTATACTTTTCTACGCATTCCATAATGAAATGTTGCAAACTACATTTTAAGAATACACAATAATGGAAACATTGTTGTGTGAAATTCTGTTTTCTTGTTGTTAGGTTCTGTCTTTATTGTAGATGCTACAGAAACACCAGCTTGTTGTCCTGGTTAATTCAGTTTAACAAACAAGAAGATATAACATGCTAATATGTACACTTTAGCACTGCAGGTACTCATATTTTGGGCTGTTTTATTCTGTTTTCTTGTTGTTGTTTTTTAAATCCCGTTTCCATTTTATTTCATGCTGACGCAGGTTAACTGGCTGTAGCTCAGGGGTGGGCAATCTCAGTCCACGAGGGCTGGTGTCCCTGCAGGTTTTAGATCTCACCTTGGGTCAATACACCTGAATCACATGATTAGTTCGTTACCAGGCCTCTGGAGAACTTCAGGACATGTTGAGGAGCTAATTTGGCCATTTAAATCAGCTGTGTTGGTTCGAGAACACATCTAAAACCTGCAGGACACCGGCCCTCGTGGACTGAGATTGCCCACCCCTGCTGTAGCTCTTGCAGATACAACAGTCTGTCACTATAATTACATTGTTAAGGAGGAAAAAGCCCAAATGAACCAAATGAAGTATAATAAGCCTTAAATAAACAGGATGTAGCTGCACATTTCTTTATCAGGAATGACTTCAGGTAGGAAGGATTTCACACCAAAAAAAATAAAATGCATTTTTTTGTCTTATATGCTCTCTGTTATACTTGTAAACTCTAAAACGTTGAGCTCTAGATGTTTAAAAAGGCCACGCTTACTCATAGATCAACCACTGTAAATCGCACTGTTGGTCATTTTATTTTGCACCAATGTGCTGAAGCTCAAAGTAAAGGACATTCTGTTCCAGATATTAAGCTTTCAAAGTTTATTAACTAACGCTGACCCCGACCACTGACTGTTTTCTTATTCTTTCCCCTCCAGCTACTTACGCCGCAGCCGTCCTCTTCCGCATCTCCGAGGATAAGAACTCAGACTACAGGAAGCGAGTGTCTGTGGAGCTCACACACTCTCTGTTCAAAAACGATCCGGCTGCCTGGGAGATGGTGAGTGGGTGTGGCCCCCTCTGATGCACCAACACGACAGCTGAAGATTAATGAAGATTCTCGTAGACTTGTTTATTCACGTCGGTTGTTTCTGTGTCAAATACATCTTGGCATTTTTGTTGAATGGTTTAATTTAATTTGACCTTTGCCCTCTCATGACTTATCTGCAGGCCCACAACACAGCTGTCATGGAGGGACCCTATCCAGATGGTGAGTAACTGTGGCTGAAATGTGCACATACAGCACATTCCTCAGCAGTGGGTCACTACACCACGGAGAGCAGCCGCAGCATGAAAGCGCAATAATTTGTTAGCAGGTTGCCTCCCTGCTGCTGCTTACAAACTACTTTCATTATTTGGCAGCTATAAGAATGAGCTCATCACAAAGCTCAGCACAAAAAACAAATGGCTACTTATTTTTCATGTAAAGTAAAAATTTTAATTCAAACTTAAAAGAAAGTAGCACAGTCTTGAGATTCGCATGAACCGTCAGTTATATCTTCTTAAATTAATTTTAAACTTGCTTTTTTTATCAATTCTTTCCATCTGTGCTTTGTTAGTTATATAATTTTTCCCCAATCAAGGTGTATTATACCAGAATCTAAGAAAATCTAAAACGAATACATTGAAAACAACATTGTGTTTGTTTGTTTCTGTGTTTGATTTCCTGATACATCATTTCCTTTTCATTATTATCAAGTTAAGGTCTTCCTCTCGCCCCCATTGTGGTGTTTCTTCATTATCTATGTTTGCATCTTCGTCCAATCCTTTCCTTTACTTGCCTTTTTTCCTTTTATGGTTTTGGTATTTTGTTTCTTACTCTGATCCAACTAAGTA
Organism: Pundamilia nyererei; assembly: GCF_000239375.1. Lineage (NCBI taxonomy): Eukaryota > Metazoa > Chordata > Actinopteri > Cichliformes > Cichlidae > Pundamilia > Pundamilia nyererei. The sequence goes on along the minus strand of NW_005187466.1, from coordinate 980,118 downwards.
AAAAAAATAAAATAAAAAATCTTTTTTTTTTCTCCCTCAGTTTGATCCCAGTAATCCAGAAATGTGCCTTAATATAATAATTACACATCTTGGTTTGCAGAGCTAGATGCTGGTTTCCAAGGATACGGATATCCAGGTGACATGCCCATGGACAGCATGGATGGAAATATGATGCATGACGAATACGCAGCCAGTTTGCCCTACGAAAGACAACAGTACCCACCTGACCATTATTAAGGTCAGTAGATGCTAATGTTACTTCAGCCAGTCATCTTACTTTATTTAGACTCAGCTGATCGGGACTGTGTGAGAAATAATGCCATTTGTTTGTGTGTGTGCACAAAGTCCAAGCTTCAAAAGCATAATCTTGAACTTGTATAAGTAAAAGATCAAATTCTTATGTTCTCTGGGGTTTCTTAAAAACACAGAAGAAACACTTAAATGCCTTTTACAGCGTGTAGAATTTATCTCTGTACTTTTTTGAAATGTTATTTTCTTGTTATATATTGTGATCAGCCACAATATTTAAACCACTTGTGTGATATCCACTGTATAAGATCCTGTGGGAGTGTCCTGTAGTGTCTAACAGTGGGTCATTGACAGCGGATGATTTGGATGTTGGGAATTGTGAGGCGGCTTCTCTGTGCAGCCTGAAATTATCAGTAAAAATTAGATTCTTGGGAATTTGGCGATTGGGTAAACATCTTAAGCCATTTCTGTGGGTGTTGCGAGGCGTGTCATCCACATTAATACCGTGACCTAGCGTTTCCCAGCAGAACATTAAATTATAAAGAGATGATCAATGCCATTGACTTCACTTATCAGTGGTTTTAATGTAGTGTACTAATGCACTTTAAAAGCACTGCAGCCTGTACCTCTGAAATGCTTTAACAGCAAAATGTTATCACCCTTTTTCAAATAAAGTCCTGCTCATTTCAGAGCAAGGAAAAAAGATAAAAACACTTTTTTGTTTTTGTGAAATAATAACTTTCTTTTTTTAAATTTTATTCTTTCAGGGGAAAGAAGCAGATGAGGAGGAGGCAGCAAAGAGCTGATTTAGGATGTAACGGGACACAGAAGAGTAGAACGTGGTCATCACGAAAGGTCTTTTTCCTCTGCTCGCCACCTGATGTAATATATACAATTATTGCCGAGTATGGGACTCATAATCTTAACAGGGCTCAACTTTGTTTTATAGCATAATTTTGCAGATTATAATTTTGACATTGATGCTTGTAGTTTGTTTTTGTTTTTTTTGTTTTTTTAAGAACCTTCTAAGAGTGAGTGCATGAGTGTGCGTGGTTGTTTACGCTTTTGGGTGGGTATTCTATGCCAAAGAGATTTTATTTTGTGATGATAATCGTAGCTTTTTCTTTTTTTAAGAAAAGAAAGAAAAAGAGAATAATAGTTGAAAACACTGCCAGAGGTGGCTCAGCGTGCACAGTGCACCAACTCACCAACTCCGCTTAACGCCTTTGTAAGACACATTTCTGACTTTGCTGTAGTTTTGGCTCTATATACTGTCAGTTTTCTCACACCGTGGCCCAAGAGTCAGCGAAGAGCTGGTTAACGCTCCTTTCATGTGTCACAAAATTTAGTAGACGTGAGCAAATGGGGAGAAGCGGAGATACTCGAGCTAACACTGTACAGCTGCTCCCTTCTCTTCTGTAATCATCTGATGCGTTTTATTTGGACTGTAGTTGATCAGTACGGTTGCTTTATTTGTTTGTTTGTTTTCAAGAGTCATCTTCAACTTTTATAAGTTATTTACTGGGAAAGTTTCACATTATGCACAATTACCAGAAAATAAGGAAAGAGATGCCTTTGATTTTAAAATGAATTTAGAGAGGAAATCATATGTAGCCACTGAAAAAAACCCTCATTTACATACTTGTGCAACAGATTTGTCCAACTCCGTAGTAAACACATGAGATAATACAGCTGTGGTTAAAAAACAAAAACAAAACTACTGACAGGGAAATTTGTCTTTCTACTTATTAAGAGTTTTTACTTAAATTTTGTTTAATAAAAATAAAGGATATATATTCGAAATGTTCTTGTGTTCATGTTTATTGAGTTATAAATCAGAAATGTGCTTTTTCTTGTTTTCTGTACATCCATTTTCTTACGCTTATCATTTGGGTGCAACCCAGTACGAGCATGGTACATCTAATAGTTGTCTGCTGGGTTTATATCGTCTGTTTAGGCAACACTCAGTTGAACAATTTCTGATTATACACCTGCTATTTTCTTTTTGTTTTTTCTAAGCAAGTTCTTTATTACTCTTGTCATTAGTAGTCTGATTCAAAGGCAAAAATGGTTTCATTGGCTACACTGCTTTCAGTTTGAAAATAGACATTTCTCTACAAAAAAAGTCATTTAATTGTGTTTCCAATTTATGAGGTAAAAGAAACATTTCCTGCTGCTGAAGCTTTAAAGATCCTCTCGGAGCCAAATTAGTGCTGAAGGTGTTCAAGTAAGAGACGACTGCAACATCGGTGGAGAGGACGTATTGTTTGTCATATGTTTTTATCATCACCCTGAAAAAAATCAACAAGTTGAAACACATTACAAATAAAATATAAATGAAGTGTTGCTGAACTTGCTCCATGCACCTTGTTTGCAGATGAAGTCGTGCCAGGAACTTCTTAAAAGCTCGGCTCTCATTACATTCTGCTGCATGAATGTAATGCACATCATAATCTGGACAGGTGACACCCTCTTAAGCACTGTTTCAGCACTTTTTAAAAAAAAAAAAACAAGTAATCCGAGCCAGACCCATCAATCATATTTCAGTAGTTTAATGAGTTTTGCTTTTGCATAGCAACTGTGTGATTTTTAGTTTCCTCCTCACCATCGTTACTATGCCCATATAGAAAATATATTAACACTTTCATTAAACTATTCAATGAAAACAGATACATCATGCACACAATATGCACAATTATAATAAATGTGAGTGGTGAGCTCTATAAGAACACAGAGAACAGATAAGAACTGATAATATGTAAGATTATTGCTTTGATTTCAAACTTAAAGCTATCCTCTGTTATAGGACAAGAGTGATTAGAGAGAGTGTGTGATACTTTACAACATTTAAGAGTTATTCCATTTGTTCCACGTCTGTATAACCGGTGCCTCTGTCTCACTTTAGTGTGTAAACACATGCAATAGAGAAATATTGTAATAGTCATAATTTAGAAAGAACGTCATCAAATTTTAAAATCGCAGCTGCTTGTGCATATCTGCTGCTTTCTTGAGGAAACTGTTCATTAGCACTTCTTGTTTTCGTCAGACTGCAACCTGGCGTGCCTTTAACGCTTTCATTCGTATGTGTAGTATAAAAAATAAAATCTCACATTTCCCACAAGTCAAGTAATTTTGCATCAACACTTGACTCATTCTGCTCAGTCTATTCATTAAAAGTATTTTAGAAAATGTGTGTTTGGGGTCGGTATCTTTAGGTCACTGCTACTTGAACCTTGGACCGCTGTCGAAGCTCAGAAAATTCATCCACGCTGGCGATGAGCTGCATTTGAGCCGAGAGCTCCAAACAGGTGGGAAATCTGTTTTCTGTCTATGTCCACCAATGCTTAGATCACATTATCAAACATGTGCATGGACTGCATGATGTTCCCATCCTGAAAAAGAAAAAAGAATTCTGTATTTTCAGCAGCTGTGGATGTGTAGCTGCACTGCTGTTTGAAACGGATATTATTATTAACCTTCTGACACGTCTCAAGGAACTCATCCATCGTGACCACTCCATCGTTGTTCTTGTCCATTTTCTGGAAAAATGCAACAAGTTACAAATGATGATTTAACTTTTAAGTAACTAAATGACTTCATTCATGACCCCAGTCATAAATGAGGGGATGTGCAGATGTGACATTTGTAATTATAAAATCTACCTCTCTTACAACTTTTCACAGTTTTTACAGGCTCTGACCCATTTGTGCTGAAAAAAATAATGGAAAGTTCTGTGACATAATTAATAACAGCCAACCTTGTTACGGTCTATCATGACCCTATATTTAACCGAATAAATATAGCAATATGGCAAACACAAATAGGAACATTAACTATGAAAGTTTAAAATGTATTGACCTCATTCTCCAAGTTTAGTTTTACCAGGTGCTAAAAGTTCTTTCACATATTTGCAAAATCCTTTAAAACCTGCATTGTTTGCATTTGTGTTTGTGAGCCAACTAGACATTTCTGGAAATGCTCCAGTCTTGCAGGACAAAAATTATTTTACCAGATGACACAAAAAACAGGGATTGGCCTAAAAAAATCTATGTTCTATAGTAACTCTAGGGGGTAGCTTAAGTAGCCCAAACATCATAGCTCAGGCTTTCTCAGTTGGTGTGAAGTCCATTCTACCTCGTTGCCTTTGAAAAACCAGTCCACATTTCAAAGGGACTCAGAAACAGTAATGGAAGCTGGGGCTGCCACTATGAATCATCAATGAATTCCTTTCAGCAGGTCCTCCCATAATCATTGACGTCAGGGTTTTTTGTTGGGTTTTTTTGCAGCTTTCTGGCACTGCCAACCGCCCATTTTCAGTGGAAGTCCATGGAACATGTTCTAGTTTAATCACCACTACCAAATTGCTGGAAAGGTGGATTCCTGCTTATTTATGTTGTGCACAGGAATGAAGATACGCCTTCACCTGCCATTACTCACATGCAGGCAGGTGACACCATGCTTCCCAGTAATCGAGAGTGGGCTGTAACTTGGTAAGATTTACAGCAATCTATTGAAAATAGTTCTGGTTTTATTAGATCTGAGTTAAGCTTTTGAAAATGTGGATCACACAGTCTTATTAAATAAGTCTCATCAGGCAGTGGGTGTGTCTGGATCAGCATTAGACTGGGTAAATGCTGCCTCATAGACAAAAGTTTTTTTGTTACTATCATCGGTTTAAACCCAGAAACGGCTGCCTCGAGATGTGTTGTTCCACAGGGATCTGTTTTCTGAGCTATACTGTTTAGCTTCAAATTTTTTGCCTTTTGGACGATTATTCATCATTTAAAAGCCCAATTTAGAAATAAAACATGTCTTTAAGTTGGGTTATTTTTGTGTGTATGAAGCAGAGCAAAAGCAAAATATTCAAATTCGTAGATATCCACTCTCTGACGAAGCTGGCTGTTTAACCCACAGCTCCACATTTACACTAATGGGCACAACAGTGACACAGTAGATAAAGTAAATGCTTTACCCATCACTTTCAGTACATTCTGACTCACTTTGAGTTCAGTGTTGTAGATGTGTGACGCGTGATCTGATTATTTGTGAGTTTTTACCTGAAAGAAGCTGTCAACATGCTCTTTCGGTGCACTATCTTTCATGTGGGGGTATGTATACTTCCCCATCATGTCATAGATGGAGTGCATTATTTCTGTCATCTCCTGGAAGAACAGACAGAAGAAAAAAAAATATGAAAAAGACATGAGCTGCCAATGTAATAAAAAGAAGAAAAAAAAACAGGCAGTGATTGGTTGGTTTACCTCTCTGGTGATGCAGCCGTCCTTGTTGATATCATACAGATTAAAGGCCCAGTTGAGTTTATCAGTGATGGAGCCTCTCAGGATGATGGACAGACTTATAACAAAGTCCTACAGCAGGGAAAGAAAACAGGCACTAAAAGTGAAGACCACAATAAAGACGAAAAAGGCACAGACAAAACTTTGCAGTATTTGCTGCATTGATACTATGTTTTATGTTTTTTCAGTTCCAACCCTGTGTTACTGACACCCACAGAGTTTCACCAACTGAGTGAAATCATTTTAAAAAGTAATGAGATTTATACAAGATGTGCACCAAGAACAAAGCTTTATGCTGCTTTCTTCCAAACTCTAAGAAAAAGTATAATCAAACTACACAGCATAGATAAAGAAAAGGACAGTAAAGAAGATGAAAAAGGAAAAGGGAAAACATCTCTGTGAGCTGCAGGGAATGAAAGGAGGCTTTGAGGTGTGTATCTAACCTCAAAGTTGACCGAGCCATTGTTCTGTGTGTCAAAGGCTTCAAACAAGAAATGCGCATACATACTTGAATCTGCAAAAGAGAATATAAGAAAGCAAGTTACTGTAACTGTGCAGCAGTCACGTCAATGATTTTGTGTAATGACAGCCTAAACTGACAGAAACAGAAAAATATTAGAGACATTAAAGATGTGGACAGGTAATTAAATGTGCATCAGTTAAGAGGTAATAGTGTTTTGAACTGTGCTGCTCAGTTGTGGGTTGTTTATCGCACTTTGTAAACGTGCAAAAACATGCAAATGCATTTTATCTATGCACAAATTATATCAAGCACAGATGCACAAAAAGTCTGATTTTAAAATGATTTAATATATGACTGCAGATTCAGTTAAAGCCAGATAAACACATTTAACAAGTATACAAGCACTGTGCAAAAGTCTTGAGCCACCCATCGTATATATAGATGTAGCAAGTTTTTTAAAAACATGTGCAAACATACCTGGAAGTACAGTGTATGAGACAAAAACAGAGTTTGTGCAATTCTAACCGAAAGTCAGTATTTGGTATGACCTTCAACGCAGTCTGAACTCTCCCAGGCAAGCTTTCCTGTAATTGCATTAGTCTTCAGAAATAGTTCCCCAGGCTTTGTGAAGGACTTTCAAAGCTCTTCTGTGGACGTTGGCTGCCTTTTGTTCTGTTCTCTGTCATGACGATCCCACACTTCTTCAGCAATGCCGTGGTCCGTGCTCTGGGGAGGTCAATCAATGACTGATTGTGTTCCATTGTCTGTTTTTCTATTCAGGTAAGCTTTCACAGCACTGGCGGTGTGTTTGGGATCATTGTCATTGTGAAGAATGAAGCTGTTGCCAAGCAGATGCTTTCCAGATGATGGATCAAAATAATTCATAATTCCATAAATTTTGACAAGATCCTCAATAACACTGACTGAAATGCAGCCCCAAACTATGACAGAGCCTCCAGTGTTTTACAGAGAGCTTTAGACAGTCACTGTTGTACCTCTCTCCTGTCCTCTTCTGTACATACTTACTACATTCTGAACCCAAATTTTCACATTTTAGTCCAGTTCTTGTGTAATTTGGACTACCTCAGCCTTTTTTCCCTGTATCACTTCCTCAAGAATGGCTTCTTCACATGCACCCTTTCTGATGAAGGTTTGAACAGTATAACGATCAGCAGAAGGGCCAGATGCATCTCTCAGGTCCTGTTTCAGGTCTTTGCTTGATTTTCAGAAAGTGTTCATGTGCTGTAGATTTTTTAAACCAGTCATTTCCAGTCAGCCATCCTTCATGGTTTTAACAAAAAATTGTTCATAGGTCAATGTTAAGTAGCTTTCCTCTGTAAATGCTCAGGACTGAAAAGGAATGAAAATGCAGCTAAAAGCTTTGAAAGACCTTCAAAAAACCTGGAGAACTATTGCTGAAGACTGTCAGGGACCTGGATCTGAGGGGCCCAGGGTCCATGAGCAGTGTGGACTCATTATATGTGTTTTTGCTGCACTGTGCTGCTGTTCCTGTGCTTCCATGCTTGTATGTAGAGGCCGGTGTGTGTGGGTGCGGCTGGTCCGATAGGCCAGGTGACAGGCACCTTCAGGCCTGGTGGGTGTGGCCCTGCCAGGTGGCTGGCCACGCTTGAAGATCATGCCACGCACCTGCAGCTGATCAGCCTCGTCGGGGGAGCTATTTAAGAGTGTGATTGCGTTCTGTTGCGTGAAACTCCATGTCAGTTTTCCTAGTGACCCAAGTTTAGTGAGTGTATTAAAGTTGTAGTGCTGTAGTTAAGTGTCCTGACGGCTGCCTCTGTTATTTCCCCCCAGGAGGAGCGTGGAAAACAAGAGGGCAGTGAGGACGGGTTGTGCGGACACATGGGAGCGGAGAACACCGAGCACGGTTTTTGGGAAGAAGACATGGCACGGGAGTCAGGGGAGCGCACGGGGATTTATTATGTAATATTTACATCACTGTAAATAAACGCACTACATTCATCGCACAAGAGTCCTGCGTTTGGGTCCTCCCTCCCCTCATCCCCATGGTCTCCCATTGCAGACTGTGACAAAAGCTTGACCGCTTAAAAAAACATTAATAGTCTGGTGCCTTGGAAGCAAAACATGAGAGGTGGTTCAAGACTTTTGCACAGTATTGTGTATAATTTGACCCTGCTTTTAAAGATGAAAGAAGTGTTTATAACCACAAATGTGTATGTTATTTGTCACTGTCATAGTAAAGCAAAGCTGAAAGTATTATAATTTAAATACATATTTGAATTGAACGCACCTAACCAGTTCAATCCTCAGTGAACACATTGAAGACACATGAGACAGAACATTTCCTCCTACCTAGCTCCTTAGAAAAAACGAATAAAATGTAAAACATGGGATAAAAGGAAGTGAGTGTGACTGACCTCCCTGAGGGAAGAACTGGGAGTAGATGCTTTTAAACGTCTCCTCATTCACCACACCACTCGGACACTCCTGTGGAAATTATAAAATTATTACGTGGACCAAAAAAAACCCTTCACACAAACTTTCCAATGCACATAAATAGCACAGTAGAGCCGCATCATAATTGATGGTTTGCAAGTATTGCGCATTCATTGCAAGAGGAATGATCAATGATTTCCAGGAAACGTTGACTGACATTTTTGAATCCCCGGTAGAGGACCTGCAGCTCTTTTTTGCTGAATTTGGTCTGCTGTACAAGACGGTCAAGGCCCTCAGGTCTGTAACACACTGTCGATAGTTCACCATCTTCAACTATGCTCCCTGCATCGGAGGAATGAAGACAGAAAGGAAACAGTTTCTCTTTGAGCGTCCCTGAAATGACGGAAACTTTAGAGAGGAAAAGGCAAAGAGACTAAAAGAGTAAAAATCAATGTTTTGTTTGTGTTTAATTTAATTGATGTGGTGTGACAAAGTGCGTGTCCTAACACTTGCTTTGATCAACTGAAGAGCTGGAGCCAGAACGACAGCAGGGCAGCAGTTTGAGGAAGCGCTGCTTTAAGGTCTTTTTATTGGGTTTGGATGGAGGATTACCTGGAAAGAACCAGATCAGACCAGAGATTAGAAGCAGACTCAGTGGCCCACAAAGTCAGCGCCATGCTAAATGGATAAAACACTGGGCAAACTAGACTCAAATACTTGAAATCACTTGTCTTGCATAGAAATAAGTTTGCTGACCTGGCTTTGAATCTGTGTGACCCATTACATCTGTTGGGACAGGACCCAGCAGAGTCGAGTCTCAAGTCCGAGCTCCTCTAAGATACAGAAATCAGCTGACAGATTCCTAAATTTTTAACATTATTTAATCTAATTTCTCTTTAGATATGAAAAGAAGTTTGTGTCATTATTTATTTAACTATAAGGTCTCTTTAAATATAAATTAACTGGTTTTTGGAGTCAGCAAACACAGCAACGGATTATCTGTAATACTAACACAGCGCTGCAAGCATTGCTGACAGTGTGGTAAGCATTTAAATAATATAGCACTTTTCTACCTGAGCACTCAAAATGCTTTATACAACATAACATTCACACACAGATTCATACAAGCACCTTTTTCCTTTGTGTAAGTGCTTTCTATCTAATGTTGTTCACACACTGATGGATGCATCAGGAACAACTCAGGGTTCAGTATCTTGCTCAAGGGTACTTTGGCATACAGACTGGAGCAACCGGGGATCAAACCACCAACCTTCAAACTGTAGATAACCCATCCTGCCACCGCAACCCTAAAAACTGAACGGCAATGCTGCCATAATGTTTAGCATGTTTACTGTTTGAGTTTAACATGTTAGAATGCTAACTTTTGTTAACTGTTACTAAAACAAAATAGCCAATAGAAATCTTGGGCAAATTCAAATTGTGATGGTGCTGCTAGGTGAAAACTCAGAGAACAACCAAATTCTTTATGGTTTCAAAAAGCTATCTTCTTCATTATCTTTTAAAACCTCCATATTTTTGACTAACTCATTAAAAAGCTGTAGCATTAATTTAGACACATTTACCCAAAGTGTGATGTTCCTGTACCGGTGGACCTAAAATAATGCCGGGTGAAGTCAAAGATATCAGAACTACAGAAATCACACAACAGGGTGCTAAGAGAGGAACTGTGCTACTGCACGAGGTACTCCATGTAAGAGCACAGCGAGACAGTGGTGGGGTCACAGTAGGAATGACAGGATTGGGATTATATCAGGGTTCAGCTACAGGGACGTGCAGAGGGGGGGGCTAGAGGGGCTTGAGCACCCGCCCCTTTCCTGATGAGTGCCCAAAGTGCCCTTTTGTTGAGGCAACTTTTA